>NW_006159764.1:4141824-4156956 GCF_000334495.1 Tupaia belangeri chinensis
AGTGAATGCAACCCACAATGGGAAATGGTCATATTGTAATCCCTGGGTTGTTTGTTTTTCGACCCTATTGGGATTTGGGGCATATACACACACGTGCACCTGACATGGTTTTGAAGCTGCCAGAACTGGGATTCAAACCAGGATCAGCTATATTGGATCTGTCTACCTTAACCACTAGGCAACAGGACTGGCTCAAGAATTAAAAATATAAATTATGTATTTCTTATAGGCCTCAAAAGGTCCAGAAATTAAATCTTATAATTTTTAAACTAAGGAGACTGAACAATCAAAGAGCATAAATAACTTTTACAAAGCTGTATTGCTAAAGGGGAAGAAGCCAGCCCTAGACCCTAGTCTCTTGACTCCATCTGTGTCTCCTCTCCTTTGTTCTGACCTTTAATTTTCAGTTAAATGTTAACTATGATAAAAATTTACATAGCTAAGGGCCAGACAATGATAAAACTTAATGCTCTGTAACACAATTCCATAGGAGAGTATTTCTAGTTCAAGACCAGAGACCCTCTGAGTACTCCAGGCCTATATTTACCCATAATGTAGCTGACCGAAGTCTGGATATGGGTCGAGGTTTTAAGATCCTGTTGGGTCAGGACCAGCAGAGGGCCTAATGGTTATGTCGCTAGACTCCCAGGTAGTTGACTGTAGTTCGAGTTCCAGATCCAGTAACTTAAAACTCATGCCCGGTGTGAGTGCATGCATGCCCAAGATTCCACCGGAGAGGAGAATGGAGGAGAAGAGATTGTGTGTGATGTGGCCATCCCACCCGGAAGGTGATTTCTAGCTTTCTGTCTCTCTGTCTCTCTGGTGAGCACATGTGCCCTATAGCATAAATCTCTCTAAAAAGAAAAGAAAAATAAAACCTCCTGTCTTTCTGTCTCGCTTACAGAAAACAATAAGTAAATAAATTTAAAACAGTTTTCATAGTTGGAAAAATGAGAAACAAATTCTTGAATACCTTAACTTTGTTTACTGTTGTTAGCAGTCTCATAAATATTGAGTAAATAAAACATTTATAAATTACGAGTTTATTAGATATTTTGCATTATCATAAACCATGTTGTGATGGCCCAGAAAAAACATAGCAGAACTTTAATCTTTTGAATCTGCATGGTAAATTTCATATACCTAAGCCTCACATTTTTATTTTTTATCAGCTCTCATTAAATAAATATTATTTTTTCTTCACCCGTCTGGCCTTCTTTGGATTAGTGGCACTATTCAACATTCTATATTTAATCAATTTAAATCTACTCGTTCTATTAAAATAAATAATCATTACCTCTGGAATTCAAAAGAAATGTGACTGGAAAGATAAATATGTGCTATGGCAGACTTTTTTTTATTTGGCAAAAGTAATTTATCCCTTACCTGAGTTATCACTGAGTACCCTCATTGGATTGCTAAATAAGGAACTGCTTACACCATTCAGCAAATAGCTTTCTTTTGTCTCCTCTTACAGGTCATCTCTTCTCACTCCCAGCTCTTAACAATCATCCACTTAGTCACAAAAGCCATTGCAGCTACAGTCCTTTGAGGCAAGGATAGAATATACAATTCTTTCCAAATTCAAAGCAAAATAAGTCACTTAGCTCAGTGAAAATGCTGACTCAGACCAATAAACGTTTCAGCGCTGGAGTCTTCACTAGCAATGAAAAGTATGCTCCTATCGGCCATGTACCAAAAAGGTCAGTGATTCCCAAGTAGATAGCTCCCTCCACTGGCCCAACCTTCATGATGTGTTCTGAAATCTGAAGTCACTAAATTTGCAACACAGATCACAGAATATGAGAGCTATTTTTGGAATTGAGAAATACCGAATTATAAGGTAGATCAGTCCATAGCGAAGAGGTAGTAGCCTCTGTAAAATACTAAAACTTCAGTGGGAATATCATGAGATGAAGAAATACAGAAAACATACAAACGCTAGACTCCAGGAGAGAGAAGACCAGTGGTGGGAAAACACACGCTGAGGGGTTTACAGTTCTCAGAGAATCTGATGACATACCAAAGGGAGGAGCAGTGATCTCCAGACTGACATGGAAGGATAGGTGGGCGTGGCAAAATACTGGGCTTTTGTTTTGTTGACTAGGTATTCAAGTTTAGGAATTGAACTGAGGTAACTCCATCATGGTAGAGGTTGAATTTTCTTCTTCTTTGCCTTTCTGTCCTCAGTCATCCCCTCCTAAAAAGTAAGTGTGCTTTCCCTTTGAGAGGACACTCATTATTGAATGCCTATCTAGGGTGCCCATATCGCTTTGTCACAAATATCATCCTGTCCAGCCTCTAAAGAGGTTGGATTTTACAGATGAGGAGGCTCACAGAGGTAAAATAACATGGAATCACGTCTCCCCTGAGCCCATGCTAGAATACCTGACATTTAATCTGGCACTCAATCTGGTATTGTTTATCGGCAGTGCATCTCAAACTGTGGTCCCTGTACCAGCAGCATAAGCATCACCCAGGACTTGTTAGAAATAAAGATCGTCTTATGAAGTTTATTTATTTATCCTATGAGTGAGCACGTCGCAGAGACTGAGATGCAATATCCTGGACACCACATTTTAACCCCAGCTTCAGCCAGCCCTGGATCATGGGCACACAAGCACACCTGGCGTGGTCAGGAAGGTCTCGGAAGTGAGCTGCCACCTGTCCCCTGTGTGTCTGCCTCACAGAGCACTGTATCTGACCACACAGACATTGTCTGGCTTCAGGAAATGAAAATTCGTGGGCCCCAACCGAGACGTATCAAGCCAGAAACGGGAATGGAAGGGAAGCGATTGTGTTTCACATGCCCACCAGATAGTTATGATATACATTAAAGCTTGAGAAATCTTCTCTGACAAAAGTAACCAAAATCTTTAAGTTAAATTGACGCAATTTATGAAAAAGAAATTTCAAGTTGTTTCTGTACTAAAATTTCATGAGCATGATCAACTAGTGAGTTATATTCAGACTCATTATCCTGTGATAAAAGGTGTGCAGATTTTCCTCATCCATGGTGATTGTGTCTCTCCAAATAGCCCATCTTACTTTGCCAAAAATACCTATTCATTGTTTAGGTACACTCAAACTACAGTTCTCGTGTGTGTGTGTATGTGTGTGTGTGTGTGTGTTTGCAGCTTGGTCATTTTTCTTCTACAACTCTAAATTCCAAATCAAGCTGGTTATTCTTTATTATTACAGCAATTTTAACACTTCATTTATTCATTTACAATTACTGACTTCCATTATTAGTTTCCATATATTTGAGGAGCCAAAAAATGTTTTATTCATCTGTGCATCTCAGCTCCCACAGCAAAGTATTGAGGACAGAGGAAGCATTTAAGGGACAGATTTGTTAAATAAATGATTGGATGAGCACAACTACCTGGGCCCCATGGTTTTTAAAGTTTTTATATCCTCCTGCCTTAATGAAGAACGTTAGTTAATAGCTCTTAAAATGACAGTTCTCTGGGGCCAACCTGTGGTATAGTGGTTAATGCCACTGGATCTCACATGGACAACTGTGTGGATCAAGTCCCTGACCTGGCTTCTTACAAAATACTCTGGGTAGGTGCCAGCAGGTGGTTGGTCATTAAGGTGCTGGGCTTCTACATGGCCAAGCATGGTTCAAGTCCCTGATCTGGCGGCTTGCATTCTCACTCCCCACCCCTTTGGTCAAATTGAAGTGTAATAAATAAAATTAAATAAACAATTATTGTAAAAAGATACTCTGGGTATATTTCAACATTTGCCCAAAATCCCAGGAGAAGAATGGAGGAGAAGGTGTGGTATGGCCATCACCCTGGGGGGGTGTGTTCTCACTTTTCCTTCCTGTCTCTTTCCAATGAGCACATGTGCCCTTTAACAAATTAAAAGAAAAAATATAGTTCTCCTGGTTTAGTTGAATCATGGAATCAACCAAAGCACTTTAAAACTATTACTGAAAATCTGGATCATACCACATACCACTAAAAAGGAAAAAAAAGAAAACCTTGTGATTTAATTGATATGGAATGCAAAAATCAGGGCATCAGAATTGTTAAAAATTCCCCAGGGAATGTTAATATGAAATCAAAACTGAGAACAACTTCCTTTGAATGATTTCCAAGTTGACAGCAAGAATTATATGAAAACAACAAGAATCAACCTCTATCATCACCTTTACTACAAATTTGCTGTAAATATATCCGGTTGGCTTACTGAGTTTATAATCTCTAGATAAAAATAAGAAAAAGATGTTTGGAAAGATAGAGTTTAGTGTTCGGAAAACAATGAAAAAGGGGAAAAACATTTCTACTACTGAGAATACACATTAATTGTCTCAACTCACACATCTTACCTAAATCATTCCCCAAGTCTAAAGATGACATATTGAAGTACAACTTTTTAGATAAATATTTCACAAGCCTCTGCCTTGGTCAACAATAGTATTTTGGGATTCTATGCAAGATTTATTTGCTTAGCTAGATAGTTTCTCAGAGCCACATTCTGATTCTTTAATGAAAATGCTATTCTTGGCATTTCAAACCCCAGCGCCAACCATCTGAGTAGACTTCTAATAGAATGTTATTATATTTTTACTTAGTATCTTTTGTGAAAATATCAAGTACTTTCCTTATGTAGGCCAGAAGTTTCAAACCAGAGTTCTTAGATGGGAGTGATATACTGTATTCAAGAAAACAAAGTAAAATAGTAAAGGAAAGACAAAAAGAAGAAGAAAAAGAAGAAGGAGACTTTTTTTTTCTTTTCAGTTTTTGCCATAGGGTGCATGTACCTGCCAAAGAGAGAAGGGAAAATGAGCTATCAACCCCCCAGGGAAATGGCCACACCACAGTCTCCTCTTCATTCTCCTGTTAGGATTTGGGACATGCATATGCATACATGGTGTGTTTTTCTTTCTTTGTAAACTTTTATTTATTGATTATTATTATTATTCAATTTGACCAGAGAGAGAGAAAAGCAAGCTTCCAGGTCTGGGACTTGAATCGCAGGTGGCCATGTGGAAGTCTAGTGCCTTCACCACACCACCTGCCAGCCCTGCATGGTGCATTTTTCAAGCCGCCCGGTAGAAGACTTGAACTGCAAAGTCAGTCATGTCTGATTTTGTGTCTTAACCATCACTCCACCTGCTGGTCCCTCAAATATTTTATTTTTTATTAATTTTCATTTTTAAATTCAGGGTCTTAGGTCTTCAGCCTATGGCATATTGATTACATTGCTGGACTCCCATATGGCCTACCAAGGTTTGAGTCCCAGATCCAGAGGATTGAAATTCAACGGGGGACACGTGTGCATGCATGTCCAAAATTCTGAGAGGAGAATGAAGAAGAAGGGATTGAGGATGGCCATCCTCACCTGGGAGGTAATTTCTCACTTTCCCTCTCACTATCTCTGTCTCTCTCTCTCTCTGGCAAGCACATGTGCCCTAAGGCAAAAAGCTCTCAAAAAAAAGCCCCAAAAATGTCAGGGTCTTTTCATGTCACTATCCTTCTACTTCAGCCTTCCAACTGGGAATAACAGGTGCATGCTACCACACCTGGCTCTCTCTTTCAGACAGGATCGTGTTATGTTGTCAAAGCAAGTTTCAAACTCAGGAAGCTCTCACTTCAGCCTCTGAGAATTGTTGGCATTACAGGCACGCACCACAGCATCCAGCCTTGAGGTTGGGCCAGAAGTTAAACCCAGGTCTCCCATGTGGTCTTAGCTCATGGAGCACAGCATCTTAACAGTGCACACCACCCTGATGGGTTCCAGTGTAAATATGTATAGATTCTTTAATGACTAGGTAACACATGGCTGGGAAGGGGGGGAGGAGAAAAATAGTATGTGGAGGAAGGCTATTTTAATTTAGAAACATACCTGAGTGTAGAGATAGTTTGTGGATTCCAAATGTTAAGAATGTATAAATTATAATTCAGAAAGGACTAAAGAAATCCATTGATATATGTACATGTATACACATAGCAGCAAATATTTATATTGTCATTTTACTCTTTGTTTTTGCCTAAATTTCAGTTGATTGACACTGTTCAGTGGCTTTGTTTTATGTATTTTGTCTTTACAAATTCTCTGATGTGGATGACTACAACTTTTGAAGTATCTTTCTCGTTACAATCTAGAATATGTCAAATATAAGAACCTAGCCGTTCTAATAGTGTTTTGAGCTGACTACAATTCACTGACTACATTTTCTTTGATTGACTTTCTTTGATCACTTCCTATGTTAAGTATTTATCCTCCTTTCCCTGAATTTAAATTAGAATGTTCTCTTCACAGAGTTACACGTATATCCATGAATCTTTAACTATAGAAAGACACAACGAAACTCTTTTGCTCTCAAGTTTGCCAAGACAAAAATATAAATCCTTTAGAGTAATTTTGTGAAGCCCTTAACTTTTTCTTTTTTCCTTTTTAATTTTGCAAAGTGTTCACGTGCTTAGCTGAGTTAGATAGAGGAAAAGTGTGAAAGCTCCCACCACGGGGATAGTCATACCTTCTATTTCATTTCTCTCTTGGGATTTTGGACACACACACACACACACACACACACACACACAGAGAGAGAGAGAGAGAGAGAGAGAGACCTAGCATAGTTATCAAGCCGCTGAGTCTGAGACTCAAACTTCACAGCCATATAAAATCCACCCCCACTTATCCACAATGCCACAGGCTGTCCCTAAAGCCATAACTTCTGAATCGTTTTCTTTTTTCATTTCTTCCTTCAATACTCACAAAGTGTCAAAGTCCCAAATTAATACTATTCTACAATTTAGGATATAAATTTGTACTATGTCAACTTTATTCTACCAATTTTCTGTTGCTATTATTTTGGACTGGGACCCAGTATCAAAATGAGGGTAATTTCTTTATCTCTTTCAGTTAGAACCAGATAATTTACTCTATCAGAGAATAATTGGCAAACAATATTGCCAAGTTCTCAACGATTATAGTAATATAGATTCACACCCTTTTTATTTATTTATTTTTTATTTTCAGAGATATTTTTTTCTAGAGGGTGCATGTGCTCCCCACAGACAGAGAGACAGAAAGCAAGGAATCACCCCCTAGGGGGGAATGGCTGTGCTGCAATCCCTTTTCTTCCATCCTCCTCTTGGGATTTTGGGCATGCACACACATATGCCCAGTAAGAGTTTGAAGCTGCTGGCTCCAGGGTTTGAACTGTGGTCAATTACAATGGGAGTCCAGTGACATAACTATGATCCTATCTGCTGGTCCCTCTCACAGAAATTTTAGCCAGTAAAACATTAGCAGGATTTTGGAGTTTTCTGAGAATTGCAAATACACACGTTAAAGTGCATTATCTAAATCTCTAAAGACATGAGAACATATACACATATAAACTTATTTACTCTAGAGCCTCTCAAACTTAGTACTATTGATATTTCAGGCCAAGTAGTTTTGTTTTGAGGGCTGCATGGTATGCTGTTTAGCAGGATACTTAGTCTGTACCCACCAGATGCCACTAGCAGCCTCCACGCCATGTTATGACAATCACGAGTGTTTTTCTATAGTGCCAAAGGTCCCTCCAGGAGGAAAATCATGCCCTTCTAAGAATAATTTATTTTGTGCTTTCTAAATGGATATGCCTACTTAGCTCTAAGAAATAGATTTTAGATATAAACTTTAAATGAAACTAGCAAGAGTATTAATATCTTGAAATATCATTTGAACTAAATTATAAATCTATATCATTATTATAAGTAAATATTTGTGATGCTCCAACTATATGAAAATTTTATTCTTTCTATAGGTTCCATGAAAATTCAGAATAAGGTGTTAGGTGGTGTCATGGTGGTAAAATAACAGGACCAACACAGATAAGGTTGAAGGTTCAAATTGCAGGACCTCCCTGAGCATGCTAAACAGACATTCTCAATCTGGGCTGGCCAGGACTGGGGGTTGGGGAGGATGATGGCATGAAAACTATGTCAGGGATGCACATTTCTTTCTCCTTCTCTTTTAGAAAAAATAAACTTAAATTCGAAATAAGTCACAGGGTCAGTTACATAATACCTTAAGCAGACGTGGCATGCTTTCAGGATGGGAGAGAGTTAACTTTGAGGGCCAGCACCTTGCACAGTGGTGAAGTGCTGTGCACAGGGAGCTGGGTCCCACGTGTCTGACTGTGACTTGAGTTCTATCCCCGGGAGCTTGAAAAATGTACTGGGCACATGTGTGTATGTGTGTCCGAGATCCTGACAGGAAGAAGGAATGGAGGAAAAAGGATTGTGGCATGATTATGCCTGATTGGGAGCTGTTTTCTTCTTTCTCTTTTTGCCAAGTGCCTGGCAATTTAGAAAAAAAAAAAGAAAGAAAGAAAGTTTATTTTGAGCCACAAAATACCATATTAACTCTAATTCTTTACTGTTTTTCAGTTATGCAATATTCTAATAATCAAAGACATTTTGTCTCAAGTTTTCTATATTTCAAAATACAGAGTCTTAATGGTAATGCTAGATATTTTATTTATTCTCAACTTTACCTGGATTTTTGGATTCTGATTTGTTTTCTTACTACTGCTCTCACTGAGATATGTAGGCCAATGATACACTTTTTGACAGTTAAAAGAATATAGCAAGTGACTTCTATAAGTTCTTCAAAGGGGAGCTTTGTGGTACTAGTGTTGAATTTAACTTGAGTCCTGTAGTCCCAGAAAACAGAGAAAGTTAAAAAAAAAAGAAATCCTCCCAATTATCTGTATCCAGAGAAACTGCAAGAATACCTTGCCCATGTATATTTTCATGATGAGACCCACTTTCACCCTTTCTCAATAACTCGTTTGTTTTATAACCCCCGAGTGATTTTCTTCTATAGGTTCTTCATCCACAAAACTTCTCCATATTGCAATAGCTAGAATAAATTATATTTATAATTATCTAATGACATTTTTTCTTCCATGATATTTTTTCTCTGTCTTACAATTTGCTATAGGGTGTGTGCCCTTGTCAGAGAAGGGATGGGAAGTAAGAAATCATCCTCCAGGGAGATGGTCATGCAGCATCTCTTCTTTCCAGATTTAGGGCACACACATGCCTGGTATGTCTTCAAACTGCTGTATCCAGGACTCAATCTACAGTTGGTTATGTGGAACCCAGTGCTTTAACCACCATGCTACCAGTTGGCCCCCCTCACACAGGATTTTTTTAAACTAACTTTTTTGTTTGTTTGACTGGTCTTCATTTTTGCTTTTATCTATTCCTATTCAGGAAGAAGAGACTAGAGGAGTCAAGTAAGCTTGAGTGATTCTGAGACCATCTCCCAAACTGCACGTGAGCCACAAGCAGATTGTCTTTAACAAGATTGTCAGGTTATTTATGTGCACACTTAAATTTAAGTTGTATCATCTAAAATTTACCTAGACATTTCTTCTGGTCACATATAAGTTGTTGCTTTTTCTTGTGTCTTTCCTTGCTTCCACTTATATCTAGTGAGTTGCCTCTCTTATTAGAATAATTTCAAAGTAAGTAACTACAAGATGCCTCATCCTTTCACTAACTTATCAGGTTCTTTCCTTATGTTTTTCAACCTAGGTTGACCTTCCTTCCTGTCAAAATTCTACTCCATTTATTATAACCTAACATTATATATGGCCATCTCTTCTAGAGCACAAATATCCTGGAAACTGGGACTGTTGTTTTATTTTTTCATCTTACACTAGCACTTAAGAAAATGCCTAGAACACATGTTGTTCTCAGAATATGTTTTAACTACCTGAACTGAGTAAGATAGATGTAAGGAAAGGAGGCTTGTTCATTTATTTTCTTTTTTAAACAAAGTATGAAGGTCTTACTTCATAGACCAAATGCTATTCCAGGCAACAGGATTCATAGGTTAGTAGATTGTGTTCTTGTCTTATATGTTAATAATTTTATATTATAATATGTAATTTAAAGTAGTATCAACTATGAGTTTATTAAGTTGACATTTAGAAAATATCCAGTTTACATAGAAGAAAGTATTTGAGCTGCTACTAGATCAATGGAGGGCCCGACATAAAAGCACAGATAAGCCACTGACTATATTTTAAGAAAAGTGATAAAGAAGGGCAAAGACCCAGACATAGGAAAGACTTCGGTGAGTTCGACTGATAGCAGGGAGGCCAGTGTGACTAAACTGAGTAAGCAATGAGAAGTAGCATGGACAGAGAATGAAGACGGACATTATATATTTAAGTAGATATTCTCTCTCTTAACCTCTCTCTCATGAGTAAATATGTATATTATTTATTGATTCCATAAGTGACACAGACATAGAGAGATAAGAACAGAGACATAGCACCCCGGCAGGATATCTGCACTACAATCTACCCTCCAGCCTCCGCCAGCCCAGATCATGGGTACATGTGGGCCTGGTGAACTCAAAAAGGTTTCTAGAAGTGAACCGTTAACCTTGCCATGTGAGTCTGCCTCATATAGGGCCGTATTTCACTGCTACACCAACATCTAGTCCTGAGGTTTACAATTTCAAACGTTATTGTGACTGCTGTAAGAGGAAAAGTAGGTACAAAAAGTAGAAATGAAAAAAAAAAAAATACAAGAAAGAACACAGTAAAGATAAACTTTACGATGGCCACTCAATAGCCCAGAGGGTGTGCGTGGATCCCACATGGCTGACCATGGTTTTAATCTTGGCTCCAGTGGCTTGAAAAACAAGCTAGGTGCATATATGTGTATGCCTCAAATCCTGGTGAAATGAAGAAATGGAAGAGGAAAGATTGCAGCATGACCACTCCCCAATAGAAAAGTGATTTCTCTTTCTCACTTTTCAGCTTTTCAGCCTCTCATGAGCACACATACCACCTAGGAGAAAAAAAAAAAAAAAAGATAAAAAGATAAACTTTACCAAATTTGAAATTTTGTCTGAATTAGAAGTGCCAAAAAGAAAGAAAATTATTATTTTTTAACAGAAATTCAGTGGACACTGGATAAAGGTGGTAGTAGGAAAAGTCACAAGAACTGTCACATCGTATTGTTAGAAAAAAAGTGTTTTTCCCAGGAACTGAAATGAGTCTTGCATACCAGTGCTTCTCACACTTCAGTGTGTATAGAAGTCAATCATCTGTGTAGCTCATTGAAATGCAGAATTCCATAGGTTGGAAGTAGATCTCCAGATCCTGTGCTTTTCATCTGCATCAGTGGGGACAGCTCTGGGGATGCTGCTGGTCTGAGCACGGAGTACCAACTCTGCAGACCGTGGCTTAACCTAGGTTTAGCTCTGTTGTGAGACAGAGCAGAAAGATTAAGACAATTTGAAATGAAAAGAAAAAAAAACCTTAAGGTTGGCAGGACTAGTTTCAGAATTCTCTACTGCCAGAGTGAAGGGTCAAACACCAGAGTACGACCAAATTTGGTTGTAATTAAGGTAAGCTACCGGTTAATTTTGTAATACTCTTATTGCCACAGATTTCTTTTGTACAGCTGTGATAATTTCTCAAGTCTGAATGCTTTGAAAGAGACAAGAATGTAAACCCACGTTAAAGACTTACTAGCGACTCAGTTTCCTCCTTTCTTCATGACCCCGTTTTGTAAAATCACCCAGCAGAACATTACTGTTGGCATTTCTTTTCCATCCTCTTGGCCAAAGGCATGTCTCTTCTATCTAGAGTGGACTGCAGTTCCTCATTTTTAACCTCACTTCCTTTGTTATTTTAAAATTATCTGCTAATGGGACCAGCAGGTGGCATTCTGGTTAAAGAGCTGGAGTTCCATATGACTGACTGCGGTTTGAGCCCCAGACCTGGCAGCTTGCTCTCTCACTTTCTCTTTTCCTCTCTCTCTCTTTTCCTGTCTCTCTCTCTCTCATGAGTGTATGAGCCCTGTAGTAAACTAAAAAATAATAATGATAAATGAAATTAAGTATCTTTTTAAAAAAGTTTAATAAAAACCTACTAATTTTTTTAGCTCATTAGAACACTGACAGAATCAAAATAAGTGAAAAATAGACACTTATTTTTACTAAATTACCTCTTTTTTCCTTATAATTACTTCACTTATCTTTTAAATGACAAGTCACCAAATTAACCTCAGAAGGAATTAAAGATTGATACTCTGACATTTTAATTTAAATTAGTCATTGGAGCCTACATCAACATATCTCAGTGTGTGTGTGTGTGTGTGTGTGTGTGTGTGTGCGTGTGTGTATTTTTTTTTTTAAAGAAGATAAAGGTTGCTATGGTTTGAATAATAGTTGTCCCCCAGAATTTCATGGTTTCAGAATTTGATGTTAGGAAATGGTGAGACCTATTTGTGGTGATTGGAACATGGTGATCGCTCATGGAGACAACTTCTCGAATAGATTATTAACGTCTGGAAGGACCTCATGAGTACTTGCTTTTCTGAGAAGGGGTTAGTTCTCATGAGAGTTGGTTTCTTCAAGAGAGAGACCTGCCTGCAGCTCTCTCTCTCTCTCTCTCTCTCTTTCTCCCCAAGCACCTGACATCTTCTGTGCTTCTATTGACCGTGCTGTAGTCCAATGCTTTGGGACTTTCTAGGCAACAGAAAGGTGAATTTTGCAAATAAATCTGCCTTCTCTTAAATCTACCCAGTCTTGAGTATTTCTGTTAGCAACACAATAACAGATGAAGATAATGACTATAAACAAATTGTTTTCCATTTTCCACTATGGTGTTTTGAGTTTTAAAATATACATTCCAAAGATCATGAGAGAATTAAATGTTATTTTTATGATTAGTGTTCTTTTGTACAATAGATATTTGGGATGCTTTAAATATTATACAATCTTGAATTGCTCTTGCTAAAAATTTCCAAGTAGTATATTGGAGTCAAGCAGATTACCAGATTTTCTTTATGTATCTAGCACATTTAGGAGAGAATGTAGCTAAAAAGAGCAAACCTCTCTTCAGTATTACATAGGCGCATAGGCATTCTTTAACAGAGATTACAATTTAGACCAACTTGCAACCAGTACCATGATGCTGTAGAGTTACGCAATTCTGACAAAAGTGCAACGTAATTTCTTGGTTCTTTCAACAGTAATACAGGGACCAGGTGGTAGTGCAGTGGTAATGAGACTGGACCCACATGTAGGGTCTACATTTATGTTCTAGGACCACCCTGTCTACACTGGGCTTGCGCACATGCCCATGAACTAGGCGGGCTGAGGTTGAAGTGTCAATCATATCACAAAGATTATTGGTGGTGCCCATCTTCCTTTCTCCTTCTATCTGTCTCTCCCTCTTTCATGGAAGAAATAAACACTTTTAAGGTTAATACACAATATTCATGTCTTGCATTTTACTCATTTACTTCATCTTCACCTAAATTATAAAATCACTTAAAAACCAAAATCTTACTCTCTGTATGGCAAAATTATACCTCACTGCATCTGTAAGGTTTAATCTTTCTATCATTTACTTTTATTCCTTTCTGACTTATTTCCAAACCTGAAAAGTTCTTCCCTTTTTCATGTCTTTACAATGTACATAGTGTTTCATTTTTCTTTCACATGAATAATATCAGAACTTGCACAAAGCTTAGAATACTACATTTCAACTCAGAGCTTTCTTTTAATTCAATATGTAGGTCAACCAAACAGAAATCTAGTTCATCTAAGAACATTTCAAAGATTCAAATGATATACAAGAGACTCAATTTTAAGGACAATCATGTCACATGATGTCAGTCACACAGACATACACTCATCAATTTCACCTCAATTCTGTGAACCTACTGGATCTGGTCTCCCTATTTTTCTCATGATTTATTGAGCATTGAATAAATTTAAATAGGTTAATCTTGTCAGTGACAGAAATAAAGTGGATTTATTCAAGGCAATTTTCATCCAGCATTTTAGAAATAGTTGTAAATTTGTTATTTACAACTGTATCTAATTTGAGAGTAATTAACTAAGTGGAGTGTCTGGACAAAAGAAAATGACTTGAGACTACCTACAGAATAGCAGTCTTATGACCTACTAAAATTTTAAACTGGACTGGTTATGGAAGCTGGATCCTATATGGCAACGATGTTTCAAATCCTGCTCCAGTGGCTTCAAGTACAAGCCAGGCATGTGTATATGCATGTAGAAAGTCCTGATGGGATGGAGAAATGGAGAAGAGATTGTGATGTGCCCATGTCCCATTGAGGAGGTGCTTCTTTCAGTGTCTCTCTCTCTCTCTCTTAAACATACATGCCATTGGGGGGAAAAATACTGACAAACTGACAATGCCATTTGCAATCAGAATCTTTCTGTTCTTTAATATCATGTAGTATACTTTCAAAGAAGTAAATGCCAGTTTGATTAGAGTGGTATATTTAGAACTTATTTCTAGTTTCAGTTTCCCTTTCTATTCCCCCAAAGTCAGCATAATTGGCTAAAATTCTTGAGAGTTTCTTGATATACAAAGAGGGACTTGAGGGCCAGGTCAGTGGAGTAGGAGTAGCACACTGCTCAGATAAAGCTGGATCCAGATAGAAGATCACAGATCATTTCCCAGGTTGAGCTATTCATGTGGGGCATGTGTGTCCATAGTCTTGGCTGGCCGAGAATTCAGGGGTGGAGGTGGGGGTATCACTGCATGAGACTCCTGCTGGGAGCTGTACCCCAGCCGGGGTGGGTGCTCAGGAATCAGACTAAGACCTCAAGCCCTTTAGCATGTTCTTAGCCAGCTACAGCCAGAGTAAACTCTGAACTGCAGCCCTGATGGCCAGAAGTCATACGTATTTATTATAGAAGGAGTTTTACAGCAGTGGGATGGGTGAGGGGAAGTAAGTGAAACATTTTGCTCTAAAAGGTAAAGCATTCAAAGTATAGGAATAATAATCATAAAACATGACGTCTGTTTTGTTTAGGTATAAACAGTCATAATTCTTAGAACGAGGAAGCCTATTTTTCGGGTGCATTCTCTTCTTAGATCTTGATTGCCGGGGAGGGTCTTTGGATGAGAGGGATCCCAGAAATCTTAATAACCTCAGTCCCAGACCAGCTTGATTACTTCAGTCCCAGATTGGCTTGAGAACCTGAGCCCCAGGTCAGCTTTTGAGAACTTCAGCCTCAGGCTAGGGTGGCAGCAATTACAAGGGCCTAGAAATAAATCCTGTCTGGTTTAGTAAAGACAAGGTTAGTATATACTAAAGTGAAATACTTATATTA
>NW_006159764.1:4157058-4176844 GCF_000334495.1 Tupaia belangeri chinensis
TTCGCCCATTAGTAGCTTTAACCTAAACCTTTTTAATGCTTATCTATGTAATCCCCAGTAGGAGAAGTGAATGTAGCAGTCTTTATTGATATTTTCTAATAGGGTGGGGTGAGTCTAATGGGAGTAACTCCTGTTCGCAGCCGCCGCCCTACGCAGCTGCCACCTTAGTGGATCTGCATTCTTTCAGGATTATTGTAAAAGTTATAGTAAGGCTGGGGGTGCCTTTATGGGGTACTGGGGTATGGCAATAAGGCCCATGGCAGAGAAACTGAGTGCAGGCCAGTACAGTAACACAATGAAGGTGAGGTCCAGAACTCGTAGAACTGTTGACCTTGCACACAGTTCTCCTCAGCCGAGTCCTTGCTCTAGGCACAAGGGGTAGTTCTTTCATACTCAGCTTGTGTTAACTGCATGGTCCCAGCAGGCTCCCTTGCAGGTAACTGTCTTTCTCTGTCTTTCTTGTCATCAAAGAAATAAACTTTGAAAAGAGAGAGGAATTGGGTCCAGCATATGGCATGGCAGTTAAGGGCACTGGACGCTCACATGGCTGGCAGTGGTTCAAGTCCCAGACCTGGCAGCTTGCTTTTTCACTTTTCCTTTCTCTCTCTCTCTCTCTCTCTCTCTCTCTCTGGTCAATTTAATAATAATTATAGTAATAACAATAACGACAAATAAATTAAGTAAATAAATAAATCATTCCTTTTATAAAAGAGAAATATCTGAAATACCATTCTCAAGTACTCCAGTTTTTATGAGAGCTGCATTGAGAAACCATCTTATTTTCAAATAATATTCCATGCTTAGGATAGCGACTACTTTCAGAAGTATCTAAACAAGAAGTGTTTGTAGCAGTGAAGGCCGGGTAACTTCTACATGTAAAATGCAGGACCTAGGGCATATATTCCCAGTTGTCTCACTGTCCTGTTACATTTCTAAAGTGGAAGCAGTTTTTTATCCTTGGGAGGAGGGAGCAAAAGCAAAAACAAATAAAAACAATATATAAAGTTTCTAAAAGTTTTCAGCTTACACTTTTTTAAAAAAAGAATTATCTTATTTAACTTTATTTATGTATTCATTTATTTTATTTTGACTTGACCAGAGTGGGACAGAATGAGAAAGAGAGAGAGAGAACATGAGAGAACAAGCCACCAGGTCCAGGACTTGAACTGTGGTTAGCCATGTGGGATCCAGACCCCTTAACCACCACACCACCTGCTGACACCATCAGCTTACTCTTAAGGATAGAAAGTCGCTTCAGTGGGGACCAGCAGATGGTGTAATGGTTACATCACTAGATTCCCATGCAGTCAACCACGGATCAAGGCCTGGACCTGGTGGCTTAAAACTCATGCTGGGTGCATGTGGATATGTGCCCAAAATCCTGAGAGGAGAATGGGAGAGAAAGGATTGTATTGTGGCCATCCCCGCCTGGAGCAGGGTGGTTTCTTGCTTTCTGTCTCTCTAGCAAGTGCACACACCCTCTAGCAAAACTCTCTCTTAAAAAAAAAAAAAAAAAGGTCACTTTCAGTCACAAATACAATCTACATATAATAATTAAAACTGATTTTCCTGACATCAGTTCCTAGCAAAGATGTAAAACAGAAACAGAAATTACCTTACTACCTGGAAAACGAAAACAAAAAACTTGATGAAATGCACAAAAGAATGTTTTTTTTTTTATTACATTGAGCATCAGGCAATGAAGGACAGTGGTATTGGAGGAAAAGGAACAAAGCTTTGTTCTGTACATGTGCCATTTACAAAAATTCACTCAAAATGAATCATGACTTTAATGTAAAGATTAAAACTATAAAAATTATAGAAGAAAGCAAAGGAAAAAATATTTATGAACTCAAGTTAAGCAAAAATTTCTTAGATACAGTATCAAGACTGAGATAAATAAAATAGCAATTTGATCATTTGAACTTAATCAAAATTAAAAGTTTCTACCCATCAAATACATCAATATTTTCAATATTTGCAAATCAATTATCTGAAAAAGGATTTGTGTCCAGAATATATAAAGAATTCTCAGAACTCAATGATAAAGAAACACAACCAATTTCTTAAAATAGGCAAAAGATTTGAGTAGGCATTTTATTACAGAAGATACACAGATGATAAATAAAGTAATAAAAAAATGACAAAAAAGATACATATGGATGGAAAACAGGCTCAAGAAAAAATATTCAATTATATTTATCATTAGAGAAAGCAAATTAAATCATAATGAGATACTACTATATACATATTAGAATAGATTTTTTTTTTTTTTTGAGAGACATTTACTGTAGGGCATGTGTGATTGCCAGAGAGTCAGAGAAAGACAGAGAGAAAGAGAAATCTTCCTCCGGGGGGATGGTCATGCCCAAATCCCTTCTTTTCTATTCTCCTCTCAGGATCTTGGGCACACATACACACACACTTGGTATGAGTTTCAGGCTGCCAGATCCTGGACTAGAACCTCATGTGGGATCCCAGTGCCTTAACCAGTATGCCACCTGGTGGCCCCAAGAACATATAAGGTTCAAAAGACTGACAATAGCAAGTGTTATGAATGAAGCGAAGCAACTGAAATTTACATACATTGCTGGTGAGAATGTAAAAGGATACCACCACTGGGACCAGCAGATGGCATAGTGGTTACATCACTGGACTCCTACATGGCCGACTATGGTTTGAGTCCTAGACCTGGAGGCTTGAGGCTTGTGCCAGGCATGTGTATGTGTGTGTCTAGAATCCCAGGAGAAGAATGAAGGGAAGGAGATTGCAGCATAGCCATCCCCATGGGGAGTGATTTCTTCCTACCCCTCTCATTCTCTCTGTCTCTTTCTCTTTATCTCTCTGATGAGTGTATGTACCCTAAGTCAAAAAACTCTAAAAAGAAATTCATTAATAATAAATGGTACCACCACTTTGGAAAATTGCTTGGCAGTTTCTTTAAAAATTAAATATAAGACCAGCCAGTGGCTTGATGAGTGAGGCAGCTGGATCTCACATGGCCAGCTGGGGTTAAACCTAGACCCAATGGCTTGAAAAACATGCCAAGCATGTGTGCTTGCAAGCCTAGAATCCCAAGGGAGAGTGGAGGAGAAGAGTTTCAGTATGACCATCCCCACTGGAGGGTGATTTCTTGCTTTCTTTCTCTGGCATGCACATGCACTTGCATGTGTGCCCCATAGCAAACTAAAAAATAAATAAATAAAAATATAAGATTAAATATAAGCTTATCATATCATTTGTTCATCCTACTCATAAACACTAACCCGTGAGAAATTACAGTATATATCCATGCAGTGACTTACACACAAATATCCAGAGCAGCTTTATTTGTTATAGCCCAGGAAATGAGAACAATCTAAATAATGAAAATAGCTGAACTTATAAACCAATAGTGGTATATCTATACAATAAAAAAGGAATAAACTGTTGACACATGCAACGACATAGACAAATCTCAAAATAAGTATACTGTGTGAGAGATTAGAAAACAAAGTTCACCCTAGCAAATGAAAACTATTCTGCAACCACCACATCGGGAACCAGAGCCAGAGGGTGGCACAGCAGTAGAATGCTATGCTCTGCAAGGCTGACTCACATGGGAAGGTTCCGAGTTTGAGCTTGGAAATCTGAGTACCCATGATGCAATACCCACTGACCTTAGGGGTGGATTAGTAAACACCCTGTATCTCTCTCTTGCTGGCTAATAAAAGAAACAAACATACAAATAAAAAAGAATATTGGTTTCCAGGGACCAAGAAGGGAGGTAGAAGTGGGAGATAAGATTCCTAAGAGGCATAGAAAGCTCTCAAAAGCTGTAGCTGTGGTCTCTACCTGGATCGTAGTGACTGTAGTCACATGTACATGGGTCCACACCTCACAGCTCATGCACTTTCTGTATGTGCGGTTGTTGGGATATAAATTATATGCCATCAAAAGTGAGAGGGGGGAAAAGTGGTCTTTTTAGGATGTGCTTCTCGTTTCTGTTTATAATGTTCTAAATACTCAATTTACTTCAAACATATTCAACACATTTGTCTTCATTTAAGGAAATACGATTCCATCTCTCCTCAAACAGCTTGGGCTGATTGCCTTTGGGAAGGAGGCCTCGTCAGCTTCTTTTTCCCCATTCAGTAGCTGCTGTTTTTGACACTCCAGGGGTAACGTCAGGAGAGGTAAGAGGTGTAAAAAGTTTTGATTTGAATGCCACAATCCAGTAATGGATAGGCAATCTGAGTCTGGCAAATATTTAAAGCTGACTTGTACTCCCTGAAGACATTCTGTGGGTTTCTAGAGCTGCAGTGTCTAATATATAGCCAGTGAAGCTGCTACACATTTACAGTGGTTACTGTAAGAGCAAAATACACACAAATTTCAAAGATTTTAAGATAGAATAAAACGTGTCATTAATTTTTAAGATTTTCAGCATTGCCATGAAAATAAATTATATCAAATTGTATTTTAAGTTATAAAAATATAAATAATTTAAGTTGTCAAATAGATTGTTAAAATTAATTTCACCTCTTTTTCACTATTTAAAAATGCTGCTACTAGTATTTTTTAAATTACACACATGCTTCACATCGTATTTCTACTGAATAGTGTTACTCAAGAGAGTTCCCCCTGAGGCCTCAAGATATAATTCCCTTTGATTCTGACAGTGTTTCTTTCTTTCTTTTTTTTAAAGAATTATTTTATTTAACTTTATTTATTTTTATTATTGTCTTCCAGTTTGATCACAGAGAGACAGAAAGAGAGAGAGGAAAAGTGAGAAAGCAAGCCACCAGGTTTAGGATTGAACCATTGATGAGTGGTTGGCCATTTATGAGTCCTGCACCTTTAACCACCATGCCACCTGCTGGCCCCAGTGGGTGATGGGTGGTTCACCTGGCCACTTCAAATACATTCTTGGCTTGTGCCATATTTATGTCATAATTATTCTCCTCACTTGAGAAGGGAGAGTCCAGGCTGCCGGTCTCTCCTCAGTAGAATTTAGAATTTGTAATGGATATGGTGATGCCCTGTCTGGATTTCCCTTTAGGAAGAAGTATTTAACTTCTCAGTTAGAGGAAGGGTTGCTCTCCAGGAACAGCTGTCCTGGAATTACTTCTTTTTTTTTTTTTAAGAGAGATTTTTGCTATAGGGTACATGCGCTCGCCGGAGAGACAGAGGAAGACAAAGATACAGAAAGTGAGAAATCACCCTTTCCAGGGGTCCAGGGGGGAAAACCAGCACACAGTCCCTTCTCCTCCATTCTCTACTCAGGATTTTGGGCATACATTCATATGGACCCAGCATGAGTTTAAAGTCACTGGGTTGGGGACTTGAACTGCAGTTGACTATGTAGGCGTCCAGCAATGTAATCATTATGCCATCTGCTGGTCACCTGAGATTACTTCATTATGTGTGCTGTCAGCATCTAAAGTCTTATTAACATGGGGAAATTAACAGATTTGCCTCCTTGCCCCAATTCAGGGACTCTGAAGAGTCATTCAACTTCCCAGCTCAATTTCTCTCTCAGTTCTTCCTTCCGAAGCTGCTGATCCCACGCACACTCACTAGTACATTTTTTTTTTACAAGGTGAATAATTTTTGCTTCCTGGGGAATGTAATGGGCAACATTACAACATATTTGATTCATGAAAAATGAGTGCAAGTTCTTTCCAGAAAAAATGGTTGGCTCTGTTGACATTAGTCTCTAGTTTTCTGGGTTCAAGTACTAGCCCACTGAGCCTCTCAATGATCAAGAATACAAGTCGAACTCTCAATGTAATCTTATCAGAACCTTTTTTATTAGGCTCGAGGTAAAGGGAGACATTCTTATCATCCTAATTCAATGGGAAGATGGAATTCACAGCACAATTCTCTCTAAAGAAATACTCTTCAAAAATTTTCTCCTTCTATCACTCTCCTATCTATTCTTTTACCTCTTTATAAGTCAGCCACAGGGTTCTTGGCCATGAAATTCTCACAAATCACTTGCAATGCAGCATTTTTTTTTTCTTTATGCTTCAAGATAAAGTGAGACAAGAAAGGAAAAGGGAAGAGCTAAATTTAGCATTCAATTATTTGTATAAGGTTGGAGATCCCCATGTGTCCAGGTCTTAACATGTCAAAATAATGCAAAAATCAGTAAAAATAACACATGATTATAAGACCTAAGCAAAATATTTTAAAAATCTGTACTACTTCAAATTGCTATTTTAAACTATTTTTCATTATGTGATTAAGTCTATTTTTTCTTACTGAGCATTATTTCTCCCTCTCTGAATTTGGGCTACATATCAATTTTTCATGCCATTTAACATTTGATTTTTATACTATCAGTAATTACTAATTCCTTAATATTGTTTAGTTATCCCAAACCAATTTGCTATCTTTCTATCTAATTTTCTGGCAAACAGCTTAGCAAATTTGATAAAGTCTTCAAATAACTTTGTGTGCATACTATTTCTAGACAATTATGTATCAACAATAATAGGTTTTTAAAAGCTAATCAGCATCTCCTATTATTAAATATCTATTCTATAAAAATGATCATTACAAGTCATTATGAGAAATGGAAAACACTTACTAAAATGTTATTTTGTATCTCTATTAAAATGGAAACATATTTTTAAATATTGAGTTTTACACTAAGCATTTTTTATAAAATAGATTTAAACCAGGCCCTTCCATTTTAATAGAATTGTAAAGCCTTTGTGACCTATTAATATATCCCTTTGTTTTTTTCCTCAATACACAAAGCATAAGGTTAGCATTTAGGTTTCAGTTTCTGATTTTGAAACAACTGAGAAACCTCATTGATTTAAATGTCCTCGTGTGTAATTAATTAATTAACTTATTTATTGCTCATATTTTATTTAAATTATTCTATATGAAATTGGTCTAGTATTCCAAGGTGAAGAAGGAGGAAGACTAGTTTTACCGGTAATAAGAAGAGGATTTAGAATACAGCTTTTTAAGGATATACTTTGGTATTTATTTTAAAAGTTACACTTCCTGAAAAGGTATGCCACAATAAAGTTACAACACTAGATAAATTTATATATAACATGATTAGTGAGGTCAACTGTAAAAATACTGCTGACTTTCCAGTGCAAAGACGCCACTTTCTGACCCACTACCGGGAAATGCATGCACTCTGAGTTTCTTTTAAGACTCATGATAATAGATTTGAAACAACTTAGTCACATACTCTCACGGGGTCCTTCTTGAAAATATGGAGATGATCTGGATCAATGTTTATTACATCTATATGAGAAAGAGGCAGCTGGCAGAATCAGATCTCCACTCTGGTCTCACTAGCACATTTCAAAGAAGTCAATCTGCAGCTTTAGCAATCACATGATTTTTTTTTTAATTAGGTATTTATTTTATTTTTGGTAGAGGTTTTTGCCTTAGGGTGTGTGTGCTTGCCAGAGAGAGAAAGAGAGAGACAGAGACCAAGACAGTGATAGGGAAAGTGAGAAATCACCCCCCTCCCACCCCAGAGGGATGGCCACGCTGCAATCCCCTCTCCTCCATTTTCCTCCTGGAATCTTGGGCATGCATGCATATGTGATTGGCATGAGATTCAAACCACTGGGTCTGGGAGGTAAAGCATGGTCAGTCATGCAGGAGTCCAGCAATGTAACAACTGCACCATCCCCTGGCCCCATACACATATATTTTTTTATTAGTAATAGTGGTAAAATTACTTTTGCTATTTAGTGTATCAATAAATCAAACATCTTGCTAGTTCTATTGCTCATTCTATTTGTTTATTTAAAGTCTTTTATTTATTTATTTATTTGGAGAGGATTTTGCTATAGGGCACATGCACTCGCCAGAAAGACAGAGAGAGACAGAAAGCCATTACGCCAACTGTTGGTCCCATATTTAAAGTCTTTACTATGCTATTATATTATGCTCCATGAAAGAAATAAAAGGCATGGACCCTGTTATCTAGAAACGTACAGTTCCATTATAAAGCAACATGCGCACAAATAATGTCGAATAGAATTTGAATAGTGACTCGGGGGTGGTTACTACACTTGTGAACTCCATGTCCCTTGATCTATTTCCACTGGCTACAGGAGAAAAAAACCCAGACTCCTTGGGTGGGATGTACCTCAGAACTGGCAGAGCAAGCTGCTCACCGATAAACTTTCACACCTACTATTTCATAGCCGTACTTTCCTGGGTTCACATACACATTCTTACTTACAGAATTCGTACCTATCTTTCAGACTTTGTTTCTGTGTGACCTCCATTGTAAAATCATCCCCAAATCCTCGAAGAAAATTAATTAAAACCCGAGCTTTGTTTCAATTAATACCTGAGAGATATCATAATGAAAATGGAAAAGCATGAGCTCTGGTATTGCTCACGTTAATTCCCTCTCTATGGAGATGCTACACAGCCTTAGGCACATCATTTTCCTGAACAAGCCTCAGCTTCTTGCTAAAACGGAACTATGAATGCCTACCTCACAAGGCTGACAACTAACATAGGTTAAGGCACCTCATAAATGACAAAATACAGTTCAAGTCCTAGACCTGGTGACTTGCTTTCTCACTTTCTCTTTCTCTTATTCTCACTCTGTCCCTCTCTGATCAAATTAAAATAAAGAAATTAATTAAATTAAATTAAATTAAATAATTCTTCTAAAACATAGACAGCACAGGAGAGTAGAAACATCCTTTAGGCTACAAAACACAAAATTGATTCTTGCTAAGACTGAGGCACCCACTGACTTCCAGCCAAGCCTGTGAATTTTTCCTCAATCCCATTCCTTCCAGCCCCCAACCAGACGAGGATGAACTCTGTGTCCTTTCTGACAACAGCCTTTATCTAAGAGAATACTGAGTGTATTTCACCTTGTTGTTTGTGTGGTTTCTACGAGTCTATGATTCTGCCTGATATTAGGCAAGTAATTGATAATCTGCCTCATTTTCTCCATCTACAAGATGGGGATAATAACACTTCTGACCTCCTGGGATGGCTGTGAGCATTAAATAAGATCATCTCTGCAAGGCACCAGGCATTTGGGACCAGACAAGCATCCATATGTTCTCATGTGCCCCCATGTATTCCCATAGTTTACCGTAATAGGTAAAGACCCATGAGTACATAGAAAAATGATCCCATTTTATTTCTACCTCTAGAAGGAACAAGTTAGTTTGTAATCATTTGACAACACTGAGTTAGGTATGTGCACATCAGTTCTGATGTTGTCCCTGTCATTTTTAAAGGAATTTGATTAGGTCATGTAGTCTTCGTAGGTTTCAGGATTCCTTATCTGAAAAGTAAATGCTTCAATGAAATGATCCATCCAGTCCCTTATTGCGCTGAAAAAACTGCACTTGTTAAAGGCAAATTATTTATGAAGAAGGTTAATCCTGCCTACACAGGGTCCTGACCTTTTCAGAAGGCATTGATGAGTAGGGAAGAGGTATAGAACTGAGAATTATGAAATGAGGAAAAGAGAAGATGGAAAATGAGAGTGGAAAGCATCAGTTTATCTAACCATAAAGCAATGAGTTCTAAAGACTTAGAGCCAGCCCTGCAGTGCAACAGTAATACACCGTCCAAGGGAAAACGGGTCACTGCTCCAATCCCTGGCCCAGGCTGCCTGAACTTGCCAGGCACAGCTCACACCAGCAAGTACACAAAATCTGATGGGATGGAGGAAACACATCATGGCGTGACAGGTCTTGTCAAGAGTGCTTCTCTCTCTCTCTCTCTTTCCCACATGCATGTGCACACAATCTATCATGAATAAAAACAGAAAATAGAGTAAATAACAAAATTAAAAAGAAGATTTACAGAACGAAATAGCAAGCCAAGAAAAAACATTACAAGGCAGAGGACACATACTCATGTTTGAAAAGAGAAGGAAAATACCAATAAAGAAAAGAAGAGATTAAAAAATACATAACTTTCATATCCGTTTTTCTATTCATTTTTATGGCTAAGGATGTTCTACATGGTGGGTGTGCCCCATACCTTGAGGTCTCCTACTCCCACCACCTTCACCCTGTCTCCTTGAGACCCAGCTGCTGGTCCAGCTGGGTCTTGTGAACATCTTGTGACCGTGAGTTTTCTTTTACATCATGGAACTGGTAGCAGGCCACTCCGGATGTGTGCATGCTTGTGGAACTAAATACGCTCCTGTCTTCCCCTGCTGGACCTCTGGGTGTGTTCTTTGGAATCAGTGATCATTATAAGCAAGACTTCTCCGATTTGAGGCTTCTCCAGAACATCCACTGTCTCTAGTAATCACTCTTAAGAATTTATCTCACTTTATTTTTTATCATTTCAGAAAATATAATGAACAAGCTCTTGATTTTCTTGCCAATCAAAGAAAGTTAACTTAGAACTATGGGTAGAAGTTAACACACACTGTTTTCAGTGCCATTTCTTCTGTTCCATAGAACCATAGTACGACCAGAAGAACTTTTATCAAAGGAGGAACAACCTGCGAACTTCCGTGTCTCTGTACCGCTCGGCACTTGAAACATAATGATATACTTGCCCATTTGAGCTGAACTAAGATGCTGTAATTACTGAGGCATAAGAAAAGAAACTAGAACATGAGTCAAAGGAAGGAAAATGAAGTCAACGGTTTAAAAATGAAGATACATGAATGCACCATGTTCCAGCTTAGACAATGTTGTTTCACTGAAGAAAGAAACTAAAAATGAAACCAAGCAGGCACCCTCTGAAAAAGAATGGACTCTCAGTTTCCCTTTCTGTTGGGGGGAAAATTTTCCCAAACTGAAAATTAATGAGGGCCAAATTAAAAGTAAAAGAAAATTTTAAAGGTGTTTGTAATATAAGGTTCATTTACATTTTAATGGTCCAAAGTAAGGGGTAAGACTTCATACTTTGGTTATTTGAATTAAGCAACATTGGCCAAAAATGAAGGCCATGGGACTTCTAAAATTTCCACTTAAAGGAGCTATAAGGTCTTAACACCAATAATTAAGATGTTTTCAGGATAAAATACGCTGGCTGTGAGCATGTAGACTACAATCTGAATGTTGCCAGAAATTTGAAAAATGTTCCCTTCCAGAATAGAAATTTGATTATCTAAGGCCCTACCAATCAAGCAGGTTCAGGAGATGATCATACCCTCATGAACCAATCATTAAACTGATCATGTGTCTGGGACTCCTGCCCTTAACTTTGTCCCTAAAAACACATGTGAACGAGGACCAGCAGGTGGTGTGGTGATAAAGGTACTGGACTCCCACATGGCCAAATGAGGTCTGAGGCCCACACCTTGGCAGCTTGCTTTCTAACTTTCTCTCTCTCTCTGGTGAGCACACATGCCCCATAGCAAATAAAAAGATACAGCAATAATAAATAAAATTAAACAAATAATTTAAAAATGCACGTGAGGGACTCCTTGGGGAGAATGGGCCTTTTCAGCATGAGTTGCCCCCATCCTTCTTCATACATTGCAGTGAAGCTGTGCTTTCCTTCATCACACCGTCCGCCTACAGTTTGGTTTGTAGTACTTGGGCGAGTGAACTGGATGTGAGTTAGGTAACAGAAAGAATTGCTAACATTTATGGCAGGCAAAGATTTCTCATTAGAAGTAGTTTAGACTCTCTAACAAAATGAAAGTGGTGTACAATAATACCTTTAAGATAATTCGAATCCATGAATAAATATAAATGGACATATTTATGTTTCAAATATAAAAGAAAATAAATATGAAAGGACACGTTTCACTTATATTGAAATATATTGTCCTTGTATATGAATGTTACAGGCATTGCTTTATAACAGTAACAGTGGCAGTTACTAGCATTTGCATCCTACCTGAGAGCTCAATTATTTTTATGTCATATCACATAGCAAGAGAAGAAGATGATAGATGGACAAATAGATGAACATGGGTATTACTGGGTGCAAAGCACTTAATTAAGTAACTTACATAAATTATATCATTTATTCTTCAAAATAGATCTACCAAGTAATATTTTTTCCATTTCATGAACAACGAAACAGACTTGGAGAGATCCAGCCACTTCCCAGTCACATAATCAGTGGCACAGCAGAGACTGAAACCTAAATTTGTCACTTTTGAAAAAAAATACAAGTTCAGGGTTGGCAGGTGGCCTGGGGGTTTAGGATGCTGGACTCGCACATGGCCAACTGTGGTTTGAGTCCCAGATCTAGAAACTTCTTTTCTCACTTTCTCTCTCTGTTTCTCTCTCTCTCCCTCTCTCATCAAATTTAAATACAAAAATAAATAAATAAATAAATAAATAAAGTGAAATAAAATAAATTTTTAAGAAAATACAAGTTCGAAGAGACAAAGAGAAAAATACACTAGAGAAGAATCATTGGTAAAAAAGAAAAACCCAATTCCGGATGCTATTGGCAATGTGAGCGACAAAAGAAATCATGCAGAGATAGGAAGCTAACAACAACAAAAAAAATCAAACAGAAATTTAGAAGAAAGCAAACCTCACCGTTTATTCAAAACCTCTTATTTAACTTAGACCCATTGCCTGCATCTGATGCTCTGAAGTAATCGTTCTCAAATTTCAGCTGCACCAGAATCACCAGGAGGCTTGTGTAAAAAGTCTACTGGACTTTTCCCAAAGAGGAGAAGGTCCAGCATGTCTGGAGTAGGGCTGAGAGTTTATTTCAAACATGTTTCCAGGCAGTGCTGATGCTGTTAGTCCAGGGACCTCACTCTTAAGATACACTGTCTAAGCTATTAAATCTGGACGTCCTGTTACGTATGGTACTCAAAAGCTCTGTGACTGGGAACCAGCAGTTAGCGTAATGGCTATGTCGCTGGACTCCCACGTAGTCGACCGCAGTTCGCGTCCCGGACCCGGTGGCTTAAAACTCACGCCGGGAGTGTGTGCATGCGTGCCCAAGATCCCGAGAGGAGAATGGAGGAGAAGGGATTGCAGCATGACCATCCCCCCTGGGGGGTGATTTCTCGCTTTCTGTCTCTAATGTCTCTGTCTGTCTGGTGAGCGCACGCGCCCTATAGTGAAAATCTCTCTCTCTCTCCCAAAAAAAAAAAAAAAAGCTCTGTGACATTATTTTTTAAAATAATTATTTATTTATTTTTATTATTTTTTAATATGACAAGAGAGAGATGGTCGGCAGGGTGAAGTGAGAAAACAAGCCACCAGATCCAGGACTCAAACCACATTTGGCCATGTGGAAGTCCAGCACCTTAGCCACCATGCCATCTACCAGCCCTCTATGGCAATATTTAAAGCAGTAGTGACTTTGCCAAAAACAAACAAACAAACCAAAAAAAAAAAAAACATTAAAAAGAAAAGTTCTAAATATAAAAATAATTAGTATTTAAAGAAAAATAATAGAATGTTCTAAAATCTATCTTTCAGGACTATTCAATATTGTTTAGCTTGCCATTGTCATAGTTCATTTGTGAAGTTGAGATACCAAGCAGAATAAAGTATGTGGAGCTTTCTTTTAATTTAACTTCTTTAGGAACAGAATATGCAGGAATTAAAGAGGAATGGTGTGCGCTGATTACAGGGCTTCGGGAGACATAGTCAACGTGAGAAAATAGAAATCATTCATCAATGGAACACAACTGTCACTCACCAAAGCCATGTGGGAGTTTGCCTTTATATACAAAATTAGATTCTCCTTCTTGAAATATCTTCATGTAATCACATAAATTATAAAATTTCTGGTTTAGTTCATGCCTACATGAGACCAACATCCAAAAGAAGACTAGGAAGAGAGAAGGAGGATGAAGAAAAAGAGGAAGAGGAAGAAGAGGAAAAGGACGGGAAAGAAGAAAGAAGGACCAGTGTAGCCATGTGTTAGACTCTGGCGGTCTCTACTCAGTAGCTCTGCTGTCTGTAAAACACCACTCCATCTTACATGCATGAATGAATAAGGCAGTTAATGGTCTCTATTGTGAAGTCAAATTCTCTTCCACGTTTTTCTGCAACACTTCAATGATAAAATAAAACAAAATCAATACAAGATCAATAATTATCTCTCTGTTTCATACTAATTTAAAATGATAGAATTTTTCAAGTGGGCTTTGGTACCACGAAGACACCTGAATTGCTGAGGCTTCCCTCCAACCCTCAGCTCTCTAAACTGAGTGCTAGAGAATTTCTTGGGAGAGAGCTTCATCTCAGGGTTACAAACATCATCATCATCATCATCATCATTATTATTATTATTATTGAGAGGTTTTTACTATAGGGCACGTGCACTCACAAGAAAGACAGAGAGAGACAGAGACAGAAAGCCAGAAATCACCCCCTAGGGGGGATGGCTATGCCACAATCCCTTCTCCTCCATTCACCTCTTGGGATCTTGGGTACGCATGCACACACGCCCAGTGCAAGTTTATGCCACCAGGTCCGGGACTCGAACTGTTGTCAACTTCATGGGAGTCCAGTGACATAGCCATTACACCCTCTGCTGGTCCCAGGTAATAGCTGCTTTGCATTAACAATTTTTCCTTTTGCAACAAGAATAGTTTAACTCTTTAATAAAATAAATTTTTATCTCCAGTGTTACAAAGAAAATATCTTTGATAATTTATTTACTGTTCTTTTTAATATATGCTCGAAGGCACCAGTGGGTTGCATAATGGTTATGTCACTGGACTCTCATGTAGTTAACTACTGTTCAAGTCCCAGACCAGTAACTTGAAACACATGCTGGACATGTGTGCATGCATGCCCAGGGTCCCAAGAGGAGAACACAGAAGGGATTATGGGGTGGCATTCCCCCTGGGGGTGATTTCTTGCTTTCTATTTCTCTGTCTCTCTGGTGAATGCATGAACTCTGTAGAAAAAAAATCTCTTACAAAGACAAAAAATATTTTTTTAGAGGTTTTTGCCATAGGGCGCATGCGCTTGCCAGACAGACAGAGACAGAGAGACAGAAAGCGAGAAATCACCCCCTCAGAGGGGAGGGTCACGCTGTAATCCCTTCTCCTCCATTCTCCTCTTGGGATCTTGGGCACGCGCACACACACGCACCCGGCATGACTTTTAAGCCACCAGGTCAGGGATGCGAACTACATGGGAATCCAGTGACATAGCCACCATGCCAACTGCTGGTCCCAAAAAGAATATGTTTATAGGACCAGCAGGTGGTGTAGTTGTTAAGGTACTGGACTCTCACATGGCTGATCATGGTTTGAGTCCTAGACCCAGTGGCTTGAAACTCACACTGGCATGTGTGAGTGCCCAAAATCCTTAGAGGAGAATGGAGGAGAAAGGATTCTGGCACACTCATCCCGCCATGGCGTGTGGGGGACTGATTTCTTGCTTTCTGTCTCTCTGTCTCTCCTGGTGTCTCCAGCAAGTGCAGAGGCCCAATAACACAAATCTCTCAGGAAATAAAAAAGAAATATACTTACATGTTTAATGTGTGTTTTAGCCTACTTCTTTAAAAAAAAAAAGAGAAACGAATAGATAAATGATTGAATAGTATCACCACTTAGGGCTTTAAAGATGGTAATTGGATGGGGCCGGCCAATGGCACAGCAGTACCACAAGCAGACTCAAATGGGAGATCCCTGAGCTCTCATCTTGGACTTCCTGAGCAGGCCGGGCGAGTCACGGGCTTGTGCTTGTGATCCGAGCCTCATAAGTCTGGGGTGGATCACACTGTGAAGAATCTGAGGAAGTCATCTATCTCTCTGTCTCTGTGTCTGTCTGTCTCTCTCTCTCTTTTATGGAAGCAATAAATGAATAAACTTTAAAGAAAAAAAAAAAGGTAGTCATTTATGGGGCCGGCAAGTGGCATAGTGGTTAAAGACATCGGATTCCTATGTGGCCGACTGCGGTGCTAGCTCTGGACCTGATGGCTTTGCTTTCTCTCTTTCTCTCTCTCTCTTTCTTTCTGGTCAAATTTTTAAAAACAACAAATGAAATTATTTTTTTTAAAAGATAGTGATTTAAACTTGAATACTATTCCCTGAATTCTAATGAAAATCTAAAATATACAGGCTTCATTATAAAAAAATAAGCAGAAAAAACCTCTCTTTGTCTCTTTGTCGGCATTTCATTTGGGCATTCTTAATCATGGGAACATTCTTAATATCCACAAGCTTCTTAGTCCCTTTCAAATGACTATGTGATAAGTGACATCGAATTAATGTATTTGAATCAACAGCAAAATTCACGTTCTACTTCTCTGCTGTTTTATAACCTTCCTTATAATTTGCCAATAAGACTTTCATCTAATTTTGATCAGTTTAAGTCCTGTAATCAATTTGTCCCAGATTCACCATTTCTGGACATGGACACATTCAACACACTGCTCTCTCTGAGCAGAAGTTCTTGTTCCCCTTCTCTGAAAACAAACAAAAAAACCTTTTCCTTTTTCTAGATTATTTTTCAAGACTTTCTTCTTCCATGAAATATTTCCAGTTCCATGTAACTCAATTCCACTTTCTTTTTAGGGAAATTCAAGGCCAGGCGGTGTACGAGAGAGGTCCTTTTTCTGAGAAAGCTTTCCCGTAGTGTTACCAGTTCACACATGCATACCCGAGGTCCAGCAGAGGAAGACAGGTGTTTGCTTACACAGGACCAGATGCTCTGCTCCAGGCCGGGTAGAGGAAGAATGGTCCACATGCCATCATTGAGCAAAGGCTCAGGTTACATATGTTAAGGGTAAAATGTTCGTGTCCAGCAGCTGGTTTGGTGATTAAAGTCATGACTCCTACATGATTGACTATGGTTTGAGTCTTGGACCTGGAGGCTAGAAACTCATGCGGGGCATGTGTGCAGGCGTGCCCAAAATCTCAGGAGGAGGAAGGGTTGTGGCTTGGCCATATCCCATAGACGGTGATTTCTCACTTTCTCTCTCTCTGCCTCTCTCCATCTCTCTGGTGAGTGCACGCCCTCTATAGCAAAACAAAATGAAAATGAACAAACAAAAAACCCAACTCTCTAAGAAAAAGAAAAAAAAAAAAAGGAGCAAAGCATACATAAACCAATTAAAGTTCAGTGCAATTTCTCTATCACCATGCAGGGGGTTGGTTCGTACATACATTGCTTGATGGTTACAATACAAGTTTATCTCATGAATTTATAGAAGCAGCAGAGTAATCTTGTGGTGTGGACAGGACGGGTACATGTGCCCCTGGAATGACCCTGGTCATGGGCCACTTCCATGAGCTGAAGGTAATGGTCACAAGGTACTTACTAGGCCTAGCCAAGACCAGCAGCTATGTCTCAGGGAGATAAAGACGGAGGGAGGAGGAGAGTTCAAGGAATGCAGCCTATCTTCAGACAGTGAGAAGGCAATAACCAGGGCAGACAAAAGTGATTGTCCTTGTACCATCCTGACTAGGCCCACAGACGCTGAACCCAAACTTGCTACCCTGTGATACCATTCAGAGGATTCGCCCATGTTTCTGTAATGTCGAGGACAAGTTAACTTTCATTCCAGATAGAGATTTTCCATTCTAGCGGGAGGATTCTAGTTGTGCCCAAGAGTTCGAGATTCAAATCAAATTCCTTTATATGAACACCTATTCCTGTTTTCAGTACCCACTGAACACCGAACACAGTGACACTCAAGTATAACATGGAAAAGATCAAACATCTGTTTTCGACCTAACCCAGAATATGAAGTCACACTATACAAGATTAAAATAGCTTGAAAAAATTAAGTTAGTATATCCCTGTGTCTATTTCTCTCAAATGACAATTACATGACATCAATAATATATCAATAATTAAAATCAGTAGGAAAGAAGGTAGTCATTAATGAATTTTTATTTGAGAAAAAAATAAAATGAGTAATTTTTGATATTCCAGCTAAAAGAACTATAATGGTCAAATGAGTAATTATGAAGGCCTAAAGGATGATCAAAGATCTAGATAATGAAGAATATAGATTATAGCAATGTCATGAGAGATAGAAACATCAAGATTTGAAAACTGGGCCAGCAGGTTAAAGAGTGGTTAAGGTGCTCGACTCCCACATGGCCAACCGTGGTTTGAGTCCCAGACATGGTAGCTTGAAAATCATGCTGGTTGTGTGTGCATACGTACTCAAAATCCTGAGAGAAGACTGGAGGAGAAGGGATCGTGACATGGCTACCCTCCTGGGGGTGGAGGGTGATTTCTCAATTTCCCTGTCTCTGCCTTTCTCTGTCTCTCTCCAGAGAGCCCATGCAGCCTATGGCAAAAACCATTAAGAAATGTGAAAACATTTTGCTATGATGGTGATAAAGGCTGGGGAAAAGGGACCAGGGGGAACAAGGGTTTTGGCATGAGTAACTATGATAGATTAGTGCTCTTAATGGAAGACACACCTGAAGAGTCACAAGTGTTACATGTGTGTTTTAGAATGTGAGTGTCAGGACAGGGCTGTGGATCCTGGGTCAGGGTTTATATAGGTTAAATTTGAGTATGTACGAAGATAAGTCGATAGCCAGCAAAGATATTCAACCAAGAGTCATACACACATGACTGGAAAAAAGTGAAGGCTTGATTGAACCAATCATAGAGAAGCTATTGCGCTCACCTGAATGGACACAACAAAAATCAAAAGAATAATAAAAAAAATAGGGCAAGGAAAAAAGCCTCAGAGTGCCAACACTTAGGAACAAAAGAGGAGGGGTCCAATGCTCTTTGGTCAGAATTTCCACCAGTAAGATGGCAGGGTAAAAGCATTAGTACTTGCTAATTCTTATCATAATGAATAATACTACTATTTTCGGGACCAGCAGTTGGCGTAATGAATAATACTGCTATTTTAAAAATATTGCCAGGACTATTGTTCACCCTCTGTGAATACATAAGATATTAACCCATAGGCATAGGTCATGTGTTAAGTGTGAGATTATGAGAGAGATGTTGGGAGATAAGTTTAATAATACATGGATTCTTAACAAAAAAATAAATGAGTAATTCTAAAAAAAAAAAAAAAGAGGGAACCAGCAGTTAGCGTAATGGCTTTGTTGCTGGACTCCCACGTAGTCGACCATGGTTCGCGTCCTGGACCCAGTGGCTTAAAACTCACGCCGGGCGCGTGTGCGTGCGTGCCCAAGATCCCGAGAGGAGAATGGAGGAGAAGGGATTGCGGCGTGACCATCCCCTCTGGGGGATGATTTCTCACTTTTTGTCTCTATGTCTCTCTCTGTCTGGCGAGTGCACGCGCCCTATAGTGAAAACCTCTCCAAAAAAAAGAAAAAAGAAAGAAAGAAATTAGGGACCAGCAGTTGGCGGGGTGGTTAAGGTGCTGGACACTTCCACATGGCTGACTGTGGTGGTTTGCTTTCTCATTTTCCCTCTCTCACTGTGTTTCTCTCTAGTCAAGTTGAACTAAGTGAATGAATAAATAAAATTAAATAAATAAATCTTTAAAAAATAGTAATACATGGATTCTACCTCCAAGGGACATGTTTGCAGTGTGGTTAAACACTATTTGTTTATCTGTGAAGCACAGTATTTTTCAAAATAAATACAACATACATTTCTTTCATCAATAATTTACCTTCGAATAGTACTTTTAATCTATTAATGTACAGATTTTCAATTTAGCTCTCTTTTGACTTTTATAACCCAATTAAGAAGGATAGGCAGGTGTGTTTCCACATCTGACATCTGTGGGCCTGTCCAGCCACACAAGTCATCACTTTAGAGCCTTGTCAGGTGGGGGACGGTGTTGGTGATAGAAAAATCTTATCCAACTCCAGCTTTCTCTCATAGGGAATATATTTTTTTCTTTTATTTTAAAAGATGTATTTTTTTCATTCCAGTTATTATTATTATTTTTTTTTCTTTTTTTTTTTTTTTTTTTTTTT
>NW_006159764.1:4176998-4177536 GCF_000334495.1 Tupaia belangeri chinensis
CGCCCAGCATGGGTTTTAAGCCACCAGGTCCGGGACGCAAACTGCGGTCGACTACATGGGAGTCCAGCGACATAGCCATTACGCTAACTGCTGGTTCTCTTATTATTATTTTTTTTTCAATTTGATCAGAGGGAGAGGGAAAGTGGGAAAGTAAGCCACCAGGTCCTGGACTCAAACCTTGGTGGCCATGTGGGAATCCAGTGCTTTTAACCACCATGCCACCTGCTGGCCCTCTTAGCGAATATTAAAAACTGGTGGCTTTCGGGAACCAGCAGTTAGTGTAATGGCTATGTCGCTGGACTCCCACGTAGTCGACCGCGGTTCACGTCCTGGATCCGGTGGCTTAAAACTCACGCCGGGCGCGTGTGCGTGCGTGCCCAAGATCCCGAGAGGAGAATGGAGGAGAAGGAATTGCGGCGTGACCATCCCCCCTGGGGGGTGATTTCTCGCTTTCTGTCTCTATGTCTCTCTCTGTCTGTCTGGCGAGCGCATGCGCCCTATAGCAAAAACCTCTCCAAAAAAAAAAAAAAAAAAAAAA
>NW_006159764.1:4177567-4231166 GCF_000334495.1 Tupaia belangeri chinensis
AAAAAACTGGTGGTTTTCTGGGCCAGCAGGTGGCTCAGTAGTTAAGGTGTTGGAATTCTCACATGCCCAACCATGGCTTGAGTCCTGGGCTTGATGGCTTGCTTTCTCTCACTCTCTCTGGTAAAACTCATGTGAAAAACAAATAGATAAGTCTTAAAAAGAAAAACTGGTGGCTTTCTTACAAAGGTTTTTCCTATAGCTAAAAACCAGGGTTTTTTCCCCACATCCTAGTTTTCAGGAATCCATGTATTTTCACGCTGTTTCTGTTTTAAATGTTGTTGATTCAAAATTATGTAAGTCTATTTTAATATTTATACTCTGCATATAAAGGCAAAAAATTCATTACGTAACATTTTTAGGTTATAAAATGTGATTCAAAAAGACATAAATCACAACTCCCTCTTTAGAGGCAACTATCATGAAGATGTTTAGTGTTCTCTGTGTCTCCATCTATAGTTAAGAATATATTTTTATCTACATCTACTGGATATATTGGTGTCAGATTTTGCATTGAAATCTGTATCCTGCTTTTATCACTTGACATTATCATTCAACGAAAACATTTTTTTCTCTGACAATATCCCATTCTATAAACGGAGCATAATTTACCTGACCATTTCATATAGGAAAGTTATGTTTGCATGTTTTACCTGGGACAGGAGGAACATAATGCTTACCTATATGTGTCTCATTTCTATAGCACTCTGTCAAAACAAAGTGACCTTTAAGGAAAAAATAGATGGGAACGCACTGAAGAGAAAATCCATAGCACAATGTAATCCCATTGTTTCTGGACCTAACCTGCTCACGATTTTATTAATGACTTGGATGGATGTGTCTGTGGGGTATGCTGATCAGCTGTGCAGATGGCATGAAACTGATAGAAATAACAAACATGTTGGATGATGAAATCATAATCCAAAGGGATCAAGCAGGTTGAAATGATGAGCTAAATAGAAGAGGACGTTTTTAAAGGGATGAATTGAATTTCCATAGCTGAGGTTTTTTTAAATTCATAATATATGATACAGAATTGATACAGAATGTGACTCAACAGAAAGCTCATGCAAAATAAAAATAACAAATAATAGACAATGGTAGAATATTACTGACACAGAAGTTAATGCAATTTTGAGACTTTTTTTTTTTGGAGAGGTTTTTGCTATAAGGCTCGTTGCTCGCCAGAGAGATGGAAAGTAAGAAATCACCCCTCCAGGGGGGATGGCCATGCTGCAATCCCTTCTCCTTCATTCTCCTCTCGGGATCCTGGGAAGGCATGCACACATGCCTGGAGCCACAGTGTCTGGGACTTGAACCATGGTTGACTGCATGGGAGTCCAGTGACATAGCCATTATGCCAACTGTTGGTCCCAATTTTGAGACATTTTAATAAAATATTATGAACAGGACTGGCAGGTGACTTAGTGCCTAAGGTGGCTAGATCCCATATAGATGACCACACTGTTTGAACCCCTGACTCAGTGGTTTGAAAAACATGCCCAGCTCATGTGCATACATACAAAAATCCCAAGAGAAGAGTGGAAGCAAGGGGATTGCAGTATGGCCTTCCCCTGTAAGAGGATAATTTCTCACTTTCTCTTGCTCTCTTGCTATCTTTGTCTCACTCCAATAGGTGCCCATGCCCTATAGCAAAATAAAACAATGAAAAAAAAGCCTGGAAGTTGAAGGTTCATTTCCCTCTAGGCCAAATAGGTTAAACCAGGAGTGTGTTCAGTTCTCTGCTCTATACATGAAGACAAATATTTCAAGTGGGTTGCAACCCAATGGAAAGTCCTCATGATATAAGCAAGAAGTCTCAAAATATAATATATAATGTTTGAAAATAATAAAGACATTTAGCCAGAAGACAAGAATACTGAATTGATTTGATAGCTATATTAAAATGTGTGGAGGGACTTAGAAAGAAGAATTTGAATTGTCCTAATAGACTTGTTTTGTGTTCCATGAAAGCAAAATTAGAACCAGAAAATGATAGTTATAAGAAGATTAATTTTGGCTTAACACAAGCAATGTGGACCATTATGTAACAGTATATAACAATAATGACTTTATATAATATTTATTTGATCAAAAAATATAATGGACCTCAACCTACCTCAGGAGTTCAGCAATTTTCAGTCTTGAGCTCTTCAAACAAAAAATTAATAATCATATAATCAGCTATATACTTCCCCTGCATCTCATATATGCCAATCACTTATTGCTACTATTAATGATTCTAAAAATCAATTTTAAGCCTCATCTGTATCCCAAATTCTAGACACAAAATCACAGCCTCGTCTTCATTGTCACTATTTTGCTGTTTTTCAACTGGGGGCACATTTGCCCCCTCAGAATTGTCCCCAAACAGAGAAATTTTTCGTTGGCTTGGTCAGAACAACTAGGAGGGCTGCTACTGACACGTAGTGGGTAGAGGCCAGGTATGTTGCTAAATAGTCTATAATGTATAAAGCAGCCCCTATGACACAGAATTACCCAGCCAAAAAGGGACAAGGGCTCAGAAACTCCTCTACATGTATGGCTAACAGGTAACAAACTCAGCATAACCAAGTCCAAACTCATTATCTTCACTCTATTGTCCTGCTTAGCCCCTTAAAATCTCTTTTAATAAAGCTTCATTGCTATTCTTGTTATAATTAATGCCCATCATTTTGTTGTTGTTGTTAATAGGCACATGCACTCACCAGCCAGAATAAGAGAGAGCGAGAAAGTGAGAAGTCATTCCCCGGGGGTATGGCCGCACCACTATCACTTCTCCTCCAAGTCTCCTCTTGGGATTTTGGGCATGTGCACACACTTGTCCAGTGTGATTTTCAAGCTGCTGTGCCTCCAAGTGCAGAATCAGTCATGTGGGATCCAGGGCTTCAACCTCCACACCACCTGCTAGCCTAGTGCTGTCATTTATTACCCAATCACATAAGCCAGAAATCTCAGACGCGTCCTTAAAGCCAGTTTTTCTAACCTTCTCTTTTTGAACATATTTATTTATTCTCTGTTTTCTTTTTCATTTCTTAGTACCAGAGAGCAGGTGCACTTGCCAGAGAGGGAAGTAGGGGGAGTGTCGCCAAATGGGGGGTTGTCATGCCACAATACTTTACCTCTATTTGTCTATTCTGTCAGCATTTGGGGCACATTCTGACACGTGTCTGCATGGTTTCCAAGGCAATGTGTTCAGGATTTCAACTGTGGAGTAGACCACAGGAGGTCAGCCATGCCTAGGGAATCGCTATCCATGGTGCTTAACCGTTGTGCTACCCGCCAGCCATCACATTGATTTCTTCCATGGGTGGAGAGGCAGAGAGTGAGATAGAGATACAGCAGCCTTAACCAAGTCTCAATGCCACCCTCCACCCTGTCGCTTCACCCAGTCCCAAATCATGGGCCACAAGTCTGAGCGAACTGGCAGTCCTCCCGTGTGGGTCTGCTCCACAGAATTTACTGCTATGCCACTGCCCAGACCCAATTTTACCCTCACCCCTTAACACCAAATTGTCCTGAGCCACTTCTAAAATTTCCCTCTAAATCATCACCTCTTTTCCATCACCACTGCCACTGATAGTTCTGTCCCACATTTCTCCCAACAAGATATTTTTCGAATTCACCTTTCACATTGTTGCCAGGATTATCTTTCGAAAACACAAAAGCAACGGTCCTGTTAGTGCTTACAGGAACCACAAAAAACCTCCGTTACCCAGGGAATAAACATTCAAACTCTAAACAGACTTGGAAGGTGCTAAATAATCTGTCCCCAACGGTCTTATCTCATACCCTTGGATGCAAGATTTGTTCTACTTTTGATGTTCTTTTAAATGCTGAGAGTCCACAACTCAATATGTCTCCCTGGTGGTTGAAAGAAATAGTAGCATTCACATTAAACATGCTGCATTGTAATGCTATGCTCATATTAACATCTATGATCTTGTTTCTGATGAGTCTTTCAAGTTCTCGCCTACAGAGAACATGTCAAGAATAGAAAACACAAAAAACCTCTTCACTGCCATCGTGCTAATAGCCATTATATGTCATGTTTGTTAATTAAAGGCAGACACTAGCAACTATTTAAACAGTCTCCTTTGTGATTTTTAAAATATTTAGATTTTGGGGCCAGTAGGTGGCATGGTGGTTAAGGGCACTGGACTCCCACATGGCCAAACACAGTTCTAGTCCCAGGCCTGACAACTTGCTTCCTCACTTTCTCTCTTTCTCTCTCTCTCACTCTCTCCCTCTCTCTCTCTCATTCTGTCCCTCTCTGGTCGAATTAAAGCAAAATAAATAAATAAAGTAAAATATTCTTTTAAAAAGATTTTTAAAAAATTAGATTTTACCAATAAATGCTCCCAGTGATCAGAAATCCAAAATACCAATACATGTTATATCTTCCTACTGCAGGAGTGGGAAGATCATTGTATATGCTGCATTTTCTTTTAATGAAGTTTTAAAACATCTTCAGGGAAGATTACAAAGTAATATGTAGGAACCAGCAGGTGGCATAATGGTTGTCACTGGACTCCTACATACTTGAACGCAGTTCTAGTATCAGACCCAGAGCCTTAAAACTCACACTGGGTCCTTTCAAGTTAGTAGCACTGAAAGAACAACAAATATTTGGGGCCAGCAGTTGGTGGGATAATGGCTCTGTCCCTGAACTCCTATGTAGTTGATTGCAGTTCAAGTCCCAGACTCAGTGGCTTAAACTCATGCTGGGTGCATGTGCATGTGTGTCTAAGATCCCAAGAGAGAATGGAGGAGAAGGAATTGCGGCGTGGCCATCCCCCCTGGGGGTGGTTTCTCACTTTCTCTTTCTGTCTCTCTGTCTCTCTTTCTCTCTGTCTTTCTGGTGAGCGCACATGTCCTATAGCAAAAACCTCTCCACACACACACACACACAAAAGTATAACAAATATTTAATTATCAAATATATTCAGCCAGGGTGAAATGATTGGACACGCAGATGGCTAAACATTAAGCGTTAAGGAAGACCTCATGAAATGTATGTGAGCATACTGTCCATTGACACACAGTAAGGGTCTATGAATCTCAAAGTCACTCTTTCTTTCTTTAAAGCCAGAGGTAGCATGCACTCGCCAGAAAGAGAAGGGGTTGGGGAAGGAAGCACCCTACTGGGTATGGTCATGCTGCTGTCCCATCTCCATTTCTCATCCTCTCAAGATCTTGAAAGCCAGCTGGGGCCAGAATTCAAATTGTGCTCAGCCATGTGGGATCTGATTCCCTTAATTCCTAGACCATGGGTTCAGCATGACTATCTTTTTCTTTCTTTCTTTTTTTTTTTTTGAGAGATTTTCACTGTAGGGCGCGTGCGCTCGCCAAACAGACAGAGAGAGACATAGAGACAGAAAGTGAGAAATCACCCCCTGGGGGGATGGTCACGCCGCAATCCCTTCTCCTCCATTCTCCTCTTGAGATCTTGGGCATGCACGCACACGCGCCTGGTGTGAGTTTTAAGCCACCGGGTCCGGGACATGAACCGCAGTTGACTACGTGGGAGTCCAGCGACATAGCCATTACGCTAACTGCTGGTTCCCTATCTTTTTCTTTTTTAAATTGCCAAAGGGTGTGTATGTACTCCAGAGAGAGATAAAGAGACAGAGAAAGAGAGAGTGAACCCCCCAGTGGGATGCGGTCCTCTTAATCCTTTCAGAATTCAAGGCACGCACAAGTACCTACCAGGGCCAGGATTCAAACTACAGTCGACCATGTGGGATCTAGCTCTCATTACCACCAGGCAATGGGGCTGGCCTGGCTCTAAAGTCACTTTCAGTAAGGCAGAAAGAGGCTCATCCATAAAAAGTGTACCCAAACCTATATATTTGCTTTAGAATTTGGACTAATCTAGTCAGTCACATACACAACATTCAATCTCCTCATGTGTAAACTGAATCCTTCCTAAGGAGACCATGCTGTCGGCAGCCAGCAACAAAGTTAGGTGTTCCAGAGAGGCAAGTCTGGGTTGGCAGCCAGATCTGCACAAAGCAGAGAGTTCTCTAAATAATAAAGAGTTGACCGTGATGGCAAAAGTCTTCTCGCAGGTGCAGATGCACGTATTTTGGAATACAAATAAACCCTTCCAGCGGGTCCTCTGACCCACAACCACTTTATTTCCACTCAGTGTTCATCTTGCCAGAGTTCTTCCCTCAGCCATCTCTGGACTCCAACCTGGTCCAGGTGTGGAGTGGAGTAGGACAATAAAGACTGCATGGAAGAAGACACAGAAACCAAGCAAAACAACAAAGAGTGGGGGGAAGGGGGCGTCAAGGCCCTTCTGCTACAAAAAGGCCTCGATTCCTGCCTTCCACAATATCATTTGATGCCTTCCTCCGGATTCGATACCTGAAAATGAATCCTCAGGCATGCATTGCCGATAGTTCAGGCTGTAATGAGCTGTCCTATTGAAATGAAGTCCACACATCAATAAAGATACCTGTATTGTCACTGCACTGCACGCTTATTCCCTGAATGTTTATTGGCTGATTTTTTAAAAATTTCTATTAGTCCCCTGCATTTCACAGTTATCGTTGTAAGAAATTAGCTTTGATACAATTTAATTTCTGATCAACTTCTTTTTTTATTATTATTATTATAATTTTTTTTCCATCACAACACACAAATGAATTTTCCATCCAAAATACACTGTGCATTGGCTCAGTCAAGCACATCAACATACATGTTCTCAGCAAATAATTTCCCAATTCTTATGTCCTGCATACCTTGCCTTTTGTTTTGCCATCCTTGATTCCCCATCCCCGCCTCTGCTATGACCCATCCTCCTCCAACATTGTCCCTGGCATCCACGGTTGCCCTCCATGCCTCCCCCCTCCCCATTCAAATGAATTTCTGATCAACTTCTAAGGAACTGCTGCACAACGCCAGATTTGGAACATTGCATTCTCTACCTGTCATACAGGAAATTTCCTACTCAACTCTCCTTTTTATAGTAAAATCTAAAGTAGTAATTGATCAACTTAAGGACGGTTTTAGGCAAAAATAAGCAGAGTAATTTCTCAGGCTCTGCAGTATGCTTATCAGTAGCAAATGAAAGTTAAAAATACAGCAGACTAATTTGCAAAGCATCATGTCTGATATCTAGCCTAATGAATATACAGACCTAGATTTTTCTCATTCTCCTCAAGTTATGTGAATCATCAAATCAGCCAGACAGTATTATCCATTTCCTATGGAAATGGATTCTTTTTCATGTCTCAAAGACTATGCATAATCTCTTCGGCCACTTGTAATTCTCTCAATCTTACAGTACTGGAAACAATGGCTATGGTAATGCTCCATTATCTTTTTCCAGAAACATTTGAACATGGAAATGTGAAGCAATTTGAAGACTACATTGGCAAAGCTGGAAAATATATATTACAACAATATAATGGTAAATGTGAAAAATGTCTCGGAAATGGACATAGAGATTGATAAAAACATGCCAGAATAATTTATCACAATTAATTGTATTCCATTGTTTCTCTTAAACATCTTTGCCACAGGCATGTACACTTGCAAGAGAGAGACAAAGAGAGAGGGAAAGTGAGAAATCACCCTTGCAACCCTCTTATCCCCATTCTCCTCTCAGGATTTTGGGCACACACATGTTTTTGTTTTGTTTGGCTGGTTTGTGTCATAGGACATGTGCTCTTGCTGAAGAAACAGAGAGACAGTGAGAGACATGTGCTTTGTAGGCTGTTAGATCCAGGACTCTTACTGCAGAGTTAGCCATGTAGGACCAGCCCTCTTAACCACCATGCCACCTGCTGTCCCCAGCTGCTTTACATTTCAGTACATGGGCACAGATTTTACAATAGTTCATAGAAAAACTTATCATGAATCTAGTTTATTCTAATCTAATACAGTGAATTCACTTAGCTGGTTGAGAGTGAGCCTACCTTCTCATACACGAGGTCTTCATACAATAAGCTCCCTTTGACAATGGCAAGACGATTTTGCATAGAAAGTGACAAGGAACACGATTGCCACCTGGAAAATGCACACACAGGCCAGACTAGAAGGTGACTTGCAAAACGAGAAGAAATGAGGAAAAAGTACGCTAAAATTGGTAACTCAAACTGGATAGTACAAAACTGAACTGTGGCTGCAATTACTGAACATTAAAAGAAAAGACGTATCAGGTGAAATTCCAAAGTAAACAAGAAGTCCTTCTTTAGGCAGAAAGTCACTACTCAAGAATCAAGTAAAATGATCAGCATGCATATTTAGTCAGAAATATATATACCTATACACACACACACACACACACACACACATATATATATATATATATATATATATACAAATTGCAGTGTATTCATATTTCTTACCATTGAGATTGTTAGGTAAGCATCCCTTCCAGGCAAGGTTTACTTTTTTGTATTATTTATAATCCATTTAGTGTTTGGTACAAAACTCTGCATTTTAATAGCACATACCTCAAGGACAATAATAATAGATGCTCTGAAATATATACATGAAATCATGCACAGAGAAAATCATACTGTAAGATAATTCTTTAAGACTTAACAGAAGTTTTTTTAGTTTCTGAGTGTGGTTGGTCAGGGGTTGAAGTTGAAAAAGCAAGTAGAGAAAGTCAAGAAAAGAGCAAAAAGATAGTCAATTCAGATTATTCAAATGAAGGAAAATGATTTTAAAAGTTAAAAATAAGAAGACAAGGAGGCCTGGAGGCCGGCATATGCCATGATGGTTAAAGTCACTAGACTCCCACATGGCCAACCATGGTTTGACTCCCAGACCTGGTGGCTGTCTCTCTCTCTCTCTCTCTCTCTCCCTCTCTCTCATCAAGATTGAAAAATAATCATAATATATAAATCATTCTTTAAAGAAAAGAAGAAAACAAAAAGGCCTGAGAAAGCCTCTCCTGTAGCTGAATAAGAAGCATGTAGTACCCTACTCTGCAAAAAAAAAAGAAAAGAAAATTATATATGTATACATGTGTGTGTGATATATATACATATATGTGTGTGTATATATGTGTGTATATGTATATACATGTATATATATATGTGTGTATACATATGTGTGTGTGTGTGTGTATATATATATATATATATATAGAGAGAGAGAGAGAGAGAGAGAGACCTGAGCTATGTGCATAACTTGCATAACTTGTCTGCAATATTTACTAAGGAAGATTTCAATAATGACTTCTTCATATCCAAATGGCATGTATTCTAAAGGCAGTGACCAGCTTTTCTGTCTCCATTAAGATCAACATAAACATGCAGGCTTATAGAGAAGCAGGAAGGATTTAGCAAAGGGTTTACCTAAGAATTTCACAACAAGGCAGGGAACCAGCGCAGAAGGTTGGATTAACAAGGGAAGTTATGACATCACTTCTTTGAAATTGCTCTGAAATTGTTGAGATTCTCATCTCATCTTGAAAATCACTTTCAAGCTCTCCTTTAGCCCTCTAAGATGTTAAGATTATTATGTTAAGGACCAATTCAAATATACAACCTTATGGAATTCAAAGGTTATATTCAACCAGAAAATGCCTTGTCAATAATCTAGGAGTGTCACTTTCTGCTCTGCCAAAATACCTAGCCTCCACTAAGTTTATTATTCAGTAACAGGCCCACAAAATTAGTTGGCGTAACTTGAAGTATTTCTTTTTTTAATTATATATATATATATATATTTCTTTTATTATTCTGTAGCTAAAGATATACCAGGATTTTCATACTTTCAATAACATTTAAAAAGTATTCATGGCAGGCAGCTTACCTATTCCTAACAAAAATGCAATTTTAGAGATCATTGGTATTAGAAATATTTTCTTCAGTACACTTTTCAAGAATCACATAAAGTACCTATAATACAAACAAAGCAAATGTTCTAAAACCTTTGGCATCATTTTAATCAGGTAGCACTAGTGAACATCTTTCATAGAAAACTTGCTTAAACTCATAAAATGTTTCTGTCAATATGAGAAATAATGAAAATATAAGTTGAAAAGTAATTGGTTAGAAAGCTGTTTCTTGAGCAGTGTCTTTGAATAAAGCAGGATATTTGCCCTCTAGGGTAGGGCACTTTATGTGTATGTAAGATCAATTTCCCAACTGCTATCCAGTTATGAGAGGCTGGGAAAAACTGTACAAAAATACAGAGAAGGAAGAAATTAATTTTAAAATATTCCACTTAAGAGCCAACCCCATGGCATGATGGTTAAGGAAGCTGGATCCCATATGCATAATCTAAGTCCCTGACCCAGCGGCTTGAAAAACATGCTGAGTATGTATGTGTGTATGTATGCCCCAGATCCCAAGAGGACACTAGAGGAAAAGGAATACCAGTGTGGGTGGCCATCCACCCTGGGGGGTGACTTCTCACTCTTTCTCTCTCTTTCTCTGGTGAGTACATGTACCCTACAACAAATTGAAAAATAATAATAAAAAGATATTCCACTTAAAAAAAGTCAAACCAATAATTCAAATCAGATTTCTCAGTTTAAGTAGCGTACATGTGATTATAATACACAAGCATCAGGAATTCAGTGCATTTACTATTTTCATAATCAACCTACTTTAAAATACTTCTTATCTTGGCAAACCTTTTTTAAAAAATAATTATTTTATTTTATTGTATTCATCATAATCACATGAATTTAATTGAACAGAGAGAGACAGAGAAAAAGAGACAGAAATTGAGAAAGCAAGCCACCCGGTCCGGGACTTGAACCATGGTCAGCTATGTGGGAGTCCAGTACATTTACCATCACACTACCTGCTGGCTTCTTGGCAAGCTTTTACTGTCTGCATTTAGATTTAGCCCATTTTATACTTCCTTTGCTTTCAATTTCAAACCTCTTTAGTGTATTTCATACAGAAATGACCTAAGAAAAGAAAGCCTTCAAGTCCTGAGTGATTTTACATTCTGACGGCATCCTTCCACGCTCTCCCACAGATAGCTCTGTCTACTTAAAACCAGTAGCTGATGACTGCCACATCTCCATGCCTCAAACTTTTCATCTTCTCTTCAGCCTCATTTTTCTATTTGCTTCTATCTGTGGTTTTCATTTAATATCTCATCAAAATCACCAAGAGACCTGGTTAAAAACAGAAACAGTGACCCATCTCAGATTCCAAAGCTAAATCTTTTGGACTCACGTCTGGACATAAGCATAGTTAACAAGCCTTCGGAGAGCCTCCTCAGCCCCCAGGGGATACTCAATCTCTATCAGTTTGGGGAACTACTTTATGAGATACAAATCAACCTTATTGCTAACATTAACCTCTAGGATAAATATCTTTGGATCTCAATCTCCATGTTATTCCAATTAATCTTCAGAAAAATTCTATGCAGTGAGTGTTAATGTTTCTATTTTACACCCAAGAAAACTGAAGCTCAAAGAAATGAAGTATCGTGAGTTAGGACACTGACAGAATGCACTGTCGACTGCATGATGGGACAGAAAACGTGTCCACCTAAGACTTATGCTTGCATCCTAGCAGTGCCACTAAAGCAGCCTCATTTTCTCATTCATCCTCCTGGAGCCCTGATAATCACAGTAAAATGAAGATGAGAGTGCTGATCTTTGGTGGTCGTACAAAGCAGAGCTTGGTCGCTCAAGAAATGCTAGTCCATTTCCTCGTGCAAGGCTATGTTCCCTTACACATGAGCCCGCTTTTCAAATCCATCTTGATTTGCTTGGCTCTCCTTCTGAAAAGAATGCATTCCCACCTTGATCAGCCCTATTATTAGATGTTAATTAGTCATCTAAATATGACTATTTCAGAGATACATCTGTTATGTAAAGCAACATAGTAAGCCTGTTCAAATAGGCTAAAATCGAAAAGACTAGAAGAATTTTAAAAATTCGACTATTCAACAAAAGCAAAATTTAAATGAAACTATGCTCTGGCCACATAGTATTGTATCATGCAGGCTACTAGAAATCATAATATTTAGAATTGTGTCCAGTGATAGGATGGAAACACACTATTATTTTTTTTAAGAATTATTTTATTTGACTTTTATTTATTTATTTATTTTCATTTCACCAGAGAGGGACAGAGTGAGAGAGAAAGGGAAAGCGAGAGAGCAACCAGCTAGGTTCTGGGACTTGAACCGTACGTAGTCTGCTATGTCGGAGTCCAGCGCTCTTAAACCACCATACCACCTGCCAGCCCTATGCCCAATTATTAATAGTAGTTACACTTGGTGGGTTAATCATGATGCTTCTTGTTTTCTTTGCAATTTGCCTGAATTTAACACATTTTTGTCAAAAGTTTTTTTAGAGTGAGAAAGAAGCAAACATTGTTTAAAACATCTATAACTGTAACACATATAAATAAAACACAATAAAGAATGTTACTAACTGGGGCCGGCAGGTGGCATGGTGGTTAAAGGCACTGGACTCCCACATGGCTGACCAGAGTTTAAGTCATGGACCTGCTGACTTGCTTTCCCACTTTCTCTCTCTCTTTTCCTCTCTCTCTGTCTGTCTCTAAATAAATAGTTTTAAAAAAAATGAATGCTGCTTTTAATATGTGGGTCTCACTATCATTTGCTTCCCTTTTTTAATTTTAGAATTACTTATTTAATTTATTCATTCATTTATTTTAATTTTACCAGAGAGAGAGACAGAGAGAGAGAGAGAGAAAGTGAGAATGCAAGTCACCAGGTCCAGGACTTGAATCATGGTCTGCCATGAGGGAATGTCCAGCACCTTAACCACCGTGCCACCTGCCGGCCCCCTTGCTTCCCTTTTTATCCTGAGACCCATAACAAGAACATATTTTGTACAAGCTTGCTTTACTTTCTAGTAGGTCTAACACTATAAAATGTTCAATGAAAGATAAAGATTCTCAGATCCTCAGAGATGATGCATAATAGAAGATTTTCCCTGACCATATTTGACTTCCATGGGGATTCTACAAAGAAAATATCTGCAACAGAAGGCTCTGAATTCACAGAACAAACTGTTCTTAACTGCATGAGGTTAAGTTCCCATTTACATGGGAATGAGCCTTCCCCAAATCAAATTGCAATAACCTCATTCCAGCATTTATACATGTCCACTCTGCCCAGAGCACTGTCCGATATCTTTTTACTTTCTTTATTCTTTTCTCTGTGACCCTGGGTAAGCAACTTACCCTTCTCAGGCTTCTGTTTCATACAAAAAGCAGAACGATCATAGTATCAACTTGATAAGTTTGTATGTGTCTGAGGACTAGCTCAGTTGGCCTGGAGAAATCCCTGGAGTAAAGCCTTGGAGTGGTACTAGAATAATAAAAATAATAGATATTATTTTTAATCTTAACAACTACTTTTAAGAGGCAGGTACATAATGTCCCCTAATAGTAGGCAAGGACACAGAGACTGAGAATTTACTGTTTTCCACTTGTCGATGGGAATAAGAGCCAAATGCTACTGATATCGAGGCCCATGCATAGTCGTAAAACCATCATGCAATAGAAAATCTTCACAGATCGTTACAAATCTGCTGTAGGCAAAACACTAAGCAACACCAGACCAGACTCGGTCCTGCCTATAAGTCTAGGAGAAGGGCAGATAGGTCTTCCAGGGTGAGACCATGATGCCGTGCATGGTAGTGGAGAGAAGGGGGCAAAGTGCCCCTAGAGAGGCCAGGCAGAGCTACCTGGAGGAAGCGACACTCCATCAGAGATCTGAACGAGGAGAGAGCCAGTGAGCAGGTAAGGAGCCACAGTCAGCTGGCATTTGCTCCCTGGTGTTCTGTGCTGGAACTCCAGAGCTGCCAGCACTAACTTCATGCCAGGTGACAAATGATCTGAGTGCCCACAGCTGCAGCTGCCGTTTTCTACACTCTCCCTCCTACTTCCTTCGCTAATGAGCCTGAGACCAGAGAAGAATTCGTCTCAGCAGCAAAAGCTCATCCGTTAGCCTTTGGTCCAGAGACAGGAGAGAAGCCTCGGGCCCTGTGTTACTTTCCCCTAGCACGTGCCCACAGAGCATTTTTACCCATCTTGGGAGCAGGTTGTGGTACGCTCATCAATAGGCTCATTATAAAAAACACAGTTTTTCCCCAGGAGCAGCTCAGAAGCAAGAAAATATTTTTTTGGATGATTTATTTTTTTATTTAATTTTTTACACTTATTTTAGTTTAACCAGAGAGGGACAGAATGAGAAAGGGAGAGAAAGAAAATGAGAAAGCAAGTCACCAGGTCTGGGACTCAAACTGCAGTTGGCCTTACGGGAACCCAGTGCCCTTAACCACCACACCACCTGCCAGCCTCAGTATGTCAGTATTTCTAAGCTTCCGTAAGGTTAGTTCTTCCTGCTAGGGAATCTTCTGGCTTCCCCTCACTTTCAGCAGTTCTGACTTGGGAACAGTCTCTCTGCAGTCACCCAACATCCCAGAGACAAAGGTAAGCTAGATGACCATAGGTTCTGGCTGTAAATCGCTTTACCAAGTGAAGGTCACATTTGTACCTTTGTAAGTATCTCCATATTTCAAACCTTTTTTTAAAAATGTTTCATTTCAAAATGTTAGTTAAAGGGAACAGTAGTGTGTCACACATAACATTCTCAGAACACAGAGCTGTTAAAAAGTCCTCTATTTTGCCCTAAAGAAGCCAGTATAGGGGCCAGCAGGTGGCGTGGTGGTTAAGGGCACTGGACTCCCACATGGCTGACTACAGTTTGAGTCCTGGACCTGGTGGCTTACTTTCTCACTCTTTCTCTCTCTCTGTCTTCTCTGGTCAAATTAAAATAAATAAATAAAGTTAAATAAAGTGATTTAAAAAAAATAGAAGCCAGTGCTGTCTGACTACATCCACTTCTTTTGTGTGGAAAAAAATTAAGAATGTAATCTTTACTTGACTGTCAAAGAAAGTAAAAGAATAAACTGAAGTGTTGTTTGTGGCTGTAAGTGTGTTGAGTATAACGGGGAGAGTCAAAAGGAAGCATGAAATTCATCTTCACCCGGTAAGGAATTTGTAGTATGGTTGGAAGGCTAAGGAAAAGCCATGTTAAACTCATTCGTCAACACTGACTACAGAAAACTGTACCATCAGAATGCCAGAGGGAGAAGGGAGCTGTTCTCTACTCCAAGGAAGGACAGTATAACATGGGCTCGAGTCCTGGAAAAACTCCCAGTATTTGTATATATTGTGAATTCGTGTCATTTTGAATGTCCAGCCTTCTGGCTAATGATAATTTTTTTAAAAAAGCTTGGAGAATATTTTCCAGGGTGTGGTGTGTGTATTTTTCAAAATAGCCATTTAAAGGAAATCATATACTCTCCTTAAATAAGTTTCTAAAAGTGTAAGTTAGGGAATCTTGACCAAGCCAGTTCTATGAGAGGAAGAAAAGCCTATTCCTATTGTCTTTAGAACACAATGACTTGAAGTCAACCACTAGGGGGAAAATCCTGCAGTACACACTGCAGTACATTTCTCTGACACAGAGTAGCTGGCGTTGTTTGAACAAGACAGGCTTCCCCAGTTCCTTAGTCTCCAGGTGAAAGTCTTGGCCCAACTGCCATGTCTGCTACCTCCTCTCACAGGCTGAAAAGACAGTACAAACAGCGAGTCCAGCAGAATGGAGACCAGGGTTGGTGTGATGGTTGTCATCTTGCCACCGATGAGAGGAAAAGGCCTGACTTTGTGCAGAGAAGCTTAAGGTGAAACGGAAATCCCACATTCTCCATTCCACTGACACATATAAAACCAATCCATATATATTTTTAACCTTAGGAATTCCACCCTTGTATGTTTTTAGATAAGTCACAGAAAGGACAATTAAGATATTTGAATCGTCATGACAGAAGAACGGTCTCTCCTAGGCAACCTGGGAAACTCTGGTGTTTATTTTTTAAAATTGGTTTAGTGACATTGTTTATTTGACCTTTCACATTGTAAGACATTATGCAGGCATTTATAATTCAACTGAACAAATCATATCTATAAATTCCTTTAAACTATCTGCTTCTTTGCATTTCCTATCAAATGGAAAATAATATTTTTCTTTATGAGCTTCTTCACATATGCCTGTTATTTCCATAAAAGGTATAGTTTTCAGTACACAGGGACAGAGGCCTACTGCTACGTAGTAGGGGCTATGACCCCAAACAGTCTATCTCTGGTTCCCCAAATACTATGGAGGCAGATGGCCAAGGATCTCTCAGATGAAAGCTTGCATTTCCAGCATTACAAAAAGGCTCTCGATTCTGACCTAAACTAATTTACAACTGGATATCTGAAGCATTCTTGCAAGGAGTAACCACATGTTACAGGGTGCAAAGGCCTTCTTCAAACTGTCCAACTATTGCCTTGAATTGGTTTAAGGTGTTTTAAATACCTACTATGTAGGCTGGCAGGTGGCATGGGTGGCTAAAGGTGTGGATTCCCACACAGCCAACCATGGTTCAAATCCTGGAACTGGTGTCTTGCTTTCTTGCTCTCCCTTTCTCTGTCTGTCTCTCTCTGGTCCAGTTAAAAAATAATAATTACAAATGGAATTAAATAAATAACTCTTTAAATAAATAAATACCCACTCTGTCTCTTGTATGAATTTGCATATGAATTGGTCAATTCAGCCTGTATAATCATGTGGTTTATAATTATTTTTAAAATCCCTTTTAAAAATAGGAAGGCAAGACTATTAACACGAAAGGTTAAAAAGAGGAGGTCAGCCATGGTGACGCCACAGTAATGCAAGGCTCCGCGATGTAGAGAGGTCTGGGGTTTGTGTCCCGAGGGCTTCCTGTACATGCCAGGTACGAATGCCCACAATCCTGGCTGGCTAACGCTGGGGTAGATTGCAGCATGAAGACCCCATTGGGGTGCCTGTCTCTCTCTCTCTCTGTCTCTCTCTGTCTCCCTTGCTTTTAAGAGCAATAAAGAAACTTAAAGACACAGAGTGAGATAAAATACCAATAGCGTGATTCCAGAGAATTTGCTTGTCATCACCTGAGCCATAAATGGAAGCTAATGGAACAATAGCTTAAACATTTGGTCATTTTTTAAAGAGTTACTCAAATGTATGTATTCATTCATTCATTTTAATTTGACAAGAGAAAGAGAAGGTGAAAATGCAAGCCACCAGGTCCAGGACTGGGACTGTGGTCAGCCGTATGGGAGTGTCCAGCGCAGCACATTAACCACCACACCACCTGCTGGCCCCCACTTGGTGAATTTTTAAGTGTTAGTCATCTATGAGCATCATGATGAAAGACATAGAATCCTGGTCTTGATTCCGTTTTATATTTCTTTATTCATTTAGTCATTCTATAGATAAACATTTTTTTCTAGAATTTTTAAGCTCCAAGATGTAATATTGAAATACAAGCACACTGTTGAAAATTATATTCTGCTATGGTAGACAGATGATCAATAAATCATAAAGTTATCCTAAAACTCCACGCAGGCTCTCACTGCTTTGCAAAGAGAATCTAATGTTTCTAAGAGTACTGACTGTCTGTGTGGTTAGTGACACTGGAAGTGACCTGACAAGGAAACTCAAATTTCTCACCCTGACGTTCAAGGACATCTCCCTCGCTGTCCCACTGACTGGTATCCCATTGTCCTCCGCTGCTCACCTCAGAGACACATGAAGGGAGGACTCAATGCAAATGACATATTTGTCTAGAGTATGTCTCTTTCCCATGATCTCATCATTACACCTACCAGAATTATTTTTTTCTACTCATCCCTTGAGAAAGGGGCCTTCCAAGAGAAAGCCCGTTTTAATGCCCCTCAGCACAATCTCCCCCTTCGTTTCATCACTACACACCTTACGAGCACCACTCTCTATTGGCATTTCTTTTCTTCGAATTTGATAGTGCATTTACATTCACAAACATGCCCACCCTTTTCATTTGACTGGCAACTCTCTGAGGGCAGGGACTCAAATTTCTAAGTTTTCTTGGAACCTCAGGCTTTTTTCAGTACACCCTCTTCCACTGTCAGGCTTCCATTCCTCTCTCTTACGTGGAATGGTGTTACCTTTGCTTGTGTGCTGAGAGCAGCACGTAAAATTCAGCTGCTGCTTCCTGTACAACTTCTGTTAACAGGGAGTCCATGCATGCGTCTAAGCAATCTAACGTCAGTCTTGGGGTAGTAATACCAGGAGGACCTCAACCTGTTATTTTCATTTTATTGCTGAACCTTTGAATCTTCCAATTTTTTGGTTTATTTCTAATATATACTTCCAGGCAGTACTCTCAAGTTTTCAGAACTCTTGCAAACTCTACATTTAACATTACTGACAGTGTAGTTTTTTTGTCTAAGCTTCCTATCCCCATATAATCACCTCAAACAATATGTCATATTCAAAATATGAAAACCAACCTTTCCTTATAACTTGAAAACATAGAAAACTAAGGGCACGACTGAATGAAACTTGGGAAACTTAAAATATAACAGTGAAACAAGCTCTTTCTTTAAACTCCAATTTAATTTTCTCGACCATACATGATCTGCATACTAAGTTATCTAGACAGAAATATTGTATATGAAGGTGCACAAATTCATTCATATCTGGCACAAGGAGATTTCTAACTAAAAAACATCATTTTGCATCGAGGTCATATATACATGTTATCGTAAACATACCACACACATTCACATGGCATATATAGACTACATGAAATGGACATACACATGATAATGTATTTTCATAATTAATATTTTCATAGCTACATAACGTACTTTGTGGCACACAGATGCTAAAATATTGATATTTTACAGGTGTGTGAAATCTACACCTACAGGTAAAATTGCTTTACTATCAAGTCCACGGTCATTAATCATATATTTTTTGTCATTGTCTTTTAAAACTCACGTCTGTTAAACTACCTAGTAATATAGTTTAGGAGTATCTTCCTTCTTTTTCTCTAAAGAAGAAACATAAATGAAAAGTATTTCCATAATATGATTATGTTTCTTTAGACTCTCGCTGGAGTCACATTTCTATTAATAAACCATGTTCTATAAAGCTTTTATTATATCATGTTGGAAAAAATGAAAGTCCCCATGATCCTGGTGAAAATGAAATGGGTGTATACACATAGGCACAACCCAGGACACAGAACGTTTGGCACACAAAGGATGATCAGACGGGGTCCTACCCAGCACAATTGCATTGAGCAGTTTCTATTGCACGTACCAGCTCTGCTGCCCACGATCCATGCTGCTTTTAAATATTAGAAAGCAATTTACACTCCAAGTGCTGCCCGCTTAAGTTCTTCCTTTTGCTCTTAGAAATGGAAATACTTGTACAGTGAGTGACGCCTTGTTGCAGCTGCCTCCAGAGTCCTTCAGAAAACCACCTCGGAGCGCTCCGGGTTAAGCCCTGCCGCTCCAAGCTCATTCTCCCCAGCAGCTGACAACTGGCCGGTCGCTGGGCAGAGACAGCGGGCACCCAGGGCGCCATCTGGAGGCGACTTGAGGAAACGGCAGCAAATTTAGAACAACTGTGGGTGGAACAAGAATGTCAACACATGCTTTGTTAAATAAGCATACTGGTTTTATTTACACATTTCTGTGCATGCAAAAAAAAAAAAATACTCCCCCCGACAAAAGACAATAACACTTCATTCTATTGCCTATGGATGTGTGATTTATTTCATCCTTTGCAATAAGTAAAAAGTGTGATCTCATTTATACACGAACATCAGGAGATGGCAAATCAATTTTCTGCTTCTCCATGACTCGTTTCAAAGGAAAAATCATTAACACCAACTGCTAACAGAAGTTTCCAGGATCTTGTTATTTAACTCAAAGCTTCCAAAAGAAAAATCTATTCCTCTGAATTAACATTATGATGAATGTGTTAAACATACTTCAAAAAATTACAAGCCTTACTGACGTGAGTCTGATAAAAAGGAAAGGAAGTTTTAGTTATAGTTCAGGTGATCAAGTGTTCCTCTGACTTTAATATTTCAACCAAAACTCATTGAATTAATTTTCCTCTAAATAGAGCCCTAAGCTTCTTTTCCCCAAAGAGGATCATTTGTATACCTGAATGAGAAACAAGCTTAATGAATTGAACAGGACATTTTAAGGTTTATCTACTGTGATAGCCATTGAAAAAAATATGATTATGGCATGCTCCTGTACTTCCTAAGATCAGAGTGAACATGCTTTGTTACCCGTCCATACCAGCTTCTGCCATTAATCAAGATTTTAAATTTGACTTTTCTTTTAAAATTAAAATTCCTCTTTGAAACTTCTTAATCAGAGACCCATCTAAAATGATTGTGTATTTCTCCTAGAGAATGTGGACTACAGCTTGATTATAACTCCATGGGGTCCCTTTGGCAGATAGAAATTCTTAATCATTGCTCATTAGTACTTGAGAATTTCTGGCAAACATGGAAGAAATCTGTTTCATCAACAGTTTATCTCAACCATTTATTTACATATGTGATACATGAACATATTAACTTCTGGGGCTGGCAGGTGGCAGGGTGATTAAAGGTGCTGGACTCTCACATGGCTGACCACAGTTCGAGTCCCAGACTTGGTAGCTTGCTTTTTTGCTTTCCCTTTCTCTCTCTCTGTCCCTCTCTGGTCAAATAAAAAATAATTATAATGACAAATGGAATTAAATTTAAAAACTTCTAAAATATATATCATTAGAGGTGTTTTAAAGAAAGTAATTTTTCTTTCCTTTTTTTTTTTCTTTCCTTTTTATTTATTTTTTTGGCAGAGGGCCTGTGTGCTCTCCAGAGAGACAGACAGATACTGAGAGGGGAGATGGAGGAAGCATCCCAATAAGAGGGGAATGTTCAACTGCAATCCTTTCTCCTCCACTTCTGCATGTTATTGAGGTTCAGGACATACCCAGACACAGGCATGCATGTGCACACGCGCGCGCACACACACACACACACACGCACACACACGCTTCCTGTGTTTTTCAAGCTGCAGGGCTGGCACTTAGACCATTCAGTAGGCCATATAGGATCCAGCTTTCTTAATCACTAAGAGCTGGTCCAACATTTTTCTTCTAAATAGAGAGAACATATACCAAACATTGAAATGATCATTTGGGGAATGGGTAAAGTCTCTGAAAGTATGGATTTATTCTGATTTGATGAAAAGGAATGTAATTTTCATGTTTCCCTTCCTTCAACCATTAGAACCATGGAAAATGAAAACATTAATTGATTCCTAAATTGCATGACTTAAATACTGCAATGATTTTATTAACTAGACATGTTTATGTTGCCTAGCTGCCTGACCATAGACCGTCACACCCAATCAGTCATGCTCTGTGATGGTTCAGCCCTGTTACACCAGGACTGTATACCTGACCAAAAGGAGCACTCGGAGGGCCAGCAGGTGGTATGGTGGGTAAGGTATTGGGAATCTCACATGGTTGACCAGATAGTCAGAGTCCCAGATCCATTAGCTTGGAAATCTCATCGGGCACTTGTGGATGCATGCCCATAATCTTGAGAGGAGGCTAGAACGGATTGGAGCATGGTCATCCCTGCTGGGTTGTTATTTCTCATTCCCTCTCTTCCCCCCTCTCTCTCTCTCTGTGGAGTACACATGCACTATGGAAAAAAAAATGTTTGTGTTGCCTTACTGGACATAAATTTTAACTAATGTAGAAGAGAGAAGTTGCCAGGTAGTGGAGAATACTGCAATTGAAAGACTCAGTGGCAATTGTGAGCTGTGTGCTAGCTGAAACAAAGAAAGTTACTTCGCAGGAAAAAATAGTGCAGGCTCAAAAGGAAGTACGAATTAGACATAATGTCCACTCATTTAATGCCTTCAGTGGGTTCAGAGGGAGTCCCTACTATGTACTGAGCAGTTTTTGAGGTGCCAGGCATACAATCACAAATTACACAAAGTCCTTGTTCTTGTGAAAGTTCTTTTAGTGGGAGAGGAGTAAATGTGTTCCACCTAATAAATTATCCATTATTAGGCAGCACGACTGCAGAGATAACAATAAAGCAAGATAGAAAGTTTAAGAGGAATAGAGAAATTGCTTTTGGTGAGGTGATGGGACATGGTCAGGGGTGCCCACTTAATCCTGTGTCCTTTGTACAGAAACTCAAAGGCAGCGAGCTGCTAGCCAAGCTGATATCCATGAGAAGAGTGTTCTGTTCAGAGCAGCCAGCAGATGCAAAGACCCCGGGATATGTGTTCTCCTCCTGAGCTGAAGGAAAAGCGAGGTGGGAAATATGGCCAGATATGGCCAGCCTGGTACGAACGAGAGAGCACATGATAAGGTATGAGGTCAGATGTAAAGCAAGACAGAAGACCATAGAGGGCTTATGAACTTGAATAAAGACACTGGCTTTTCCGTAGAAAGATAAGAAGTCTCTAGAAGGTTATTAGAAAATTATATTATAGGTACCAGCAGTTGGTGTAAGGGCTATGTCGCTGGACTCCCCCATAGTTGACCGTGGTTCGAGTCCCGGACCGGGTGGCTTAAACTCACGCCAGGCACTTGTGCGTGCGTGCCCAGGATGCTGAGAGGAGAATGGAGGCCATCCCCCCTGGGGGGTGATTTCTCACTTTCTGTCTCTCTGTCTCTCTCTGTCTGTCTGGGGAGCGCACACGCCCTATGGCAAAAACCTCTCCAAAAAAAGAAAAAAATTATATTATAAGGTCCAGCAAGTGGAGTGGTGGTTAGGGGCCCTAGACTTCCACATGGTTGACCATGGTTCAAGTCCTGCACCTAGGGCTTGCTTTTCTACTTCCTCTCTCTCTCTCTGTGAGTGTGTGTCTCACTCTGGTCAAACAAAAAAATAAAGTTATATAAAATAAATTAATTATTTTGAAAACAGAAAATTATATTATAGTTAGTTTGTAATAATCACTCTTACTGCTTTAGAGATTAGATGGGAAGTGACTGGTGACAAGGAAACCAGGGCCCAAAATATGGCACAATTTCCAGTTCCGTTTCCCATAAAGTTTGGTTGTGTTTGTTTCAGTCCTTTACTTCCATGAGATGACTCTATGGATCCTTAAAGTAAACTATCCTTCTTTCCTTAAACTAGATCTTATGGGTCTGAAATTTTCATCAAGTGAAAACTACAAGTTCCACATGATTGAAAAAATCCAGTCCAGCTCAACTGGCAACAGATAATACATTTTGGTTGGTTCATCCCATCACAGTGAGTGGTGTAAGAGGTCCTCAAAAAGCTCATAAAAAGGGGCCAACAGGTGATATGATTAAGGTGCCAGACTCCCACATGGCTGACCACAGTTCAAGTACCAGACCTGGCAGCTTGCTTTCTCACTTTCCCTGTTTCTCTCCAGTCAACTCAAAAAATAAATAATTAATTAATTAAATAAAGTAATTCTAAAAGAATTCATGAAAATGCATTTTTTTTAAAAAGCTATGCTTGAGTTTTTTTTTTTTTTTCCAAAAAGTTTACTTCCAATATAAAGTCACACTTCCGTTTTTCCAAAAACTTTCTGAAGTCCCCTAATACGCAGTAGGTCCCTGCATGGATTAATACTAACAACTCCAAGAAATGGCAGAAGTACTCAGAACAAGATATCTTAGTTTCTTATGTTTTATGGCATAGGAGCTTAAAGGCAGTATGCTTTGTTTTTTTCTAAAAATTTATTTTATTTATCTTTATTTATTTATTTATTTATTTTTTGAACAGATAGGGACAGAGTGAGAGAGAGAGAGAAAGATGGAAAGTCAGAAAGCAAGCCGCCAAGTGTGGGACTCAAGCTGCGGTTGGCCATGTGGAAGTCCAGCGCCCTTAACCACCACGCCACCTGCTGGACACAAGCCAATACGCTTTTAAAAACATTTCGCCCTTTAGTAAATGACAGAAAATGCAGTCCAGCCTTTGGGGCACAGTCAGCAGCGTACTGGACTGTGGAACTGGAAGCCACACGCAGACCAATTCGAGACCCTGGCCTGGTCGATCTGAAAGCAGGCCAGCGGTGTGTGTGCATGCCCAAGACCCTGGAGGACTGAGAAAGGAGACTGTGTCATGACCTAGTGCTGTGTATCGATCTATCTTAAACTAAAATAAGAAAGAAAATGCTTTAACATGGAAAGGTGATGTTAGTCCATTATTTTTCCATGGTCTTGCTGTTTGTTAACTCCTGCCCCCTCCCATTGTAAAAGACTTTATAGTTGACTTCATTCGAAAGGCCATGAAAAATAGTTAAAATATGCAATACATGTACAAATGATACCTCCGTGTGTGTATTTATGTATGTACTCTAATAAAAAACTAGAAATTAATACGGTCCTTGTGAAATTTCGTTTGCGTTGCTTTATCTCTGATGTGTGGAGGCATACCTAAAGTCAAAGACAGTGTAGTAAAAAACAAACAATAATAGCTGTCTACAAAATGTTAAGAAAGAACCATGGGGTCATCAGAAAAGTCATGCTATATTTTTCTGTCATGCAAAAATGCTTCCTGACTTTTCCGATGACACACATATATCCTAACTACTCTTTTATTGATATTGCATGACAATATTCATTGAAACATGCATGTCACAAAAGATTAGTCTTTAGACTATTTGCTTTAGAAATTACTGACACTAAGAAACAAATTCAATGTTTTATAATAATCTTGTTTTATATTTAAAATACAAGGTTGTACATAAGATTTCCATTCTCTGTGAATTCCCATGTATGATCATATTAAAGCTTTTCATTTTGTCTTACAGATAGAGAGGGAAAGAACTTTTCATCAGGCTTTATATTTAAATGAGCCTTATTTCAAAATATTCCTTTGATAGTCCTGTCAGTTTTCAAAAATTTAAAGGCCAGGGGAAACACGATTTTATTTGTAAACATCTATTTGTACAGCTTGGCTCTCTTTACTGATACCAGTACTAGTCCTTTATGATGTAGCTGGTTTTAAAATTAGCAGGTTAAAAGAACACATAGGGGACAGGCAGGTGGCATGGTGGTTAAGGCACTGGACACTCCCACGTGGCCAGCCATTATTTGAGTCCTGGACCTGCTTTCTCACTTTTCCTCTCTCTCTCTCTTTCTGATCAAATTAAAATAAATAAATGAATAAATTTAAACATTAAATAAATAATTTTTTTTTAAATAAAAGGACACATGGACTAGTAGTTAGCATAATGGCTATGTTGCTAGACTCCCATGTAGTCAACTGCGGTTTGAGTCCTGGACCTGGTGGCTCAAACTCACGCCGGGGGCATGTGCATGTGTGCCCAAGATCCTGAGAGGAGAATGGAGAAGGGATTGTGGTGTGGCCATCTCCCCTGGTGGGTGATTTCTCACTTTCTGTATCTCTGTCTCTCTCTGTCTGTCTGGCGAGCGCATGCGCCCTATAACAAAAAACTCCCCCCCAAAAGAAAAAAAAAATAAATAAAAGGATACATTAAAAAACTTCAAATAAACTCCTAAAGGGATATCCAGGAAAGCTAATTAAAATAGTTTGGATATTTTGGAAATAGCTTCCAAGCACTATAATGCCCTCTAACCTGTTGTCACGTTAGTACTTACCACAGATTCTATAGTTTCCTGGTATACAGTTATGGTATCCGTTTATACCACTGCTCCTGCAGCACTAACTCATCTTTTCAAATCTGACCCTGCATTGCTACAGATGAGTTTCTTCGTAGGAATCTATATTTAACTCAACTAAGTAGGAAGTTCAAAACTTTGGGGATAAAACCAAGACACATTAATGAAATGCAGAAGTTTTATCTTACTTTAATTTTTTCTCATTATTTAGATTTGTCTAAAACAACTGTAAAATGAGCTTCACTGCATCACACTAATCTCTACATCACAGACAATCCTGAAGCGGTCTTGATCACAACTTGTTAGGAAACTATGAATAGAGATGAAATAGAGTGAGGTAGAAAACTTTTCAAGTCCCTCTCAATCCTGAAATTTGATGATTCTATAAAATTATTCTCATTCTCTCCTTTCATAATAGGATATATATTTTTTAAAAATCTTCCTTTATCATAAAAATGATGTGACTTACTTCTTTCCATTTCATATAAAACCTAGTCGTTCTTTCCTGATGCATTATTCAACAATTCACAATTTGATTTCTTTCTCCTTATCTTTTAAGAATTTCCCCCTCAGTCATTTAAATTGTAACATCTACAATGAATCAATTGCATACAATTTTGGAAAAAATCTTAGAAAAGTAACAATAATTTTCTATGCTTAACCCAAACTACCATAAAAATCTGGAAACTATTCTTATTGAATAGATGAACTCGGGTTGTCCTGAATTACTTCACTTAAATTTTGAGATTAAAACATTTGTTTACTTCAAAAATAAGCTAACGTTTCAGTTAGTGAATGCCTATACAGTGTTTTGGGCCCTATAACAAAAAACTCCCCCCCAAAAGAAAAAAAAAATAAATAAAAGGATACATTAAAAAACTTCAAATAAACTCCTAAAGGGATATCCAGGAAAGCTAATTAAAATAGTTTGGATATTTTGGAAATAGCTTCCAAGCACTATAATGCCCTCTAACCTGTTGTCACGTTAGTACTTACCACAGATTCTATAGTTTCCTGGTATACAGTTATGGTATCCGTTTATACCACTGCTCCTGCAGCACTAACTCATCTTTTCAAATCTGACCCTGCATTGCTACAGATGAGTTTCTTCGTAGGAATCTATATTTAACTCAACTAAGTAGGAAGTTCAAAACTTTGGGGATAAAACCAAGACACATTAATGAAATGCAGAAGTTTTATCTTACTTTAATTTTTTCTCATTATTTAGATTTGTCTAAAACAACTGTAAAATGAGCTTCACTGCATCACACTAATCTCTACATCACAGACAATCCTGAAGCGGTCTTGATCACAACTTGTTAGGAAACTATGAATAGAGATGAAATAGAGTGAGGTAGAAAACTTTTCAAGTCCCTCTCAATCCTGAAATTTGATGATTCTATAAAATTATTCTCATTCTCTCCTTTCATAATAGGATATATATTTTTTAAAAATCTTCCTTTATCATAAAAATGATGTGACTTACTTCTTTCCATTTCATATAAAACCTAGTCGTTCTTTCCTGATGCATTATTCAACAATTCACAATTTGATTTCTTTCTCCTTATCTTTTAAGAATTTCCCCCTCAGTCATTTAAATTGTAACATCTACAATGAATCAATTGCATACAATTTTGGAAAAAATCTTAGAAAAGTAACAATAATTTTCTATGCTTAACCCAAACTACCATAAAAATCTGGAAACTATTCTTATTGAATAGATGAACTCGGGTTGTCCTGAATTACTTCACTTAAATTTTGAGATTAAAACATTTGTTTACTTCAAAAATAAGCTAACGTTTCAGTTAGTGAATGCCTATACAGTGTTTTGGAATGTTTTAGTGTAACAGGATATGAAAGATCAATGTCTAATTGAGTATCTTGTAACTCTTCTTTATTTATGGCTTGTTAGTTGTAATGATAATGCAATCACAACCCACAAATCTATGCTGTTGCGCTAAATTTTACATGATGACTTTGAAAAAAAGCAAAGTTATCAATTGATTTAGAACTTTTCTATGTGATATAAAATGTTTCCAAAGTTGTTTCCTCTGTGAAGGTAGAGGAGGATTTATACAAATATACTTTAAGTATGTAATCTTCAGTCTGATTTGTTTAATCTTTGAATACTTCCAGTAAATATGAAAAATCCCCAAACAGAACAAAAATAAGAACATTCTTTACTGTTTTATCATATTTTTATTTGCTTCACTTTTACAGGCTATATCCCTTTAATAAAACTGTGCCGCCACGTTTTCAAGTTTTTCAACAGTGGTATCACGAAAGTTCATCAAATGAGGAAGCTTTTTGATGATTATCAAACCTGTAGTTTGTTGGCCTAAAGATTATTAGGAATGGAGCGAAAGAGAGACGGAGACTGAGCGAGCTCATGAATGTCTGTACAATAGTTAAACAGAGATAAATACAAGTTGTAGAAGACCTTGGTAGGTAATACACAATCATAGATCACTATTTCTAGAGTTTGAAATACTCTTGGGTGAATACTACATTGTACAACAAACAGTATTTGAGCACTAGTTGAGTGATTCCTAAATTTTTCAAAAGATTTATTTCTCTAATTTAAACTACTGGAGTGAGTAAAATATATGCTAGACAAAAAAAAAAAAAAAAAAAAGCCTAGTTTGACTACTTCAATACCATTGATTTTCTCTGAAAAATGTCAGAAGAGTTACAGGAAACTTTTCGAAATATTGTGATGTCTTGACAACTTAAAAATATGTTCCAATCAGCAAAATAGACATTTAATTTTTGTTGAGCTGATAATTACGTCCTGTATGTTATTTTTATGGTTTCTGTGTATCTGTTATACCTCACCAATTTTTCCAGGACAGTACCTTATTTTCACAATAGATATGATGATTGATTAAATCCAAATTACGAGTCATTACAATTACCCCACAGTTTTACCTGGTTTGAAATATCTGTGTTAGCAGTACCTACTTTTAATACACCAACCCACTGTAATTTTTTTTTAAGAGTTTTTTTTTGCTATAGGGCACGTGCACTCGTCAGACAGAGAGAGAGAGAGATAGAAAGCGAGAAATCACCCCCCCCAAGGGGGGATGGTCACACCGCAATCCCTTCTCCTCCATTCTCCTCTCAGGATCCTGGGCACGCACTCACACGCGCCTGGCGTGAGTTTAAGCCACCGGGTCCAGGACTCAACTGCGGTCAACTACGTGGGAGTCCAGCAACATAGCCATTATGCTAACTGCTGGTCCCTCATTGTAATTGTTTATCTTCTGTAGCTCCACTCTATCATCAGGCTATACCCACATCTCCTTGGAGTCCTCTCATAAACAAATAACCTTGAAAAACAAATAAAATGCAAATCGTTCGAAAAAGCTAGAGATTCATCTATTTTAGGAATGATGGTGCCTGGTTTCTTTCAATGTAACTATGATAGCTTTCAGTCCTGAGGCTCAAGGGGCATGTGTGCGATTTCACAACTTGCCCACATAGAATGTGATGTACCCAGGAGTGATTCACCTCAAATTGTGCAAGTACCCGAAAAGGCCAGAAACGTCCCTGGGCCTCCTCAGTCCGCTGATGCAGTTTGGTTTACCCCGGATCTGACCGATTTGTTACATGGGTGAACCCCTTGGGCAACCTTTCCTAGATATACCTCTTTAAAATCCACATCCATGTCTTCATAGATGTAAAATTCACATGGAAGAATTTAATATCCTAGCAAATGCTGAAGAGTGGTTTGGAATTCATGCCAGTAGATCTGCAATGCTATATTTGAAAAAGAATGAGTTTTGCTATCATAGTAATTTTCTAACATTTTATGCTCCTGTAGATACTTTCTAATCTTAGTCATCTTTAAGAGCACTGAGTATGTCAAAGAACAAGTTAAAGCACTCACCATGTGATATATTTCAGAAACTTACACTTTGTGCATAACACCATTGTCAAACTGAATTTAGTTAATATATAAAATCTAAGAAATTAAAAAATTCCACAGACCACTTGTTCGAGGACCAACTCCATCCCCCTTCTCTCTTTTAATGAAGCTAGCATGGAGACAAGACTTGTATTACATACCTATAGTATGGATTCACAATGGTATAAATTATAAGTCATAGAAAATCCTTTAAATAAAAGCTAAAGTTAAATTTCCAGGCCTGTCTCTGAAAGGTTTGCATATATATAAGTTAAAAGAGAATACTGTTTTTTTTTTCTTTAACAAGGGGTGAGAGTTACTTTGGAAGTTTTTAAAAATAGAGTCAAGTTCATTTTACATGTCCAATGATAATATAGTTACACAACTTTGCTGGTCCTGGACAACCTATTGCTTTCACTTCAGGAAGGAATGGCCAGAGAGACAGAGATGCAGACTACCGTCTATTCAGTTTGAGAGTTAGTGGAAGACAGCTGGCCCTCTCTCCAAAACCACCCCCGATGAAAGAGATCTATTAAAAAGAACTGCGTTGGTTTACACTGCAGATTGAGTGGAACGTTAGGCTGCATTAGTATGACTGCAGTGGGGGTAATGGTCGCCAGTGTTGTAATAATACTTGCACATAGGTGCAGTAACAGCCCGAGTGTCCTTAGCTAATTTGCCACAAAGGGTTGGCATCAGGCTCTCTCCAGCACATGCCCCCACCCCCACTCCCTGTACCAGACAATTCTCCTTGCCCTTTCAGCATGTGTAAACAGATGAGGAAATGCGTGTACTTTCCCGTGGTCACCTATGTACCACGAAGGTGGGGGATTACTGCAAATCCCTTGCAAACGTCTCCCCGGAGGCGGTGAGCGAGACCGCCCACCGATACAGCTCAGAGGTGCTTCACTTGATCACCCCTCCCCCCCGCACCCCGTTTTGGTCTGTAATTTTCCAAACGTCCCTCTCTCATTTGCAAATAAAAGTTAAAATCAATCCACAGATGCAGAATGCTGACTTCCTGACACTCAATGTGACAAGGCTTCTCTTTGTAGAGCTGCCAGATTGTGACCGATAAAGGAGAGAGGGAGAGGGAGAGAGGGAGAGAGAGGGAGAGATCACTTGCTTCCTCGCTTCCTAAGCAGGGATTTGCCTGCGATGCGCGGCGAGAGGGCTGCGGCGGCTGATTTACACAGTTGGCGCGGAGGAGGGGCCGGGGGTGCGGGGGGGACGAGCTGGCGGAGGCTCCGGCGATGGGCTGATCTGGGGGCTCCCGAGCGCCGCTCCCTCGGTGCACGATTTGGGGGCGGCTGATGGATTTGCATTCGGGTTCCAGCCCTGCGTTGCCTACATCGCCTCCTAATACCCGACCCGGCTCTCGCAGTTTCGGAGCGGACGTGGGTAAGTAACGTGTAATCCGATTTTCGTTCTTTCCTAGGCCATTCAAGTGGCACTTTTAAAGCAGGTCAGTCTTAAAAGATGCCGCCGCCGTGGCCGCGGCGAGCGTCTCCTTCTTGGCCTGAAACGTTCGGCGGTCCCCTCCCCCGCCCCGTCTTCTCCCGCTCGAGAAGTGAGGGTGCCTGAATGGGGAGCTGTCAGGGGCTCCCTCTGCCCACGGGATCGCTTCCCCTCCGCGCTGCGCCCGCGATCCCCAGATCCGAGCGGAATCTGGTGTGTACAGCCATGCCGCCGCGTCTGTGCCGTCTCCCCCTCGGTCTTTCTCTCTCCCTCTCTCTCCTTCTCCCTCCCTCCCCTCCTTCCCGGCCTGACCAATGCTGGGATCTGGGATCTAGTCGCCCCCTTCCTGCCTCCTTTCTCGCTTCTCCCACCCTTTTCTTCTCTCATCTACTGAGTGACAACCTTTCAGGAAGAGAGAAAGAGCGAAATCCGGACACCGAGCCCGGGCTCCTAGGAACCGCGGAGCTCGCCCCACCATCGACCGCCCCGAGATTTGAAATCCAATGAACCCAGTCCTGGGACACGCACGCTGCCCGGCTGCCATCGAGGGCGCCCGGAGCTGTGGTCGTGAGCTGGCTGTCACTGACACCGCCGCGCTAGGTGCGCGCCCGGCTCTGCCATTGGTATGCAGCGACCATTTCCTTGCAAGTCTCCGAGGTGGAAACATTGAAAAGGATTACAAGCGTGATTCGGTAGCCTGGCTGAAAGTTAGTGGCTGGAAGAGGTGAAGCCGCCAGGCTGCCGGAGGATGGATACAATTCAGCCGCCCAGAGAGTTTGCCCCTCCCGCCGGGAAGCCCCTCGGAGCAAACCTAGGAGATTGTGAGCGCTCGGCACCGATAGGTACTCGTCGCCATCGTTTCCTACTCCGCCTGATTGAAATCAGCGTTTTCTAGCCGCTAGATGTGCGTGGCGAAGCACGTTGAGTTTGGCCGCGGTAGCTTTCTGTACGCTCACAGGTGCTCGGGGGTTTGTTGCATTTTTGAATTGGATCAATTAGGTATTAGGACGACGGTGGAAGGAGGGTACTGGACAGTGATACACCCTCGAACCCCTTTTCTGTGGGGGAGGAAATCGTAAGTAACTCCATCAAATAGGCCAGGTGGCAGAGGGAAGGACCCCTCCCCCCAGTGGATCGCTGGCTTGCGTTGGAAGACAGAGAAGGGAAGCGATTTGAGCTTTTAATCATTTTCCATTTCTAAACAGGACTCACTGTGCATTTCGCCTGGCGACAGGAGATTAGAAAAGGATCTATAGAAGGCTCAAAGCTCTTTAGAAAATGAATGATGCAGCATTTTAATTATTTGTTCTAGGGGAGATCATTTTGCTTCCATATTGGAATATTTAATCTTAGATCTGGAAGGATTAGCCGGCTGAAAGATTCAGCATTGGGGAGGGGGGGGGTGAGAAGGGGACACAGTAGGGAGAAAGGGCTTCTTGTCCTCCCTCTGGACAGACAAATGGTGCTGGGTCCTCCCAGCAAGACACACAAGACAGGGGGCCCCCAGAGCCCTCCATTCCTAACTTTCCGAACCTTCCCTATCCCTTAGACATGCTACCCAGAGATGCAGGCAAAGGGAAAGGGTGAAATTGCCTTTAAGACTTGGCCCAAGGCCAGGACCGAGGGGGCTGTGATTCAAGAGAGAGCAGACTGATGCAGAGAGGACCATTTGCTGGCCCTGGAGGTTCAGGACAGCCTCCGGGTTTCCCATCGATTCCATCACATCATGGGTTCTGATAAGGTCTGCGAGCTAGCCACCGCCTCTGCACACCGGGTACCCAAGGTGATGGCGGGGAGAAGGATGGTGGCAGCTGGGGAAGAAGACAGATTCGCTCTGGTTCTTGGGTTCAGGCTATCCTCAGTGCTTTTTGCTTTGTGCCTCAGACCTGCTGAGAAATGGGTGGGTCTGGATTATTAGGGGTGTAAAATGTTAGAGAAGCTTGACTGCCTGCTTAGTCTCTGCTCCTCCTGTCCAATTTTAGGGACTGGGGGACAGGGAGGTTTGTCCGGTTACTTTAAATGCACACTATCATGCAAATTGCCTTCGACTGACATTTAAGGAAGGAGTTGGGTGATTTTTACACTCCAGTGCGGTCAGATCTTCATACAAAAGCTGTGCTTTTCTTTACATTTTGATTTTATAAAGAGCGTTTTAAGAGAAAGTCATTTCCACCTAACTTTGAGCCCTTGGGCAACTGGGGTTCAGTTAGTTCTTTAGCAACCGGAAAGCCCCTCCCCTTTCCCCTCCCCAAGAGTTGGTGTCAGGATTGGTGTGCGTGCTGGGAGGGGGGGTGCATCCATGGCACACAGTTCCCACTAATTAGACTCTTTGCTGCACACTCGGCTAGCCCTAGTTCCCCACTAAGCTGGTTTTCTCCCGGTGGGAGGGACTGGGAGGGCTCACGTGAATTATGATCTGTTGGCCTCTCCCCTCTGCAACGTCTACTTCATCACCCCCACCCCCACTACTCTCCAGCATCCTTACCTGAAAATATTATGAAATAATATCTGGATTTCAAAAACAAAGTGGGGGAAAAAAGGAAAGAAAGAAAGAGGACGAAGGGAGCGAGGAGGGAAGAAGAGAGAGCTCGTCCAAACCCTGAAATTCTGCCCCCTGTCCCAAAGAGGTCTTTTCAATTGGAAGAATGTGAAATGAATCATTGTGACCCAAGTGGGCTTTCCGAGCATTGGCTGGTCTGTGTTGGAAAAGATGGAAGAAAATACATGGTTGTGGAATCCAGAGGATCGAGGCTTAGAGCTGCAGCACAGGAGTCCTGGTGCAAAGGGATCCAAGCAAGATGCAGGAGAAACTCGTCCAAGTCGCTCGGGCTGCCTGAGCTCCTCCTCAGGACACCCAGGCCCAGTCAGCCAGGTTCAGCTCTTGGGCGCTGGGCCCTGGATTTCCCCCTCTTCCTGTTCTCTGTACGAAATGTACCTGTGCTGGGAAAAGAGAATGATTCGGAGGGATAGTTCCACTTTTCAGACCTCTGTCCTGGAGAGAGGAGCTGGGGACGCAGGGGAGTAACCCCTACAGGGGGTTATTTCCTTGAGAGTTAGAGTAAGACAAACAAACGAAGAAGAAGAAGAATGATGAAATAAAGAGAAGAAAAGGAGAGAGAGAGAGAGAGGGAGAGAGAGAGAGAAAGTGATTAAGCAACTCACCAAGTCTGGAACTCGAACCACAGTCAGCCATGTGGAAAGGAATGTTTCCTGTGGGTTGTTCTCCCCCCACCCCACCCCCGTTTCTTATTTTGTCAGTTCGTCACTTAGACCCCTCTATTCCTTTTCCTTCTCCTAAACACACACACGCACACACACGCACACACGCACACACGCACACGAGTATCTGTAGATTCAGGGCTTCCTAGTGCTCGCTCCCGACCCTATGCTAAGCGCGTTCGCCTTCTTGGAGCTCATTTTCATGATGTGGAAAGCCGGATCCAGGGTTACAACACATATTAAAAAAATTAAATAAATAAGAAAAAGAAAAAGAAAACCAGTGCGCGAGAAGTCCGAGACTGCCCTTCCCGAGCTTTCCCCCCTCCCGCCTCCTCGCAGTTAGTGCCCAGCGATGCCGCTGGTACCCGGAGAGAGCCGCGGAGCCCAGAGCCTGCGGCAGCCCCTTCTCCCAGCTCCGCCGAGTGTGCCAACCGACAGCTTTGCACCTTAAAGCAGCCCATTGAAGAGCCCATTGCATTCCCAGCACGTCTCCAGCTTGCTGCCTTTTTTTTTTAGCCCCCCTCTGCCCCCACCTCTCACCACTTTTATCCCCTTTTCCTCCAGCTTCAGCTTCAGCAAGAGGCAGGGAGGAGGGCCAGGGAGAAGAGAGAAAGAATACTTACACTCAAGCTTTTTTTTTTTTTTAATTTTTCTTTTTAATGTCCAATGTTTAAAAAAAAAATCCCTGCAAAATAGGTAAGTCAGAGACATGGGGAGCCATCGTTGGCTAACCCTGAGGGATGTGAAAACATTGAAGTAAAGAACGGTGAAGAAGAGAGAACTTAAGTGGATTTTCACATTTTATCAGGGAGCCGGGGACTAGCTGGTACTGCAATGTAGCCTCCTCTGCCTTCTCTCTCTCTCTCCCCATCTTGCATTTAATTGTTTCTAAAAATTGAGTATTGCACGCCCGAGGCAGATTCCGCTCTGCTTTCTCACGGTTTGTCCTTCCCTTACAGCTGTGTACATTAAATACAAGTGGAATGGGAAGATTTAGTATTTCTAGTTTCCCTATGAATGATATCATTGTGTTTTAAGTTAGAGGGTGGGTGAAATATTGCATATTTCCTTGATGTATGCACCTATCTATGGGAAGAAAATATATGCTAGAAAACTCTAGTGTGTTTTTATTGATTCAAACCAGCCATTCCACTTTGATTGATTGTTTCCCTGACTTGGGAGGAACAATCTAACAAAACTGCATTCTTATAATTTATTTATATATACTGATGCTATTAGGTAAGGAAAGAGCCCTACAGGAAGGTTCTGTGTGTTATTCCAATAGCAAGCTGCTTTTTTTATTTTCTGATTGGAAATAATATATATTTTGAAATAGATTTCATGTGATAGATCATTTATCAGCAGGTAGGAGTCAAGGTTCTCACCCTCCCTTGCCTTTAACTACCTACCTCACCTCTAACCAGCCACCTTCATTTCTAGCTTTTTTTTTTTTTTTTTTTTTTAGGGGTTTTTGCTATAGGGCGCGTGCGCTTGCCAGAAAGACAGAGAGAGACAGAGAGACAGAAAGCAAGAAATCGACCCCCAGGGGGAATGACGACGCTGCAATTCTGTCTCCTCCATTCTCCTCTCGGAATCTTGGGCATGCACGCGCATGCACCCGGCTTGAGTTTAAGCCACTGGGTCTGGGACTCGAACCGCGGTTGACAACATGGGAGTTCAGTGACATAGCCATTATGCTAACTGCTGGTCCCCAGTTCTAGCTTTTTAATAGAGTTCCTCAGTTGTTCTTGAAGACACAGATACACCTTCCAAACTAAGCTCTGTAAATGTTTTAATTCAGACACTCCCAAGCTCAGCTCCCTTTAGCTGTCACTATCTTTAGCTCTGACAATTACATGGGTATGTTCTGTACAAGGACCAATGACTCCTATTTAAAATCGCTAAAGTGATACACGTATGTAGATGATATTTATTTAATTGCCAGAGATATCAATACTCCGTGCTTGGGCAGAAGTAAGGATGAGGTGTAGTATGCGCCTGACCATACATTGTAATTAAGCATGTTGTCATCATTTCTAAAAGAAATCTGAAGTTCTCTTGAAATGCCAATCAACTTACATATTCTAACATCTGATATTGGGCTGGTTATCATACCTTGTAAAATTCTAACTTTGGGATATATCATGTCTTTTTACCAGTAGAAACCTATAATTTGAAGAGCAACTTTTTTTTTTTTCCTTCAGAGTCTCAATCCCCATTTATCATGGCCTTCCAATATCAACGTGTGTTTTAACAGGCAATCAAGTGTAATGGCTGAAGGGGTGACATTAGTGCAGAGTCAGCCTATGTCTGTGTACCAGTTCAGTTGTTTGCTGTAGGAGGCCATGCAGGCTGCTTTTGTCCCTGTGATCTGCCATTTACCAAGCATCGCTCGGTTCAGAAAAATGTCCGTGCACAGCCCTAAGTGTAACCCAGAGAACTCACTCTGAACATTCCGTCTGTTGCCAGTTCATGTTGCATGTCAGGTCAGTGATGCTGAAGTTTCTCTATCGCTCTCTGCAAGCCCCACATGTAGGAGTCAATTAAAACAGTACATATGACTAAAGCTAAAAATCTGCATCTTTATTTCTGTTGCAGTTTTGTAATCAGCCACGAATGATGAAACCTTCCATAGCTGAGATGCTCCACAGAGGGAGGATGCTGTGGATCATTCTTCTAAGCACACTTGCTCTAGGATGGACTACCCCAATCCCCCTGATAGAGGACTCAGAGGAAATAGATGAGCCCTGTTTTGATCCATGCTACTGTGAAGTTAAAGAAAGCCTCTTTCATATACATTGTGACAGTAAAGGATTTACAAATATTAGTCAGATTACTGAGTTCTGGTCAAGACCTTTTAAACTATATCTACAGAGGAATTCAATGAGGAAATTATACACCAACAGTTTTCTTCATTTGAATAACGCCGTGTCTATTAACCTTGGGAACAATGCATTGCAGGACATTCAAACTGGAGCTTTCAATGGTCTTAAGATTTTAAAGAGGCTCTATCTTCATGAAAACAAACTAGATGTCTTCAGGAATGATACCTTCCTCGGCTTGGAAAGTCTGGAATATCTGCAGGCAGATTACAATGTCATTAAACGTATCGAGAGTGGGGCATTTCGGAACCTAAGTAAATTGAGGGTCCTGATCTTAAATGACAATCTCATTCCCATGTTGCCAACTAATTTATTTAAGGCTGTCTCTTTAACTCATTTGGACCTCCGTGGAAACAGGTTAAAGGTTCTCTTTTACCGAGGAATGCTGGATCACATTGGCAGAAGCCTGATGGAGCTCCAGCTGGAAGAAAATCCCTGGAACTGTACGTGCGAGATTGTACAACTGAAGAGTTGGCTGGAACGCATCCCTTACACGGCCCTGGTGGGAGACATCACCTGTGAGACCCCTTTCCATTTCCATGGGAAGGACCTGCGGGAAATCAAGAAGACAGAACTCTGTCCTTTATTGTCTGACTCTGAGGTGGAGGCTAGTTTGGGGATTCCCCATTTGTCATCCAGCAAGGAGAATGCATGGCCAACTAAGCCTTCCTCAATGTTGTCTTCTGTCCACTTCACTGCTTCTTCTGTTGAATACAAGTCTTCGAACAAACAGCCTAAACCCACCAAGCAGCCGCGAACGCCAAGGCCACCCTCCACATCCCAAGCTTTATACCCTGGTCCCAACCAACCTCCCATCGCTCCTTATCAGACCAGACCACCAATTCCCATTATATGCCCTACTGGGTGTACCTGTAATTTGCATATCAATGACCTTGGCTTGACTGTCAACTGCAAAGAGAGAGGATTTAATAACATTTCTGAACTTCTTCCAAGGCCACTGAATGCCAAGAAACTGTACCTGAGTAGCAATCTGATTCAGAAAATTTACCGTTCTGATTTTTGGAATTTTTCTTCCTTGGACCTCTTGCATCTGGGGAACAATCGTATTTCTTATGTCCAGGATGGGGCCTTCATCAACCTCCCCAACCTTAAGAGCTTGTTTCTCAATGGCAATGACATCGAGAAGCTGACCCCAGGCATGTTCCGAGGCCTCCAGAGTCTGCACTACTTGTACTTTGAATTCAATGTCATCCGGGAAATCCAGCCTGCAGCCTTCAGCCTCATGCCCAACTTGAAGCTGCTGTTCCTCAACAATAACTTGCTGAGGACCCTGCCAACGGATGCCTTCGCAGGCACGTCCCTTGCCCGGCTCAACTTGAGAAAAAACTACTTTCTCTACCTTCCTGTGGCTGGTGTGCTGGAACACTTGAATGCCATCGTCCAGATAGACCTCAATGAGAACCCTTGGGACTGCACGTGTGACCTGGTCCCCTTTAAACAGTGGATCGAAACCATTAGCTCCGTCAGCGTGGTAGGGGATGTGCTTTGCAGGAGCCCCGAGAACCTCACCCACCGGGATGTGCGCACTATTGAGCTGGAAGTCCTCTGCCCAGAGATGCTGCACGTGGCACCAGCTGGAGCATCCCCAGCCCAGCCTGGAGATTCTCACCTCGTCGGAGGGCCAACAAGCGCCTCCCCCTACGAGTTCTCACCTCCTGGGGGTCCTGTGCCACTCTCGGTGTTGATCCTCAGCCTGCTGGTTCTGTTCTTCTCCGCAGTCTTTGTTGCTGCAGGCCTCTTCGCCTATGTGCTCCGACGGCGTCGGAAGAAGCTGCCCTTTCGAAGCAAGAGGCAAGAAGGCGTGGACCTTACTGGCATCCAGATGCAATGCCACCGGCTGTTTGAAGATGGTGCAGGTGGTGGCAATGGCAATGGTGGTGGAGGCAGACCAACCCTTTCCTCCCCGGAGAAGGCCCCACCTGTGGGTCACGTGTATGAGTACATCCCCCACCCCGTTACCCAGATGTGCAACAACCCCATCTACAAGCCTCGTGAAGAGGAGGAGGTGGCTGTCTCCTCTGTCCAGGAAGGAGGGGGTGCAGAACGTGGGGGTCCTGGGACGCAGCCCCCAGGAATGGGTGAGGTTCTCCTAGGGAGCGAGCAGTTTGCTGAGACACCCAAGGAGAACCACAGCAACTACCGGACCTTGCTGGAAAAAGAGAAGGAGTGGGCCCTGGCGGTGTCCAGCTCCCAGCTCAACACCATAGTGACGGTGAATCACCATCACCCCCACCCGCACCACCCGGCAGCTGGTGGGGTTTCCGGGGGAGTTGGGGGCACTGGGGGAGACTTGGCTGGGTTTCGCCACCATGAGAAGAATGGTGGGGTGGTGCTGTTTCCTCCCGGGGGAGGCTGTGGAGGTGGCAGTATGCTACTAGACCGGGAGAGGCCACAGCCCGCCCCCTGCACAGTGGGATTTGTGGACTGTCTCTATGGAACAGTGCCCAAATTAAAGGAACTGCACGTCCATCCTCCTGGCATGCAATACCCAGACTTACAGCAGGATGCCAGGCTCAAAGAAACCCTTCTCTTCTCGGCTGGAAAGGGCTTCACAGACCACCAAACCCAAAAAAGTGATTACCTCGAGTTAAGGGCCAAACTTCAAACCAAGCCGGATTACCTCGAAGTCCTGGAGAAGACCACATATAGATTCTAACAGAAAGAAGAAAATAAATTAGTGGGTTTTTTTGTTCCCCAAAAGAAAAGGAAAAATAAAAGAAATATATCCCTGCTCCCTTCACACTTGTCCCAGTAACTCCATCCTGATGACCTTCCCCGCCCTACACAGAACTGAAACCGCATGATAACTAGAAAATACAGATGTGTGCCCTTCCCCTCTCAGATGTGATCTGGAGGAAGGGCCATACTCAGATCATTAATCAATGAAGTGCCTTCGCAGACTTTTGCCAGCAAATGTTATCATTATTTTTTTATACTGAACCTTGAGACTTTGACTGTGCCATGTATAAGGTATATTGGGGATCGTTGTATTGATCCTAATTAAGTAAAATTCAATGTGTCTTTTTATTTTCAGTAACTTTTTTGGGGGTATAGTTCTGTTTGACAGGGAGGGGGGGAAACAAGTTGACATTTGTGGCTTTCTTTCCTCTTCCCATCATGGCACGGATTCTGTACATGTATTAACAATGCAGTTTGCTGCATGCCTGGAAACTGCAAGACGGGGAGGGAGGGGGCGGGTCTTGCTCGAATGTTCTCACTCACTCTGTCTCTCACACACGTACCCATATGCAAAACCCAAGTCTCTGCACACAGTTAGGTCCCTAAACCTTCAGCCTCTTCCCACTGATGCAGGTACATGCTCATACACTCCCCCGCACACACACACACCACTACCTTCAACCCAGCCTGCCTAGTTTGGGTTGGAACTGTCCGTCTCCTCTCCATAGCGCCACCTGTCCTCCATCCCTGGTGTACAGCGCGCAGCGTCTCTCCTGCCACCCTGAGAGAAGTCACATTCTTGGCTGGATCCTACCGAAGTGGAGGCCTGGTGGTTTAACAGCTGGAGACACACACCTAGGGAGGAGCATCCTCTTGGTGACACTTCACCCCGATGCCAAGATTTTTTGGAGAACATCTGCACTTTCTTATATATATATATATATATAAATATAAATATAAATATATACTATTAAAAAAATAAAAAAAGCAACTGGGTATATATCACTAACCGCTTTGTAGGAAGCACTTTTAATGTTTTCTCTCACACACAAAGATTCAAAAGAAATGTGCATATATTTATTCTGTAATTTCAGTGATTATAAATTGTAAAGGTAATGTTTAATCATTGTACAGTGATTATGCGTCTGGTATAGCTTTCCTAATAAAACGTTTTTGAAAAACATAATACATTATATATAGAAGATACAAAGCTTGAACCTTAAATTCCAGCTATGCCATGCCTTTTCTGCTCCCATTTTTTAGAAAATGATTTCTTTTATTTGTAATACAGACAGCTAATTTATGAACAGGCTTGATGCACTGTGATGTTGACAAATCTTCTAACTCGCCACCCCCATCCCATCCGAGGATACTGAATATTGAGAATTAACAAACATGATTTACCGTTCATATCTTTGTCTTGGATTATGAAATTTCCTTCTTAGTATCCCAACGATGGACCATTTGTTAGACAGGCTGCAACAGGGAGAAAATAAGATAACGAGATTGCTAAGAAGTACGGAATTGATTAAGAGAAAATAAGAAAAGATCCATGCATCTTAAGATAGTAAGTGACCTAAAGGAAAAGTAAAATTGCTTTTCTTTTAAAAATATGCACTGAAACTACACATGACCACACACTCAACCTCCCAGCACACGCACACCCCCGCATCGCCCACCTGGAATTAAAGGTCTTGGAGCCAGTTTGACTGTCAGAATGCTGTGGTCTGTAGAAGATGTCATAGTATATTTGGCTACTGTTTTTGTTATAACCATTTACAGGAACCGGCCCTAGTAATGCTTGAACTAAGACAAAAGACGCAAAATGAGTTTTTCTTTCTGTACGACATTAAAATAATGTGTAACAATTAACCTGACAATACTACAATTTATGATCCACTTATATGTGACCGAAACCAAAGAAAATTGGATATTTAAGGTGCCATTACCTTGTTTGTGGAGGAAACTGACGAATAGGAACCGGCGAGCTTTAAGGAAGGCACTTATTTCACTAGGCCAGTAGAGGGCAGCAGAGATCCAGAGACCCACAGACTCAGCAAGTTGCAGGAACGTGTGTGAGTCTGGGGTTCTCTGTTAGTGTTTCCTCAAGCTGTCTTTAGTAGAGATTATCATTATATGTTGAATGTAAAATTCATCACCAATCACTGATGCCTTACATCACTTTTATTCCACAGAAAAACCCCGAAACTTACAGCTTCTAATGCTGTGTGGCTGATAGAAGACTGAAGCACTGTACTTAACTAAATGGCCCACTGAATGCCTAGAACATGTTTATATAAGTCTTGATGAAGTACATATAATTATCCACATAGGTATGCATACAAATAGAAAACACAAGTATATCAATATAAAAGTGCAAACTGTCAGGGCTACTTTGCATTTGACATACTGTTTTACTTTTGTCCTCAATTACATTAAATCTATTTTGGCATATTTTAGGGGAAAAAAAGCCCACAAATTTATTATCTCTTTATGTACAATACTGAAATGGAAATCTTATTCAAGATTGTATGGCCCACTGTTAAATAGGCATCGTTCTTTTTGCTTGTTTTCTTTTCTCTCCCTGTTTTTTTCTTTTTTTTTAACATGACCATAGTCTTTTTTTCTAGTTATCTCATTTTCCTTATTCTTTCCAATAATTTCTCTGTCCTTCACCAAATTCTTTTTACTTTTAAAGCCAAGAAAGCCAGTACTACTCCTTAAGTATTTTACAACCTGATGTTTGGATTCCTTCTAAAAAAGGATTAATTATACTTCCATTCTTTCCAATCAAATGTTGTATTTTGGAGAGTAAAATGCATTTGCATAGTGAAAGCAAAAAACGCAAAACTAGATATTTCTGATAGTGGTAATCAGTCCTTAATAACCATGCATATATTCATAACATGGTATATTATACAAATCAGGTTAAAGAACAATTTCTAAAGACCCTGGTGCTTTTGACATTTAAGAAATGAGTGCCCATAAACCATATCAAATTACAATATAAGTCAATAATTATATAGTTCTATTTTATTTATTGAACACAGAAAGACTATCTTAAAGATAGTAATTTCCCCCTTGAATAAGGAATACATTTATTTATTTTGTAAAAATAAATTTATATGAGAATGGGGTTTTGTATTCAAGAGGATATTTTTTTTGTTTCCATGGAGTTTTCTATCCCCTGGCTAGGTTTTTTATTTTAGCTGTGCATTGAAATTACTTGTTAGCTTTAATTTATAATACTAAGTATGTTTTCATAAAACAACCTTGATATTAATATAGGTACTATCATTAGGATCTATTTTAATTGCCGCAGTAAAATATCTATTTTTAAGAAAAATCTCTCTAATTTACTTCACAGTGATGGTCACCTTGGTGGAAGCAGACCCAGATCTGACAGAGATTTACTATTGTTCATTGCTACTTTTATTACTAATTATAGTAGTAATATTTGAAAATTGTAGACATATGGCAATGTCCCTTAAACTATGAGCCAGTAGAAAAAAATTGAAAATTAACTGTTAGATTAATCCAATACTAATTTTAACATGTTATATATATCATATATACTATTATTTAGGTGAATGCCTCTATATTTTTATTTAGAAACTTTATCATTTCCCCTAATGGCAAAATACATTTAAAAATAAGCATGGTAAAAAGTATTTTTAATAAAAGTTGAGCAAGAGAGAATCACAAGGAAGAGTTTAATGACTATGCTTGAAAGGCTGTTTTTTATTTTTTCTTACCTGAGAATGTTAGTTTCAAATTCTTGATTTCTGAGAAGAACACTATTTGTGTTTAGAATTGTGACAATTAGGAATACAATTTTAGAACAAAAGAGCTTTTCTTTAACTATTATTTTGATTCATTTAGTGTAAACTTATTCGTTGTATCATCCTGTCCTTTGGCAATTATGTTGTCTCAACCAATGAATGTCACACTTTTTTGGAATGGCAGTGACAAAGGAAACATCAGTGAAATGCTTCACAGACATGAGCCATATGACTATCAGAAGTCAAGATAATGTGAGGGGAAATGGTACTACAAGGACCCTGTATTTTAAGTGATCTGAGCTACTTTCCTTTGAACTTAGACATAAATAACTTATTCTTAGCTCAAAATGCTCAACTGTGAAAATTCAGGGGAACAGAACAGAAGTAAGTATCACTCAATTCATCACGTAAGTGTTCTGCTTAATATACTATAGGCCTTTCAAAAGTAATAGGAGCAATAACACATGTATAATTGGGCAATCACGTGTGCATACATATATTATAGCACTATCATATATGTATATACGTTGTATATACATGTATATTGTTTATATATGGTGAATTACACTTATATGTAAATTATGCAGTTTTTTCTTACGTGTATAACCATTTCAGTTTTATGCGTTTATTTTTCTTGCTTCTGTCTAGCCACCACCCAAGTGAAGCTGGATGAAATTATGAATCTTCACTTTGGGAATATTCACATGTAAAAAGTAACACTGTACAATATTTCTGAATTTAAAAGTTCTTTTATCTTCCAATTTGCTTCATTTTGTTATTTAAGTCTTAGGGGATAAATCTGAATCAAACTGTGATCTCTTTTAAGTTAAGGCCTCATAGTAAAGGGATGAATTTCATATAATTATTTAACATAAGGCAAATGAAAAACAAGTGCTTATTTTTTCATTTTTTTTTCTATTTCTAGAATGCATTTTGGAGATAAAGACAATTTTAGTAGCTTTATTAATTAGTTTTATTATTTACTAATTAATTTGTAATTTATCTAGGTATGTAAAAGTAAAAATCTTGAGGATAAAATATAGAAGAAGTGAAAGACCAGTTTAAGATAGTCACCATCCTCTTTTCCTTCTTATTAACATCATCCTTGATTTAAAATGTTTAATAATAGTAGTAATGATAGAGATGATCGTTATCAGTATGCTGATATAAAATCTGAATTGAACAGACAGATTTTTTTCATACCAAGAAAGCAAGTGCACACCAGGGATTTGGTAACATTTGCCCCTGAGAACAATATACATGTATTTTTAAAATTATTTTATTTAACTTTATTTATTATTATCATCATTATTATTTTCTAGTTTGATCAGAGAGAGACAGAGAGAGAGAGAAAGAGAGAGAGAGAGAGAGGAAGTGAGATAGCAAGCCACCAGGTCTGAGACTTGAACTGTGGTCGGCCATGTGGGAGTCCAGCGCCTTTAACCACCATGCCACTTGACGGCCCCATACTTTTTTTTTTTTTTTTTTTTTTTTAGAAAAAAAAAAAGAGTACTCTTTCCTTTCTACTGCACTTATTAGATAATTTTCCACACAGTTTTTAAAATTCTAGTAAAAAATAATACTTGCAGTACATTTCAAAATTAGACAACCAAAAAAAAAATACATAGATAGCCACAGAGGGATTATATTAGGTCATCGAGAAAGTCATGACGTATTTTCCTATATTTTTCTATGTAAAGATATGTCATGACCTTTCTGATGACTCAATACTAAATTTAAGGATGATCCAAATCCTGTAACATCTTTAAACATTAAAATACCATGAACATTAATACAAGGAAGGCTTTCTTTATGGCCACTCAGTAACAGAAAGGCCCGACATCCCTAGTGGAAAGTTTCTTTAGTGTATTTAGCTTCTCTACTCCTTTATATGGTGAGTAATACAGTGAATTGGTCAATTGCATTGTATTAAATTGTAATCACAATGCAATTCCACCAAAAAGAAAGAGCTGATAACCAGAGAAAAAGGAACCTGGATACTTTATTTTATCGAAGTGGTAGTAATTAGATTGTTCTCTTGACACTAAAAGGCACCACCTTATCCGTGGTCCAGTCTATCATATGTAAAAGCATGACTTTTGCTCTTTTGACACATTTTCCTAAATGTTTCTAGGCTTAGAGTTTATTTGAATGCTGGAACATGATATGATGGTCGTGAGTTGTGTGACAAGCATCACCTCCCTAATCTGAGAATGACAAAGTTTTGACTCTGAAAAAAGAGGCTCAAACAAAGATGTCTTCTTTTTGTTCTGGGGAGCTGGAAAGAGGTTCTGTTCCTCCTCCAGGCCATATTCCTTTCACTGTTCTTGGCAGTCCTGTTTCTACTTCTGTTTCCAACCCAGGGCCAAGATGTTCTTGTGACCGAGGGCACACTGGCTGAGTTGAAGTTTGGTGCCAAGAGAAGATCAGAGATGGAAGAGAGACCTCACACCTGATAACAAAAGGTCCAATCCAGTCACCTTTGTGTGGAGGCTGAGAAAATAATTCAGCATCTCTTCCCTCATTGTGAAATCACTTACATGTCTGGCAGAACTCCAAACCTGAAATAATAAAACTAGAACCACTTCTGGAAATCAAGAGCAAATCAGCAAATATTGAAAAATATGGAACCCATCTTTAAAAATCTCAAAGCCTTGCTTGCCATTTGTCTTTGCCTGGACATCCCAAATATTGGTTTAATTAAAATCAAAGCAAGATTTTATATATATATATGTATTAAAGTCACCTCTTTTTCTTAGAATCTACATATTACAATTATCCCTTAATAATAGTATAAATTTTCTGACTATTCAAACGTTATCTTGCCACTTGAAACTGAAAGTGTTTGTTTTTTTTTCCCCTCCCACAGAATTCTGATAAAACAATTTGTCTTAAAGACCCCTCCTTTTTTGTTTTTGGTCTGTGGTAACTAAGTTTATAATAAAAATAAGTCTGTGAAATATGAATCATATTCTGTAATCAGGAGGAAAAAAAGAAATCCTTAAGTTCTACCTAAATTGGACATTTTATGTATATTAAATTGAGATTTTTTTCCTATGTATGCTCTTCACTACATTTGGATTAAAAATTAAAATATTTTTCTACTTCCTTAATTTTTTTTTTTTAATTTCTCACAGGGTGCATTTGTTCACTATAGAGTCGGAGAGAGAGAGAGAGAGAAAGGGAAAGCAAAACACACTGTAATAGCTTTCCCTCCATTTGCCTATCTTGTTGGGATTTGGGGCATGTACACACAGGTGCCCAGAGTGTGTTTTCAAGCTGCTGGGGCCAGGATTTGAACTGCACAGTTGGCCATGTAGACTCCGGTTTCTTTAACCACTAGGCTACAAAGCCAGCCCTTGATTCACTTCTTTTATTTTTTTTTAAGAATTATTTATTTAATTTTATTTATTACTAGTATTACTATTTTTTAAAAATTTGATGAGAGAGAGAGAGAAAGCGAAAGGGAGAAATCAAGCCACCAGGTCCAGGACTCAAATTGCAGTCAGCCTTGTGGGAGTCTATCACCTTAACCACCATACACCTGCTGGCCCCATCTCCTGTTCTACTTCGAATTGATAGTTTGTTTGTTGTTTTACTTTTCCAGTTGGCAATAAAGGGAGGTATATATAGAAAAATTAATTCCATGTGCAGGATATCTGTTGAAAAATCCAGTCCAGGAATCTCTCACGTTTTCTTCAGGAGAGTTTCTTCGACTAAAGAATGATGGGAAGAAGAGGGGGAAAATGAAAGGCCCTCTCTTGCTGAAGATCATTTGCTAATTGCTTAGTAGAGAAAGTTTGAACTAGGTTTTTCACATTAACCTTTGGGCATTTTATCTTTGGGAGAGTTTAAATCCTGCAGTAACTTCATTGTATTTTTTACCATGAATCTAAGCCACTAATTGCCATCTGTTAACACATGCATTGGATATAAAATTAGGCCTTAATAGTGACTAAATAAACTATAATTGAAAGTGAATTCTAGGGGCCCAGGCAGGTGGAGTAGTAGTTAAAAGTCTAGATTCCATAGGGCCGACTGCAGTTCGAGTCTTGGACCTGGTGGCTTGCTTTCTCACTTTTTTTTCCTCTCTCTCTGGTCAAATAAAAAAAAAAAATAACAATAACAAATGGAATTAAATAAATAAATTTAAAAAAATGAATTCTAATGCAAGCAACTCATTAGATAAATTGACAGAATGATCCATATTGAAACCTGGAACTTAGTTCATGGTTCAGATGTGTAGACTAAATTATCATACCTTCTTTTTCTTTTCTTTTTTTTGGTTTGTTTTTTTAGTAGTTTTTTGTGTACAAACAAGAACTCTTCAACAACCCTTAAATAATTTTTGGGTTATTCCAACATAATTTTGTCCTAACTCATACCACAATTCATTTAACAAACACAACCCAGTTATTGATATTTATTTAAGAAAACATAATTATTTATTTAAAATGATGGTCATTTGTCATGTAATATATTCCAAATTCATGGCTAGTCTAGAGTCAAATATACATAATTTGAAAATTTTTTATTACTTGTATATTGTTCTTTTTTTGTGTTCATGATTTGAATTTTTTTATGTCTTCCATGAGCAAGTGAGACAGAGAAACAAAGAGAGAGAGGAGAGAGACAGAGATCTCCAACAAGATCTTCCTACCGTGATCAACCCTCTGCCTCAGCCACCCAAGATCATGGATATGTGTGCACATGCCCAGAGTGCAAAGGAGACCTTGGGGTTCAAACCTAGAACCTTCTATGGCTTTGGCTTCACAGAGTACTATGTTACTGCTGCTCCACAGTGGCTGGCCATGGTTTTAATTTCAATAGTATTAATTCTATTTAAATTCCTTCTTAATTTGGACTATAAAATCTCTCTTTAGATATGTGAATGACTGACAGCTGAACATTGCTCAAATGGATTATGGATACACAGGTGGATTTACTAGCATTTTTATTAAATATTAGTTTGCATAGATGAAATAAAAGAAAGTTTGCATTTAAGGTTCAACATAGGTTAAGATGTAGTATGAGATGTTGAATAGTATTTAAAAGCTGTTAATGTGTTACATGTTAAAGGAACCAGACTTCACTTGGACACTTAATCCCCTCTCAGATTAATTTAAACATGCTACCCAGTTCTGAGCTACACCATTCCCTATTCCTACTCCATCTCGAAAATTTAAGTTAGCATTTCTCTAGATCATTGTGTTTTAACTCAAAGAAAAGAAGGTGGAAATATTGGGAACCAGCAGTTAGCGTAATGGTTATGTCGCTGGACTCCCATGTAGTCGACCGGGGTTCGCGTCCCGGACCCAGTGACTCAAAACTCACGCCGGGCGCATGTGCATGCGTGCCCAAGATCCCGAGAGGAGAATGGAGGAGCTGGGGAAAACTCCCAAGGTAATTCTGATTAGGCACACCTATCAGCTGTCATTGTGAGGGCTACTGTTGTCAGCAAGTATTTTTCGATGCAACCAAGCACGTAATTTATATTTCAGAATCTGTAGTTTTAGTCATTCCCATATTTACAAATTCCTGTGATTATTCTTTTATTTTCAGAAAATATACACCTTTCATGAGTGTCAAAATTCAGTTTCAAAGTCCCTCTGATAGAAGGCCATCGTGCATACAGTGAACTAAATTTTGAATATTTTCTCAAATACTTATGCACACACATTATTTTCCCTATGTTACTGTTGGTATATATTATCCCGTGTCCTTCAGTCATTTTTGCCTATCCTTGCCAAGAATTCTGGCTTTTCAATTATACTGTAAGCACTTAAAAGAACAGACTGTCTTCAAGGTCTTTTGTAAGCCAGTGTCTAAGACCATATTTTGCCCAATTACAGGCAATGAATTCTGGTCAGACTTCTAGTTTCATAGATCTCATGTTTCTAGAAGAGCTGCATTACTCCCCTTCTTTTAATTATTGCTAACACTGAACCTTGTTATAGAAACTAGATAAACATTTTGTTGAGTAAATGGATGAGCAGAGTTTTAAAATATGGAAGGTCCATAGGTTCTTACAAAAATGGACAGTCTTTTGGTATGAAACTGGAAGAAGTTTGGAGTGAAGAGAGGTGATAAGAGGAGTAACAGTATGGAAAATGTAGTAACTTCTTAAGCTTTTCTTGAATTTTGTATATTTGTAATGCACACACTGACTTCAAGTAAATAAGTTAGAGGAAATTGAGTAGTGAGGTCAGCAGGTGGTATGAAGGTATAAGGGCACTGGATTCCCACATGGCTGACCATGGTTCAAGTCCCAGACCTGGAGACTTGCTTTCTTGCTTTCTCTCTCTCTCCCTCCTTCTGCTCAACTTACAATGAATGAATAAATAAAGTTAAATAAAATAAGTCTAAAAAAATTGAGTGGTATAAGCATGTCTCTAGGAATAAATGAGTAGAAGAAAGATGGAAGGAAAGAAGGAAGGAAGGAAGGAGAAGAAGAGCTTTGAAACTTAATTAGATACTCCTCAGTAGCAGGTAAAGTAATATGGCCAGCAGGTGCAGAAGTGCTATTAGTAAAGATTTTGCTCAGTTGCTTAAATGTTTACAAAGAAGAGCAATCATTTAGTAGGCTCTCATGATATCTTTTTGTTTCAATTACTTGACTCCAGAGTTTACCACTTCAACTGAAACTGCCACCAGGATGTTAATGCAGCCAAGAACATGAAAATAAATCAGGATATACAAAGAAGCTTTCTATGTGCCCCTTCCCTTTAGTGAGAGGAGCAACTTAAACTTTTTAAAAAAAAAAAAAAAAATCCGTTCTGTACCAGCCAGAGGTACTTGGTGTCACCAGATGGGATGAGCGCCATTACTTTATTTCAATTTCTGACCTTTTGTGGACAAAGGTATATAAAATCAGATGAACAAAGGATTGCATAGGTGAGGATAGGAATGAATCCATAAAATATATTTCTACCATGCAAAATCCAAATTTGAATGTATTTGTAACCACTTTTTCACTTAGGTAGTGTGAGAGCTTAACCAGAGAAGATAAAACGTGTGTATTCTTATTCGAGCTTGGCTCAAATGCTACTACGATCACATTCTTTCCTATCTTGTTGAAGGGTAAGTACAACCATCATCAGAGTTTAACTGATGATGAATTTGGCCCAGTAAGAAACATTTAAGGAAAATATAAGAACAAAGGCATACTTTTGTTGTGTTTTGTGTTTGGTTTATTTATTTTTTAAACTGTTGTCATTTGCTTTTCTTAAAGGGAAATATACAGGGGCCAGCAGGTGGCATAATGGTTAAGGCGCTGGACTCCCACATGGTTGACCCTAGTTCAAATCCTGAACACAGCAACTTGAAACTCACGCTGGGTACATGTGTATGCATGCCCCAAATCTCAAGAGGAGAATGGTGGAGAAAGGATTGTGGCAAGGCCATTCCCCAGAGGGTGATTTCTCACTTTCTTTCTTTTTCTCTGGCAAGTTCATGTAGTCTATTGCAAAAATCTCTCTCTCTTAAAAAAAAAAAAAAAAAATCTTATGCAAAAATACTCTCTCTCTAAAAAAAAAAAAAAAAAAAAAAGTAAATACACCAGCATAAAAATTCAGTGTCTTTTGGGTTTCTGGAAGACTAGCTCTATTGTTCTGCACATCAATTGTCTTGGATATTTAATTTTATGTTCAAATTGTATATCCTTGTTAGCATTTTATGTTGTCCTTGAAATGTATTTTTGCTTGAGCTCTAATCCTATTAGGTAAAAAATTATCTTACACTGTGTGTTTACATCTTTGAATACATTTAGAGCATAATTTAGTTATTTTAAAATTATGCAGAATGGAGTGTGGAATTTCAAACCATAGTCCAAACAAATAAACGACGTGTAGTCCAGTCTGTCTTAGAAAATGTCGCAGAAGGAGGTAAGCTGCATAGCGTAGCAGTTAGGGGAATGGAATCCCATGTGGCTGACCATGGTTTGCATCTTGGCCTCAGTGGCTTAGAGAGCACGTTGTGTGTGTGTGTGTGTGTGTGTGCATGCACACGCGTGTGCATATCAAATACCAACAGGATAGAGAAGGGATTGTGATCCTGTTGCAGAGTGCTTTCTTCCTCCCTCTCTTTCTCTGTCTCTCTCTGTCAAGTGCAAATGCACTCTGGCAAACAAAAAGGAGAAAATAAAACTTAACAAAAGTAATATCTCCTAATATCAGTAGACTCCGTGCTGTAGGGATGATCCATCCTTCAAACATAGAGTAGGCTTGTATAAAATTAAATGAGAAGAATAGAATCTTTTAGAAAGATTTAGTATATTGGGATTTTAAAGTAAAAAGATACTTGTACTAAAATAGCAGATACTTGTATTACTATGACTGTTAATAAAAATGATATGACAATTTATAAAAATGGTTAGTATACACATTTCAAAAGCGTTAAACATGAGTTATCAATTAAATCTGCTCTCTTGACCAGCTGTGAAATTAGTAAACATTTCAACGTATTTTCTGGACGATCAGTTGGGGGAAACAGGATGTTGTACTGATGGCAGCTTTGGTGATAGCAGTTTCAAAAAAAGCTTTTCCATGTCTTAAACATGCTCACAGTCAAATTGTTAAGTGTTACTGGAGTTATGTAGAGTGTTGATACCTGAACACCATAAAAAGCTATTTGCACTGCACATTAAAATGTTTGTTTGATTGTTTATAGCTCTAAAATTGCTATGTAATGATGATTGTTTAAAACAGTTGAAATCTCTTATCACTACAATATGCAATTTTGTTCTGAGTCCATTTCATTTAGTATGGATTACACTCTTATCTTAAAAGAACAAAGTTTCCCAAATAGATAAAGAATATTAAGGAAGGAAAAAAGAAAAACATTCAACAGCTATGCATCTTTCTGAAGTGATTATTATAGAGATTTCAATTTCTTCTGCCTCCTTTTGTCACCAGGTGAAGTGATGACGAGACGGACGATGGTCACTATAGCCTGAAATCTCATCTTTTGGCCCACGTTTCTACAGTAAAGCTACTACGATTTAATAATAGCTAAGTCTAAGGGGGAGTTCCTGGATAACCACAGATGGTGGGTCTCACTGTGAAACAGTCTATCCCCTCAAAAATAGAACATGGGTTATTGGAGCTCCTCTTCGTCCTAATATTACAATGAGTAGAAGTATGATGCTAGAGTCTGAAAACTCCTTAAAGGCTTTTCAATAGTTTCAGTTCTCTACTATACTCAAGAATGAAGCTAAACCTCAGAAGGCTGTTTTCATAATTCAGCTACTATTTCTTTTTTCTAGAAAGTTCCTAGCTATAGGGAGTGTGAGCTCACTGGAGAGACAGAGAGACAGAAAGCAAGAAATCACCCCTTTGGGGGGATAGCCACATGGCAATCCCTTCTCCTCCAGTCTCCTCTTGGGATTTTAGGAATGCACGTACATGTGTCCAGCATGCGTTTTAAGCTGCTGGTCCAGGACTCAAACTACGTTAGACTCCGTGAGAGTCCATTGACGTAACCATTTTGCCATCTGCTGATGCCCCAGATACTGTTCCTTAAGAAAGTGGTAAATGATGCTGTCTTCTGAAATTAGGACCTCTGCCACTAACTACTCTGCTTGGTACCATTTCGAATGTGCAACTTGGTAAAGCATCGTGATGGCAGCTGTGGTCACTGCAGTAACCTCACAGGAGGCTTTGGTGGTAATAACTCCAGGGAGAAAAAAAATCTCATACCTGGAAAAATATCTCAGGTTTTGTGGTACCTCCAACCTTGGCAGTAGACTGTGTCTGAAGGCACAAAAGACCGTTCATCACTCTACTGACCTATCAGTTTAGCTAATACTAAAAAAGACTTCTTAAAATCAAGTAGTTTTACAGAGAAGTATTCATTACATTGGAGTATAACTGAGTACAAGATACAGTGAGTGCAGCAAATAACTGCTCTCCTCCAGTCCATGTCTTAGCGACTAGGATTGGGGTGTAAAGGTGTGTGACATTTTGAGTCTGGGGATTTGGTAGTAGAAGAAGGATAGGCCAACAATCTTGCTGCGTATGACACAATTAGCCACAATCTGCTTTTTCTCTCTTCTCAGAGCCTTTATGTCCCCCCACCCCCCAAGGCCCCTGAACTCCTTCAAAACATACTTAATATGCTTGCCTGGCTTTTTTTTTTTTTTTTTTTTTGAAGGGTAGGGGGAGGGTTTTGCTATAGGT
>NW_006159764.1:4231328-4245694 GCF_000334495.1 Tupaia belangeri chinensis
TTAAGCCACCGGGTCTGGGACTCAAACTGCAGTCGACTACGTGGGAGTCCAGTGATATAGTCATTACGCTATCTGCTGGTCACCTTTATTGACTTTTTTGTTAAAAGAATTATTTTATTTAACTTTATTTATTATTATTATTTTCCAGTTTGATCAGAGAGAGACAGAGAGGGAAAGCAAGAAAACAACCCGCCCGGTCCAGGACTTGAACTGCAGTCGGCCATGTGGGAGTCCAGTGCCTTTCACCACTACACCACCTGCTAGCCCCTCCTTTTGTTGACTTTTAAAATTACTTCTTCATTTTCAATTTGTCATTGAAAATAGTTTCAAGGACAAATTTTAGAAATAATGACGTGTCCTGCGGGTGTGCCTCATGGGTGCCTCTAGCTCTACTTAATACAGATATGTGAATGGGGAAAAATGGAAAACTAAAGTAAATCACTGGGGACTTGAGCTATAGAAGATTGGAGAGAAGATTATTTGCATCTTCTAATAAATGGCTGATTTTAAATTTTCATCTAGAATTGTGATATTGTTAGAAATAGATACCGGTTAATTTACTAACTAGATTAGGTCATTTATTTTCTTCATGCATTCGTAAATGTACTAAAACAACTCTTTAAGGATTAGTTATTTTAGGATTCTTTAGAATGTGATCTCAAACTTGAAGACACGTCTGAGTACTGATACCAAAAGTGACTTAAGCTTTGTTCTTTGCTGTCTATGTGGTATAGGCATAGACATTACAATTGTATTTTGGGAAAAGTTTCCACCGAATCTGAAACAAACTTAAATAGTTGATGATATGTGTATAATTCAGGATGCCCTAGTGTTTTTCCTGTGTGCAAAAATGGATTTCATTAAAATGAAAAATATTTGAGCAAAGTAATAACATTGTTGACGTACATCTATGCTCACATGTAAAATCAGGAATTGCTTGGGGTTTTGAATCTGGTCTAATTTAAATCACAGATGGCATATGTATGACGCTGGAAGACATTGGCTTATTTCAGTAAGTGCAAAATTCATCACACAGAGGATCCAGTAGTGTAATGTTTAAGAAAGGATGGCTCCTATCAGATCTGAGTGAGAATCCCTCTTCAGCCATTAATACCTACATAACCTTGGACAGATTGCTTTAATCTCACTGATCTGCTTACATTCTAATTTACATGGTGAGATTTATATTATTAAAAGATCACTTTGGAAGCTGTGGAGGATGAGCTAAAGGGGACAGGGATGGTAGCTGAGAAAGCGGTTACTTAAAAAAATCCTGTTTCTAATCATTATACATATACAGAAAAGGGGCAAGGATAATAACATCGAGAGTTGCCTTATATCCTTCAACCAAGTTCCTAATGTGAACAACCCATGAAAAGGAGGTCAATTTGTAAAAACTCAAAAAATTAACATTGGTGCATTGCTACTAGGTAAACTATAGAATTTATTTATATTTCAACAATTTTTTCAGTGATGTCCTGTTTCTCTTTCAGGATCTGCTCCAGGAGATCAAATTGTACTTAGTGAACTGTGTTTTATATGTTAGGTTATTTTATTTTTTTGTATTCTTTTAAAAATTATTTATCTAATTTTATTTATCATTCCTTTTTATTTAAATAATTATTTTATTCAGCTTTATCTATTTGCTTATTTTTAATTTGACCAGAAAGAGAGGGAACATGAGAAAGCAAGCCACCAGGTCCAGGACTTGAACCACAGACAGTCATGTGTGAGTTCAGTGCCCTTAGCCACCACGTCACCTGCTGACCCCTGTATTTTTTTTTTTTTTAATTTTTTGTATTTTTTAATTTTCTAATTTAAACGTAGTGTTGGCCTGGACTCAGATGCCACTTGTGAAGACAGAGGTAGATGTGACAACACGTGTTTTGGTGCTAGGAATAATGAACTAGCTCACTTAATGGCTATGAGTCACCACGCAAAGGAAAGAATCCTTTCTCTTCTGGTTTGAATAACTGATTAGATGGTGGTGACTTTTACTGAGACAGAAAGTGTTGAGAATGAGACGGGAACATATATAGAAGGAAAATTATGGCTTTCACTTTAGACTTGTTAAGGTATGAGTAAGCAATAATGCAGGTGAGACATTTTGGACCGATGACTGCCACATATAAAGTATTCAATAAATAATAGCTATTGTGAAGGGATCACTCTCATTCGTCTTGTTACTTTGGTTCCCCTCAGGAAGAAATTTCAATATCGCTTTAGGTGAGAACTTCCTGAGAACGTGCCAGTGAGACAGGGATTCCTCTTTGGTTCCTTGCTTCTTCTCTGTGGAACATTTTCAGAGATCTATTTATTAGGAATGGAAACTAGATATAGTTGACCTTTATGAGGGGCTGCAGAGGATATGCTATGACATTCCTATCCTTCTCTAACCTAATCAATGATTGATCTAGGAGTCCTACAGTACAAAGAACCTTCCTGTAAGACGCCAAGTAGAGAGTTTTATACAGTATGGGCAAAAGCACAGGGGTACAAAAGGCAAAGCATGTAAGAGATTGGAAGACATGTATTGACTTGGAAGGACTGGTTATAGTTGAGGTTAGTGGCATAAGCTGGAGCCATAGAAAAAAGAGCTTAAATGCCAAGGAATAATGGAAATAAATAAACTATGAAAAATCCTTTATATTCTATTCATATTTTCTCAGTGTTGGTTTAAAATTTTTGAAAATATTTTTGTCAGAGCAGCTCAGGTGGCGAGAGGAGTGGTAGGGACTATCTGCTCAGCTTTGTAAGGCTCTAGGCCGGCCCTGGGCCCCCCAGGGACCCAGCATGCACCCTGTCCACAGCCAAGATATCCAAGAGGAAGGCCAGCTCAAGGGGAAAGCCAACGAAGAATCCAAGAGGACAATGGTGAGATTGTTGGCTAAACCTGCTCCTGCAAAAGTGGAGAGGAAGCCAAAAAAGGATAAATCTTTTTATTCTTTTTTATCCAGGGGAGGATAAATCTACAGACAACAGAGTGCAAATAAAAGGGAAAAGGGGAGTAAAGGGGAAACAGGCTGAAGTGGCCATCTGAGACACTAAAGAAGATTTACCTGCAAAAAATGGAGAAACTAAAAATGAGAGTCCACTGTCTGATGAAGGAAGCCAGAAAGAAGTGAAGTCTGAGTAATGTCAGATCCCATGTCTTATCAATGGTCCCTGTCTCCCTGTACAATGCAGAGAAATATTTTTTATCAACTACTTGGTAAGTTCGAGTTTTTAGTAGCTCTAGAAACATTTTTCAAGAAGGAGAGAATCCCACCTCTTTCCATTTTTGAAGTGTAAATTGCCTTTTTTAAGAGGTAAAATTATTTGCTGGTTGTTTATTTTTCGGTACAGCCAGAAAATACTGGGATATTGAGTTATAGGAGGCTTTGACTGTCTTGCATGTCAGTTTAACATTCCATAGGTGGGGGTGGGTGGGTAGTTTTTTTATCCTAAAGACAAAGCATACTAAATGGCAGTTTGGCATCACAGTCATGCAGTCAATGTCTTGAATATTTTAAATTACTTTTATTATGGTTTTTGGTAGTATTGTTTCCTAAAGAAAACCACTCTGATTGTTACTCTCCCTGCCAGGATTGTGTGCACTCTGTAACATCTTTGGTTGTGATAGTCCAGTTCTAATAATTTTGTTAATGTGCCGTGAAAGATTGGAGATTTGACTATGTAGCGTGTCTGGTACTAAACTGTGATTTAGTGAGACTTACAGAACAACTTTCAACATTTGAAGGTAGTAGTACTGGTATCCTCTTAAAGAAAATTTGCCTACGAATTTGAAGCTGGAATGTCATGGGAATAAGTGAAAAAGAATCACAATACTTGGCATTTTAAGTTTTGGGTATGTATATTAAGAGTTGGGTACAAATTGAAATGTCTATACTAATCTTCGACATAACCAATAAATCTCCATAACAAAAGAATGTTTTGAAGCAGGAGGTTTAAGGCCTGGCATAAAGTTGAATTATTGTATTTGGTCTTCCAGAATTTTTAAATAATTGGAAGAGTGAAATGTTTTGTTTTTAAATGTCACTTGAACTTCAAGGATATTTGTATGGCTATATTGGTTAAAAATGGAAAAATAGTCCAGTGTCTTCTGAAGCAAAATAAATACAAAATTATTCATTTTTCCTTAAAAACATGTGTTTGCCATTTTGACCAGAGAGAGACAATCAGACAGATGGAGACAGAGAAAGAACTCCTTGGGAACCAGCAGTTAGCGTAATGGCTATGTCGCTGGACTCCCACTGAGTCGACTGCGGTTTCTGTCCCGGACCCGGTGGTTTAAAACTCACGCCGGGCGCGTGTACGTGCGTGCCCAAGATCCTGAGAGGAGAATGGAGGAGAAGGGATTGCGACGTGGCCATCCCCCCTGGAGGGTGATTTCTCGCTTTCTGTCTCTCTGTCTTTCTCTGTCTGTCTGGCAAGTGCACACGCCCTATAGCAAAAAACCTCTCCAAAAAAGGAAAGCAAGGACTCCTCAATAGGAGATAGTTACAGTACGATCCCTTCTCTTCCGTTTCTTCATCCTGTCCAATCCATGGGTACTAATCCATGCACACAGGCTCAGCATGGCTTTTAAGTCACCTGGTGGGGGACTCAAACTACAAGGTCTGTCATGTGGGATCCTCTCCCCTTAGCCACTAGGCCGTGAGACTGGTCCCTTAGTGCTGACTTTATTGGGCATTATACACATTACCTAGAATCATTTACTATGTTATCACAGGTCCTGAAACTCAGGCTTTAGTGAGTGGCACAGAAAGTCCTGGAGCTGACTCTACTTACCTTTTTCTTTATGGTCTTATATTCAATTTATTTGCTTCTATGGGGCCTTATGTGTATTCTTTATTTATTTGATCTGCTTATATTTTATCATTCTAAGCAAATGCGCATGGTAAGCAGCAGAGAATAATGATTAAGGTTTAAAGCATTCACAAACAAAGGGAAGTTTATAAAGAAAATGAGTATTTTCATTCAGAACTAGCATGACTAAATCCAAGCTATGAATCCCATTAGTAGATTTTATCTTTAACTGCTGCACCTGGGGATAGAGTAAATGCCAATAAACATTCATTTCACATAGGGAAATGACAAATAAGAGGGGGGATGTCTAAAACATTCCCACTCCTCCCTCCTCCACAGGGTGATTTAATTTTGCTGGTCTTGTGCAAAATAATGGTCAGCTCTCTGCTTGGCTTTTCCTGTGTACACAATGCTACCAGGGTACTGAGTGGAGGATCTGCTGTTTTCATAATTTAAATATTGCTAGAAGAGAAAAAGGAAAAAAGCCTTTAATAATGTATGTGCCATTTAAAAATATCTCTGGAATTTCTTTGGATAGCTTCTATAGGCTTCTTCTTTAAACTAAGAAAAGACATTTTTTTGGGGGGGAGAGGTTTTTGCTTTTAGGGCATGTACGCTCTCCAGACAGACAGAGAGAGACAGAGAGACAGAAAGCGAGAAATCACCCCCTGGGGGATGGCCACACTGCAATCCCTTCTCCTCCATTCTCCTCTCAGGATCTTGGGCACGCACGCACACATGCCCGGCGTGAGTTTAAGCCACCGAGTCCGGGATGCGAACCGCAGTCAACTACATGGGAGTCCAGCGGCATAACCATTATGCTAACTGCTTGTCCCAAGAAAAGACATTTTTAAAGGCTTTGTTCCGCATGACTTCTGCACCGCCGTCTGTGATACTGACACGTACCTGATCCTTGTCAGCTATGCTAGTCCTCGTTGTGCACCAGAATCATCCTTCTCTATTTTTTTTTTCTTGTTTTGAGGAAAAAAAAAAAAATCTATCACTTTATAATTTAAATGTTCTAAAACAGGTATCAAGAGGCTAGTCAGGTGGCCTGGTGGTTAAGGTGACTGGATCTCCCATGGCCCACTGTGTGATTCAAGTCCCTTGAAGTGGCTTGAAAAACATACCGGGCAAGTATGTGTATGTGTCCAAGAATGGAAGAACAGGAATTGTGACATGGTCATTCTCTAGGTGGCGTTGATTTCTCACTTTCCTTCTCTCTCTCTCTGTTTCTCTCCAGCGAGAACACATGCTCTATAACAAAAAAATTAAAAAAGCAAACAAAAACAACCCAAGTCAACACAGGCGGGAAATTTATGAAAAAAGATTCAAAATAATACCTTTTGAGTGATGCTTGGAAGGTGGCTTTTAGGTACAGTCCCAAAATGCTACAAAGTCACTTATCATCAAGCAGGTCAGGAATTAATAAAAATAGCACCATAGTTTGCATCAAGTACTGAACGTCTGCTGCTGAAAAGACAGTCACTGTAAATACGAAAAATATGTTATCTCAAGGAAGTGACGGACTAGTTTTGGGAGCCATGAATTGCACATGAATCATTTTGAGGAATTAAAGTCTATTTATAGACAGCACACGATGAGAATCGGGAAGGGGTTAAAATACGATTTCACAGAAAGTCATATATATCTGACTGATGTCTTCAACAGCCAAGATCAGCCCTGTGCAAGGACCTTCAGAAACGCTGCCGTCGTCGAAGCCATACCTCAGTTCCCTGCTCACACCTCAGTTTTGCTTCGGTCTGCATTAGCTCGAATCAACTATTAAGCATATAAAATAGCACAGCAGGGAAATTATTTGAAGGAAAAACATCAACCAGGAATCTGCACTGAAAAGTCCGTAGCTGGAGAATCACTTAGTGGCATCCTTATTCAGACAATCAGATTTTAAAAAGAGTTCCGGGTTTAGAGGGATGCTGATTTGTTCAAACCATCACAGATAAAATCAGTGAGCACTTCCTTTTTTTTCTTTAACAAGAAAAAAAAAGCATCATATCATCATAGTTTAAAACACTCATTGAAGTGTATTTTATAGGCACAAACTCTGGCTCCTTGAACTTGGTTGCCCTGCAGTCCTTATCTATCTCTGGCTTGGCTCATGATAGTTTCCACACAGCCCTCTGACCGACGACTGGAAAACACCTCCATTGCTGTGCGAGAAGGGGTGAGGTATTGTAGCTGTGCAGTCGGAGGTCAGGGTTTTGCAGAATCCTCATGATTGCTATCACTGCTCTCACCAGTCTGCACATTTTCTATTAATTTCAATAAATAGTTATTGATCTATCCAGTAAATCTATAAGCAGAAGTATTCTGCTCCTCAAATTTAGAAAGAGAAGAAGCTATCCTTTAAAATCATAGGCATAATGCAATCAGTTCCTAATGGAAAATTTTAGTCATCTGCAGAGTACTTTATGCAGTTATTTCTGTTGAGGAGTTTCTTATATAATCGCATTTGGTCATGATAATTTAGGTGTAATCTCAGAGACCCATGACAGGAACAAGATAGCCTTTGATTCTTTGTCCTAGATACATCTCTGAAATTATTTCTCTTTAGCTCTAAGGACACATTATCTAAGCCATCATACTTCCTTCCTGAATGATAGAAATAGCCAGTTGTAACTACATTCACTCCTGACCTCACCCCTTAAAAAACGCCATTTTTGGAACCAGCAGGTGGTGTGGTAGGTAAGGTGCTGGACATTCCCACATGGCCAACCATGGTTCGAGTCCCTCGGACCTGGTGGCTTGCTTTATCACTTTCCCTCTCTCTCTCTATGTCTCTCTGTGGACAAGTTAAATAATAAATGAATGAATAAATAAAATTAAATAAATAAATAATTCTTTTAAAAAAAGTGTCAGTGTCATAAAAATTCATAAAAAACAAAACAAAACACCTTTTTCACAGCTTCCAAAGTGATAATTTTGAAAGGCAATTCTGATCAATTTCTTCCCTGCTTAAAAACCCTTCAATAATTCCTCCCATGGTTCTTCTTAAAAAGTCTCAAATCTGTAAGATGGATAGAAATGTGCTACCTTGTCTCTCCCAAACAAATCTCTCTTCACCTCATAGTTAATCACTCTTGTCTGCATTCACTAAGCTTCAGCCATATATACTTTCTGTGAATTACTTAAATTACCCAAGTGATGTCTAACGCTAGGATGCTGTTCTTTTTTCTCACTGCCTAATAGTCTCTTCCTCTTGTTCTTTATAGGGTCCATCTGATTATCCCTCTCCAAAGAGAAGCAGAGAGAGGGAGATGAAGAAAACAACCCCATGGGGAAGGTCACACTGAAATTTTTCTACCTTTCAGGATTGGGGGCACACAGGCATCCTCATCCAATGTGTTTTTCAAGACATTGATACAGGACTTCAACAGTGAGTGGGCCATGGAATATCCAGTTCCCTTGACCACTAGACCACAGGCTGTTCCTGATCTGTGTTTAATAAATATTTTTGAATGGATAAACCAATGAATAAAGGGAAGCTAAAACCTAACCAATATATTGTAAACCCTTTGTGGATTAAAGGGGTTACAGTATTAAACCATTAACACCAAGGACTAGCTTAAGGAAGTCAGTGAAAACTTCTCACTACTTCAACAACGTCCCAGAGAGGTAGGCGCCTCATGAGGAAACGTCAAAATCAAGTATCCTGCCATGAAATAGAATCATAGCCTAGTGGTTAAGGGAGTTTGATACCTTATGGTCTACTAAGGTTCAAATCCCAGCCCCAGAAGCTTGAAAAACACCAAGCCTATGTGCGCACGTGCCCGCGCACGTGCCCCAGATCCCAACAGGAGGGAGAAATGCACATGAAGGACTGCAGGGTGACCAGCACTCCACTGAGGTGTTTCTACCTTTTCTCTCTGTCTCTCCATCTCTCTGTCTCTGGTGAGCACCTATGCCCTCTGACAGTAAAAAAAAAAAGATTATATAGTTATCACCCTTGATTTGTTGCTATGGTCACTAAACAATAGTTTTTTTCTTTAAAAATTTTTCTTTTTATTTTTTTCAGAAAAAAAATCACTGTGAAGCTGATGTAACCATTCTGGTCTCTGTAACATAGTTCTCACTGTAAATAAAGACAATGATCTTCTGTTTACATGGCAATCTGTTATTATCTCAGGAGGGATGGGGCTCATAGGTTTAAGTACCTCTTCTCTGGTGCAGAGAACAGGGAGGAGCACAGAAGACAGGGCATCAGAGAATGCAATACTGTAGTGGAATTTAAATGAAAAGCATGCATTTACTCTGGTGTAGGTAGGACTCAGGTTCTAGTAAGATTTTAAAAATTATATATATATCCATACATGCACACACGTATATCTGGAAGAGACTTAAGTGTGTAAGGTGGAAACTGATGTCTAAGTCAAAATATGAGGCTAGGAATTCAGAAGCAGAAGTAGTGACAATCAAGGAGGTTGAGTAGAAATGAAGAATGGTTGAGAACATTGTCTTCCACAAGCACTGCTGTTCACAGTGGTCGGTACCAGGACTAACACACTATGGCTGATGAGCCTGCATTTAAAATATAGCATGTGTCAAAGAAAACAAAGACTGGGCACAAATTCAGCATCACAACAGATCTAACAGTAATGCCACCTATGAGTCCAGAAGGGATGGCCAGGATGTTCAGCCTCTCTAGGAACACAGGAAAATACCTAGTGTGTAGCACAGTGTGTTAATTTAAAGAAGAGTTCTGAGAATTCCCCATACAGAATCTCAATATTCCATTTATTAGTACCATGGCCTTGGACGAGTTATTTGACATATTTAAGCAATTATATCCCTCTTTCTAAAATGAGAATAAATAGTACCAACTTGTAAGAATGAGATTGAAATTTACATATACAGTGGTGTTTAGCAGTTTATGGCACAAAATTTGTAACTAATAATGTCTTACCTATAGTAACCTTATAATAAACTTTCACAAAAGGAGGTGAGGTGGAAGTGAAGGAGGACCAAATTCCTGTCATAGGCATTTATGGATTCATAACAGAGAGGGCTGATAAAAACAAACAAGCAAAAACAAAAAAATAAACATCAAGAGCCTACACTGCTACTGCTTGAACAGGATAAGGTCTACTGGCAGATGGGCTTGGTAATACATGAAAAAAGAAAGCTAAAGTACAGGGATTAACTTGTTAGAAAACTACTCAGAGCTGGCAGGTGGTGTGGTGGTTAAGGCACTGGACTCCCACACAGCCAACCGTGGTATGAGTCCTGAACCTGGTGGCTTGCTTTCTCTCTTCTCTCTCTCTTTCTATCTCTGTGGTCAAATTGAAGAAGAGTAATGATAAATAAATTTAAATAAATAGTTCTAAAAATTTTAAAAAACTACATAATTTTTTTTAACCCTTAAAACATTTATTTGGGCAATACGCAATTAATAAAACTTATTGGAAGATAATTAGTGAAGCAATTTAAAGTTGTTAAACATAAAGTTTCTATTGATTTGAGTATCTGTTTATTTACTTACTCCCAGAAGGTGCACACTCTTGGTCATGTGGGAGTCCAGTGCCTTAACCACTGTGCTACCACTTGACCTCTAAATAGATTTTTTTTTTAAATCAAGGTTTTAGGGACTCCTAAAATTAATGAAGTAATTAAGTAATTATTTAGCTTTACTAGAGCAGAGCTTCAATGCCATGGCTTCTGAAAGTATAATGTTTTATCTTTCTAACAAATTATAGCCACTTATGAAATACTCTCTAATGGGATACAGGGGATATAGAGGGTGGGAAGAAGTCATGGATTCTTTTAAAGCCTCAAGTACTGAATGGCATTGTCTCCTCAACTGTCTGATATGGAAAATGTGCTTTTCCATCATGCTTTTTCTTTTCCTCCTCCTATCTAGCATAGATCAGGAACACACAAATTTACATAAATGATTCACCCTGGATTGCCCTCTGCCGTAAGGTAGATAGTACACTGTGGAAGGACGAATTCTGAGGACTCATTCTGACGGATTTGCTGTGTTAAGTCTGTGAACATATCAACTAGATCACTTGGCTTCATTTTTTGGAAAGACTGGGGGTTAACATAGAACATGCACACTTCTGTTTTTCTAAGAATTGTTTATTTATTTCTATTTGTCATTATTATTATTACTATTATTTTTAATTTGACCAGACAGAGAAAGAGAGAGAGAAAGCAAGAAAGCAAGCCAAGAAGGTCTGGTACTCGCACCACGGTTGGCCATGTGAGAACCCAGCAACTTTAACTACCACGCCACCTGCTGGCCCCAAAATATGCACGTTTCATATGACTCCATTGAATAATGACTTAATGATTTCTGCTGGAGCCAAGCTTCATTATTCAGAAGTCCCAGGAGAGGTGATGATGAAAAGTTTGTTTTTCAGGGTCAAATAAAGGAAGGGTGACAATGTGAACTTCATAAATTGCTTCCTTGATGTATATAAAGACTTATAGACTTGAGAAAAGACCTGAGTCTAGTGAAAGTGCTACCAAAAGATACACACCACACTAACCCTGTCATCATACATGAATAGCTGCAGTTATGGCTTTCATGAGTGTAACAGGTATGTAGAGACGCTTACAGGGATAGCTTCACGTTGTTAATAAATTTTGTCAGCTCACTCAGGCCATTCGTGGTCCCTGAGGGATAAACAGCTCTCCTCTAGCTGAAATCTGGAAGCCTTTGCTCATTGCTTCTGTGGATGATGAATTAGAACAAGGGGCCTTTGTTCTAGCACCTGCTTCTCTTCAGGTTTGAGGAGCCCTCCACCTGCCAGGAGAATACCTCTTGAACGAGTGTGAATGACTGGAGGAGCGGACTCAAAAAGTGAGTTTGGATAAGGAGAAAAAAGCAAAGGCTGATATAGATGATGGTGGTTTCCTTCTGCTGTAACAGGGAAAACCAATATGGCTTGTGGGTAAGATCGTGCAGATTCTGACAGAATGAACTAATAGGAATTAGGAGTGCTGTCGTGGGACAAGGGGTTCACGTCAACCAGGGAAAAGATTTCCCCAGTTTGTGAAAAAGGATTGAAGCAGCTAAAGTCAAAACTGGAATTGGAGGGTGTTTAAAATTCAGTATGAATAGGCTGACATAACTGATAGTTTTAAAGGAAGCATATGAGATGAAACAGGATTTTATAATTGAATAGCCACTTTTCTTTTTTAAAATCATTTTGCTATAGGGCACTGCTGCTCACTGGAGAGAAAGATGGAAAATGAGAAATCACCCCCCAGGGGCTACGGCCATGCCATTATCCCTTTCGATCTCCTCTTGAAGTTTTGGGGTTTGCATGGACACTCAATCAGCATATTTTCCAAGCAACCAGATCCAGGACTCAAACCACACAGTGGGCTGTGTGAGATCCAGCTATCTTACCCACCAAGCCATCTGCTGGCCCCAGAGTAGCCACTTTTTAAAGTAAATTATTAGCATAAATTGTTTGAATGTTAATGATTAGAGCAATCAATAGAAAAAACTTAGAGCGATCTTTGGTGAGTGTGCTGTTTGCTTTAAATTGTGAAGTTTTTAAACCGTATTCATGGTAAGTTAATAATCTGTAATCCAGTGTCCTACCATACATCTGTGTGTTGGAAGGAGATGGATAAATACTTCACTTGAAAATATGTTATTAGAATTGAATGTGCTTGTTCCATTTTAGAGAGCAGAAGATGACATGTTTTTTAGTGTCGAGTAGTCGTGAAATGTCAATTTATTAAAAAAAATTAGCACGAGCACTAATTAAAAGCCATTTAAACTCACTAATAGGACCGTAGTGGTCCTCTGACTTTCCACATAGCATCTGTTGAGATGAAAAATAATAGGAAAATTAACTTTGATGGCATAATAGGTATTTTTGTTATTTAGTTCCTAAGAACAGAAGTGTCAGTGTATTAAGTAAGACAGAAGCGTGGGTAATAGAAAAATCACAAACGCCCACTGCAAGGATGTAAGTTCCTCAGTTCCTCAATGAAAGTACGAAGCACACTTCTACTAGCTGTGTGCTGTGGATAATGTTGGAAACCCTAAATCAGAAAGGAGAAGGCACATTCCAAAGCTCTTCTTTAGAAACAGAGCTAAAAATTATATATATATATATATATATATATATATAAAGGACTGGGCATAAAGATTGAAATTATTGCTTGAGTCTGTTCTACCTCCAAATTTTACTAATAATAAAAAAGATAGAGGGATGAGACTGAAAATATCCCTGTGGTTCAGAAGCCCTAGACAGGACATGGATTCCATTTTCTTTCATTTACCAAGTTTCTTTAGGAATTTTTGTGTTGTTTCTCCTATGAAAATATTAGTTTCCCACCACTTGGCTATAAAACTTTTTTTTTTTCTGTGACCCTAGTCTGTGTACATTCTAGTATTTAGCAGAATTTCTAGCATATACAATACCTTTAAAAAACAGTCCATTTCTGTGTTTCAGAGTAGTTCTGTTGTGTCTAAGTTGGAGAGAACATTGAGCTAGCAAATAGCAGTGAGCAAATTGCTACTCCAAGGAGAAACGTGTATTATGTAGACATAAACCTTTCTAAAGCTATACATGCACACATACATGCACATCTCACATGGACAATAATTTTAAATCCTGAAAAGAATCCAGCCTGGTTATTATCTAGTTTCTTTATTTTACAAAAGTGAAAAGAAGGCTGAAAAGTGTTACGTGACTTGCCAATAGCCACCCCACTAATGAATGCCAGAGTGGGGATTCTGCTGCAGTCCACCTGGCTGCAGTGCTAGGACACCCTGGGGTCTGCGTCCTGTGGTCACCTCTGAAGGAATGCAAAACCTGGGCACCGTCAACCTCAGGGGGCAACAGGTGCTTCCTTTTTCCTCTTCTGCACATACACAAGGACTTCCCCAAACTGCCTCCAGTACTTGGAGGTTACAAAAAAAGCATAGCGAGTAGATAAATTTATAGATACGGAATCTAGGAAGAATGATGATTCACTGCAGATGAATAGATTGAAATCTGTATTCCAAAGAGTATTCCATATATTTATCATATGTACATATATTATACATTCACACATACATACACACATAGATAAATACGTAATTTTTGTTCTTATATTTTAGTGACAGGCTTAAATTTGAAGTGGTCTGAAAAGCAGTATGGCATAGTTGTCGAGTACTCAGACCCCCGAAGTCAGGTTGACTGGGTTCTAAAGCCAAAACTTCTATGAGTCACTAGGCAGGGGATTGTAACAAAAATCAAAGCAGAGTTCATAGAAATTCTGTGAATGTTTATAACAATATAAAGTGTATGTAAAATGTTATAGCACTGTAATTATCCTGGGTTTTATATACATTAAAATATTGTTTGTATTAATTCGAATAAAATAGAATTTGGTTGTACTTGCAAGGTGAAATATAACTTTTAAAATACATTTTTGGGAGGAAGATCTGCGCCCTGGTGGTGTGATGGTTAAGGCAGCTAGAACTCAAGTGGCCTACTGTGTGGTTTGTGTCCCTAACCAGGTAGCTTGACAAAACTTTCTGGACGCTCAAAATCCTGAGAGGAGACTAGAGAAGGGACCGCAGC
>NW_006159764.1:4245711-4277500 GCF_000334495.1 Tupaia belangeri chinensis
CCTGCTGGGAATGAGTGCTTTCTCATTTTCTTTCTCCCTTTCTTTCTCAGGTGAGTGCACAATACACCCTGTAGCAAAATTAAGAAAGAAAAAGATGTACGCTCTTAATGAGCAGAGATAATTTTACAATGATGGTTAACTAAATGTTCAACTCTTTGTTTCTCTTTTTCATGCATAATTCATCAAAACATGGAGAAACACACAGCAAAGTCTAGGTATCAACTTCTCACTTTCCCAAGGTAAGGATTGCTTTTGGTGAAAATGAACTTAGAACAAAAGAGTAAAATATGCTTTTGATTGAACAAATCTACAAAACAGACTGGATTTTCACACATAACTATTTCCTTAGAAAATAGCAGCTTCTTTTTGTTTTCACACAGACAATTATTCTGTACTATCACAGGGAGTCTATGCTATTACCGCATAACTGTGTGGGTATGGGAATATGTATGTGGGGGTTGACAGGATGAAATTTATTTCTTCTGCTAGATAATGAAATTTGAGAAACCAGAAGATGGTGTAATGGTTATATCACTGGACTCCCACATAGTCAACTAAGGTTCAAGTCCTGTTAGAAGGCACATGCATTGGTCAGAGATGGAGGAGCGGGAATGAGAAAGCATTCTCCATGGAGGATAGATGGCCAAGTGATAATCCCTTCCCTTCCATTCTCCTCTTGGGACTGTGGGCACACACATACACATGTGCCTAGTGCGTTTTTCAAACCATATGGCCCAGGACTTGAACTGTGCAGTCAGCTATATAGGATCCAGTTGCCATAACCACTGGCTGGCCTGGCAATAATATTTCAAATTAATTTTTTATGTTCTAGAATTTGGTGATAAAACAACAAAGTCTTAAAGTCTATGCGCATATAATATTATTTATAGCCTTAGCAGGAGTTTCCAGGTGCATTTCTGAATTACTTTTTGTGGGCTTTTAAAAGTATATTTATACATTTTACAAACTGTAGGGCTTCAACTAGGGTGAGACAACCAACCAAGGTTCCCAAGACTCACCATTCAAGAAAGTACTTGACCTTTAGAGCGAATGCCAGCCCCGCACTTGAAAAGACCTGGGAGTGATTGCTTCCTTAAATTTTGTTCTAGGTGCTTTGTTTCCCTCACTTTATTCCTTCTCATTTCCTTAACTGTGTGACCACTAACCAAGGCCTTTAGTAAAAGTGCCAACACTCATTGCCTCTGCTTAGTTTACCATTCCTTTCTTTTTTTTTTTCTATTATTTATTTTTATTATTATAATTTCCTTTTTTCCATCACAACACACAAATGAATTTTCTATCCAAAATACACTGTGCACTGACTCAATCAAGCACATCAACGTACATGCTCTCAGCAAATAATTTCCCAATTCTTATGTCCTGCATACCTTGCCTTTTGTTTTGCCATCCTTGATTCCCCATCCCCCACCCTCTGCTATGACCCATCCTCCTCCCACATTGTCCCTGGCATCCACCGTTGGCCTCCATGCCTCCCCCCTCCCCATTCAAATGATCTGCCAGTGAACTTAATTAGTCTAAATATATCCAGTAGTTATCACAGCTGACACATACCTATACATGAACTCAAGTCTGACTTTAGGCATAAACCCCAGTGAGTAGAAAGAGCATACTATAAAGTAGAACCTAGCTGGGCCCATACAGCTCACTGCAGCCATCAAATATGCATTTAAGAAAAAAAATGGTACGAATAGTTTTACCTTTTTTTTGTTGTTGTTACCTAACATTCATTCCCTGAGCATCATCACAACATACTAAATGTGGTTTCCCATCTAGGATAAACTGCATAGTGGCTTAATCAAGCATGTTATCATCAATAATATTCCATTTCTACTTTCATACTTATGTATATCAGCTCAAGAAGTTTTTAACAATAGGGAACATAGATTCTATTCAGGGTTGGATTAAGGGAGGGTCTCCTGCAAATCCACAAGTGTAGTTGAGTCTCCAGGGAATGCAGTTTCAGGAAAGCGGTTCTGGTACGCAGGGATGATTATCAGCTGATGCGGCACAGCAGCCATCTTGTGATTACCGAGAATGGTGTTGTGGGGATCTGCAGCGTGAGTTGTCCTCAGGTATCTGGTTTCCTTAAGAATGGTAGGGTGCTCCCTTCGGCAGCACATATACTAAAGTTGGAAGAATGGTAGGGTAGTTCTTGTTCTTCCCTGAGGTAATGCAGGGCTGGTAACCATCATCTTCTCAAGTTGCAAGTTCTTCATCCTTGTTTTCGGCCTCAGCCTGCGGCCTGCGCCATGCGGCCATGCGCCGGGGGGCCACGTGCAGGCCCTGTGGCCACTCACAGGCGCAAGCGGGGCCATCCAGCAAGAGATAGGCAGGGGGGGCCTGGGCGGGGGCCAGGCCGGCGCCTCGGGGGGCCCCAGAGGGGGCCTGGCCGATTGGCGCCCCGGGCCAGACGGGGCCAGGCCGAAGGGCGCAAAGCGCGCGGGGTGGAGCCCTGGCCACCAAATGGCGCACCATTCCTTTCTAATGCGACGAATAACCTTGCTCTCACAACTAGGGTACAACGTGCAGTCTCTAGTTTTCCTCTCTGCTCCGTAGCACCGAACCGTTCATCAGCACTTTTCAACTCACTGGCTTTTTAAATACCTTTCCATCATGACTCTTGTATCTCTAAAGCCACATCCTCTTAGGTTTTTTTTTATTTGCTTTCCTTTTTTGTTTGTTTGTTTTACTTTTTGGAATGGCGGCAGACATAGAAGAGAATGTGAAATATTCAAAGAATCTGGGGTGAATAATTTCTAATTAAAAAGTGGGAAAAACAAGGTGGATTAAGGTTACCGGGAAAAGGAGTTACGAGGTCAGTTGCTGGCGTGGGAAGAGAAATTCACTCAGAACACATTCTAGCTCTAGGGTCTGCAGGACGTTTGAGTGGAAAGGTCCATCGGAGCAGTTAAAATATTCAGTTGAGAGAAATCTGGTTAGAGTTAAGAATTTACCAGTGGCCAGCACAACGTCAGTGATTCAAGTTCCTTTTTTAACATTCTTCAGAAATTCTAAGTGTAATAAATGAAAACAAAGAAAAAGAAGGAGAAAGGAAAGGAGAGGAAAGGCTAGAACTCAGGTATCTAAATTAAACGGCTGGTAGAAAATGGAAATCTTGAAACCGAGAAGCAGCTGGTGATTAGTAATGGTTGATAATGATGAAGTGACATTCAGTTTGGCATATATAAGGCACTGAGGATCTGACCTTTGAGATTTCAATTTCAGGGAAGGGACAGGAGCAGAAATCCAGTGCAATGACTTATTGACAATAGATGAGAAATTAAAACAGTGAAGCATTGAATAGCTGTCTATTATGTTCAAGATATTTGGTAGGATGGAAATTTTTTTTTGTTAGAGGTTGTTGCTATAGGGCACGTGTGCTCGCTGAAAAGACAGAGAGCAACAGAGAGACAGAAAGCAAGAAATCACCCCCCACCCCCGGGGGGATAGCCATACACGCCTCAATCCCTTCTCCTCCATTCTCCTCTCGGGATCTTGGGCATGCACGCACATGTGCCCAACATGAGTTTAAGCCACCAGGTCTGGGACTTGAACTGTGGTTGAATACATGGGAGTCCAATGGTATAGCCAGTTAACTGCTGGTCCCAGTAGGATGGAAATTTATGAAGGACTTGAATGGAAAGGATCTTTCTTCATTCATTGTTAAAAACACAACCATGTTTATAGATCTAGTGGTGGATCGGTATTTGACGATGGTAAAGTAGAATAATTTATTGGGACAAATGAGGATTTCCTTGAGATTGTTTACTTCACGTTTCAGGGGATCGATTCAGCACTATTGTGACTTTCTGTAGTGCTTAGGAAGGTGAGGGCCTGACAGCATGGAAAAGAGGAAATGTGACAGCAGCAAAATTATTGGAGAAGGAACGGTGGGGACATGAGCGTCACAGGGACCTTCCAAGTTTCATGTCATGATAAGAACGCAGTTCCAAGTGATAACCAGGTCAAAGGGCTGACTGTACATGTGAGCTGTGAATGCCTGGAGCAGAGGATCTTTAAGAACTGTAAGGTGAAGGTGCCAGAAAGGGTTTCAAGCTGGAGTCCTGCGGCAGCAGTAACTGGGCATGGCTGTGATAAAGGAAAGTAACACATTCTTTCAGAGATAGAGTTTGACCCTTGGTATTTTTACCCTCTAATGGCTACATTGTAATAAGTAGAAGTGGATCATAAAATCATAAAGATTTACAAAGGGAATGGATGTTGGAGATACACTTAATGGAACTGACATCACTTTATAATTGCAGGAGTGAAAAAGTTTAGCTTATCCGAGGTCACACTGCCAGTGAGGAACAAAGTGAAGGCTGCATAAATAACTCAGCGCTTGGTTACATAAATTTCAATGGGTTATATCTTACTGATACTGAAGGCTATTTTCTATCACGTGAAATTTGTCCTTGCAAAAGAGTTGCATTTCTAGCTCTTTGTGCTCCCATATTTATTGGATTGGTAATGGTTTACTAGTTGTAATAAATATTTTTTAGATAAAAGATAGAGTTCTGTTGAACAGGTAAGGTTTGATTGGTTCTACCAGATTGTGTTATTTCTTAGCAATTTTATAATTTGTATATTATTTTTGTTGAATGGAAAATGCATCCTTAAGGGCTGGCCTGTGGTGTGATGGTGGCAGCAGCTTGATGCCACATGGCTGACCATGCAGCTGGAGTCCTGGACCCAGTGGCTTGGAAAGCATTGAATAGTTCTCTGCTATGTCGTGTGTGCCTGCCCGAAATCCTGAAGGGAGAGATGGAGGAGAAGGGATTGTGGGATGACTCTCCCCCATAAGGGGTGCTTTTCTCTTTCTCTCTCTCTCCCTCTCTCTCTGTCTCTGTTGAGTGCACTAAGCTCTGACAAATTTGTAGTAATTAAAAAAGAAAACATATCCTTGGCTAGTATTTAAGTATTTCTGAACCATGTTGCTCTTGCCCAACTAAACATGAATACATTTCTCTTTATTTCATTGAGCTAAGTGAGAATGAATTATTTCCCACTTATGTAATATCAAGTAAAATTGTGGAATTGCATTATTAGATCATTGAGATGAATCAATCCTATCTATTCTTCCTTTAGATACATAAAATGAGGATCAGGAAAATTTAAATGATTTGTCCTACAGTATAAAATCTGCTACACGATTAGCTTTCTTGGGTTTCTTAATTCCTTTGGTGCTCATCATACTTCCACTACTTCCTGAATCTAAGTTCTTGGTGACAATAGCTATGGATTTATGGCGTTTCTAAGTTGGAAGCTCTACTACAATTCATTTTAGCAACCATAATCTTTCTTCTCAGTATAACAATGTAACATTACACTTAAGTAAACTTTATATACTGATATTAAGTCCCTTCATATCACATAAACAAATTACTTTTGATTGACATAAACGTCTCTGTAGAAAGAGGCAGTCTAGTAAGACAAAAAACAAACAAGCAAACAAAACGTTTTACATGATAGCCACTCTACCATGGTCAAATATCAAATTAAACACTGTAGTCCCTGGTCTGTCCACATTAGGAAATTTCCTGTTGGAGACTGCTTTAACAATGACCATACTCTGGGTGGCTTAAACAATTTATTTTTCACAGTTGGGTAGGCTAAGTCCGAGATCAAGGAGTTGAGAGCTCTAGCTGCCTGGGCAGGGCCTGCTTCCTGGTTGGTAGATGGCCATTTTCTGCTTGCATCTCCAATGGCAGAGAGCAAAGACAGTGGGCAAGCTCTGCAGTCCTTTCTCGTGAGGGAACTGATCCCATTCAGGCGTGTTTCCCCCTTCACCTCACTACTTCACTGCCTCTCGAAGACCCCACCTCATAAAGCCATCACAGTGGGTGTTAGGATTTCCACTTTGGAATTAGGGAGGCTAACCCACAGTATGGCTGGATTCCACATGGCCAACTGCGTAGTTCGAATTCAAAATCCAGCAGTTTGAAAAACATGCTGGGTGCATGGAATGCTTGCCCAAAATCCTAAAAGGAAGTTGAAGTGCAAGAGAAAGGAATATGGCGTGGCCATTTCTCAGTCCCCCCCGTCTCTTTCTGTTTCTACTCTATCTGGTGAGCACACACGTACTCTTGCAAATTAAAAAAAAAAAATGGGGGAGCAAGAGCAGAGGGCAAAATCTGCAGTTCATAGCAGATGGTTATTTCCATTCCAATGGGACCTCTACCTGTGGTCACCGGAGAAGCTGTAGTTATTCCTTGGTACAGTCGGGAATTTATCTGTGTCATCCCTGGTCAGTCTGGGAAGGTACATTTTTCCAGCAACCTACAGTATCTAACCTATAAACTCTACACCGATTACGTTTACATACATAGACTTACTACTCCTAGATATGTATCTCCTTTCCTGTGACTTAAGAGAAACCTCTGAAATATGGACATTAAAGCTGAAGACTAAAATTTTTATGACTGAGTAAGTAATTTTATAATTTTAAGACCATCTGAATGGACATGGAGCTGAAAGTCATTATCCAAGACTAAAATAAAATAAAATAATAAATACCATAATTAAAAGTCTGAGCCATTGCAAGTGATATTTTCTAAGCACTGACAGCTTTAGTATGTAAACTTCTCCAGGACTGTATTTCAGACACGTGATAGAGGAATTCACATTGGAACATGTGCTCAAGTTTTAATAAGTGCTCTGTCATCATTTTAATTTCATCTCTTGGAAATTTTCTTTTGTAAACTGAACATCCTTCCTAAAATGATCATTCAATTTTAAAAGCGTTCTATTTTCACAATGTTGTGAAAGAAAAGGGCTCATTTCAATAAATTATTTAGCCTGTTCTAAAATGGCACCGCATAGTCGGTTAGACCCTCGCTCTGTGCTTCCTGGAAACCTCTTCGTTTGAAATGCAATGACGCTTTCAGGCCAGCAAGATGCCCTTTAGTAAATGGCTTCACAGGGCATCAATTTCTGTGCAAATCAGACCTGACTGCTTCTCTTTTATAAATATATTTTTTCTAAATACAAGGAAAAAATGAATAGATTAAATAAATATCATCTTTTCCTTGGTAAATTAGATATATAGATAACATCTTAACTAATTTTTGTATTGAATCTTGTAAAAAAAATGAAGGCACATGCTTTTCACCATGTGGGAAAAAGTTGATCTGTAACTGTGTCACACTCTGATTGCTTTTAAAATTTTATTTATTCAATTTTATTGATCAATATTATTATTTTAATTTGTAAAGGGCTCATGCACTCCCCAGAGAGAGTCAGAGACAGAGAGAAAGAGAAAGCCACCAAGTCCAGGACTTGAACCACGGTCAGCCGTGTGGGAGTTCAGCACCTTAACCAGCATGCCACCTACTGGCTCCACTATATAATTGCTTTTATGGCAATGTATTTGTGAATTAGGCAAAGATCATTTTCAAACAAACTTAGGAAAATGCTGTTCTGACATGGCTTGTTGTTAAGTAAAATCAGTTTACATAAAATTTTGTCCTCCAAAATATTTTAAATACTTATAGTAAAAACTAGGTGAACGATTCAATTAAAAAGACATTTATCATCTTATATATAGATAGGTAATACAAGAGTAAGGAAAGTCAGGGCCAGCAGGTGGCATGGAGATTGAATTGTCTGGATCCCACATGGCTGACAGTACAATTCGAGTCCTGGACTTGATGGTTTGAAAATGTGCCGGGTGCATGAGTGTACCCAGAATCCCAAGAAGAGAATGGAGGAGAAGGGTTTACAGCCTTGTCATTCTCCCGGGGGGAGGGGGGGTGATTTCTCACTTTCCCTTTCAATCTTTTTTTCTCTGTCTCTCTCTAGAAAGCACATGTGCCCCATGGAAAAAAAAAATAAGTAAAAGAAAAAAAAAAGGAAAGAAAAGAATGGCAAGAGTATTTAGTATAATAATACAGTCAGGAAACAGGAAAAGGCAGGGTGGGAAAAAGAGACTAGGCAGAAAGCAATGAACAGAATAAAAAAAAAAAAAAAAAAAAACGATTGCAGCAGAACAACCTATTGCCATTTCTTAGTTATGCTGGTATTTTTTGACAGTTTCCTTGGCATTTGTAGCAATGATGTTAGAATTTTATATTCACTGCTCTCACATAGGTAATGCCTTTTTTTCTGCCCCAAATACCCACTATTGTCAGTAGGAAATCCAATTGAGAAGCTGTTTCTAGGATGAATGGAAATATATGTATATGTATGTAAATAAAATGGAAGCATACACGTACTGTTTTATTTGTATATATTTACATTTTGTGTCCCAGGTGATTCTGGTGTAGCAATTGCACCACTTAAGAAAGTCATTCAGTCCTCTAAAGAAGCAGATAAAGGGAACCAGCAGTTAGCGTAATGGCTATGTCACTGGACTCCCACGTAGTCGACCGTGGTTCAAGTCCCAGACCCGGTGGCTTAAAACTCACGCCGGGTGTGTGTGCGTGCATGCCCAAGATCCCGAGAGGAGAATGGAGGAGAAGGGATTGCGGCGTGACCATCCCCCCTGGGGGGGTGATTTCTCACTTTCTGTCTCTATGTCTCTCTCTGTCTGTCTGGCGAGCACATGCGCCCTATAGCGAAAACCTCTCCAATAAAAAAAGAAGTAGATAAAAATCAACCTCAGAGGGTACTGAGGGAAGTTTTTCTTCTTCTTTTTTTTTTCTTATTTTATTTTATTTATTTATTCTTTTATTCCTTGTCACCTGTCCCCCTTCTCTGGGAAGTTGAAGGTAAGAAAATTTGTTCTAGCTCTGCAGTTTAAATTTGTGTCTTTTTTGTTCCAAAAAAATGATTTTAAATGACAATGTTAAAAAGCTTATAATGAAAGTAAGTAGTTCTTGTTCCAACCTCTCCATCTCTCTTTTCTGGGGGAAGTTTTTCCAATGATTCTGTTATTTGTTTATCGTGCACGAAATGTTTATGAAGACAGGAAGCATAAGACTGTTGCACAGAGTCACCTGTGCTGTTGGACTGTGACTGATCTCAGTGACAGTCAGAATCCTATCTTGATCAGCACTGAGTTCTTGAAAATCAAAGAGATGCTCCAGACTGTTTCAGCATATGAATTACCTAATAATCTAGTTAAAATACACATTCTTAGGTCACAATGATTTTGTTTTGTTTTGCTTTGCTTTGCTTTTTCTTAATTTATCAGAGTGCACGATCACTTGTTGGAGAGAGAGAGGGGAGCCAAGTGAGAAAGCCCCTTCCGTGGGGCTTGGTCATGCTTCGTTCCTTCATTTCCTCCTCCTTTCAGGACTTTGTGCATGCAGTAAATGTGCCTGGAGCGTCAAGCCTCAGGTATGGAACCTGAATCCTGCCATTGGCTATGTGGGATCCAGCCACTCTGACCATCCCCACGATGCAGGATGGCTACTTTTAGGATAGAGATCCATTACTTTTTTTGGGGGAGGGGGAGGTCCAGTATTCTATTTTTGAGGTAAATTCCAAGTGATTCTGATGTGGCTTTTTTGTTTGTTTTGAGAGTTTTTTTTTTATTTAATTTAATTAATTTATTTCTTTTGCTGTAGGGTGTGTGATCTTGCAGGAGAGAGAGAAACAGACAGAAAGTGAGAAATCACCCCCCACTTCCCAGGGGGGGAGGCCACATTGCAATCCTCCTTCTCCATTCTCCTCTAGGGATTCTGGGCACACACACACACACACACATGTCTGGTGTAAGTCTCAAGCAGCCAGGCCCAGGACTGAAAATGGATTGATCCTGTGGGAGTCTAGTGTGTCAGCCACCATGGCACCTGCTGGCACCCTGATGTGTCCTTTTAATGACATCTATTTGAATTAAGCATAAATAAGCCTGTTGCCAGCAAACTGAGTCTGAGTCTGCGGCAATGCGTAGCTGGGTACCAGACATTTCAAGCTTTTGTCAGCATTCGGGCTCAGTTCAGACAGCTTTTCATGACTGTAGCCAAAGTGATTCAAAAATCTGAAATTTGTGAGGATGACAAAAATAACTAACAATTACTGAAGACACATTATTCAGTGAGAGCTATAATTATTGTACATTTAACTTCAGTAATTGTTTATAACCAAACAAGTGAGTATTATAATACCTTTCTTGAAACTCAGAAATAGTTAACTGTTTGGCATCCTAAATTTATTTTTCAAAATTGCATAGACGTTTCCAATGCTATAAAATAATATAGCTTTTTTGTTTTCTTTCTCACTGTGTTTCAAAGACATCAAATCACCTAAAACTGGGAGCTAGGAGTAGTAGTACTATAGCTTTGTGATCTGAGAAAGGTGACATTGGATGTGCCAGTGCCACATTTTTTTTCCTTCACTCCATTACCTGATGTAATGGACCAAAGTAGGAGATCTTTAGTTTTTCTTGTATTCTTTTTTGAATTCCTGGTGAGGATGTCATTGTTGCATGTTGCTGCATCTGGAATTCTAGAAAGCTGAGGCTCATAAAATTTTGGATAATTCGGGACCAGCAGATGGCATAATGGCTATGTCACTGGACTCCCATGTAGTCAACTGCAGTTCGAGTCCCAGACCCAGTGACTTAAACTCACACCTGGCACATATGTGTGTGTGCCCAAGACCCTGAGAGGAGAATGGAGAAGGGATTGTGGCGGGGCGCCCCCCCTGGGGGGGGATTTCTTGCTTTCTGTCTCTCTGTCTCTCTCTGTCTTCCTGGTGAGCGCATGCTCCCTATAGCAAAAACATCTCCAAATATTTTTTTTCTTTTGGATAATTCAAAGAGTAATAGAACTTTGAGCTGAAAAGCTTGGGAAACTGAGTAGAAAAATCATTATTAAGAAGGGCTAGGAAGAAAAAAAAAAGCTTTGTTTCCCAAATGTGTTTATCCTAGAAATCACCTGATATTAAAGATTCAGATTCAGCAGCTCTTAGATAGGCATGGACTCTCTAAGCTTGCCAGGTACCCAGTCCTGCTTATAAACAGGTACTCTTGGTAAACACCGAGACAGTATTAATCGTGTATTAGATTGGTAAGGGAATCGAGCTCTTCATAGCTCAATCAGGAAGGAGTGTAAGACCCTAAACATGAAATATGGATGAATCTTAGGTTTTTATTTGCAGTGCATGTATTGACTCTGTTTTTTAATTAAATTTTATTTAGAATATAAAGTATATACAATAATGTGCACCCATTTTATGTGTAACTTTTGGTGAGTTTTGTCTCCATAAAGTTCTTTCTAATGATGAAATAGTGGGTATACACTTATTTTTTAAAAAAATATTTAAGGCCAGCCAGTGACCCTGCATGGCTAACTATGTGGTCTCAGTCTTAGATTCAGTGGCTTCAGAAATACGCCAGGTACATGTGTTTGTGTGTCCAAAATCCTGAGAGAAAAAACAAAGGAGAAAGGATTGTGACACAGCATGCCTCTGCTGGTGAAGGTTGGGGGTTCTTTCACTTTCCCTTTCTCTCTCTGTGTTTGTCTTTCTCCAGCAAGCACACACCCCCTAAGCAAATTAAAAAAAAAAAATCACTACTCTTCTAAAATTGAAAATAATTCTCTTATATAAAAGCACTTTTATAACAGAAACCCATAGAGAATACCTTGAGGTATCAGCTGAATTCTAGTAGTTTTACTATTATTATTATTATTGATTTTCTATAGGGTGCATACTCTTGCCAGAGGGACTGATGAGTGAGAAATCACCCTGCCAGGAGGACAGCTACACTGCAATCATTTCTATTCCAGTCTCCTCTGGGGATTTTGGGCATGCATGTACATGTGCATGGCGTGTTTTTCAAGTCTCAGTGTCCAGACTCAAACTGCAGAGTCAATCGTGTGGAATCCAGCTGCCTTAACCTCTGAGCCACCTGCAGGCCCAGCTTTACTATTTAATAGTATAAATGGTGAGATCAGCAGGTGGCATAGTACTTACGGTGCTGGAATCCCTTGTGGTCAACTGTGGTTCGAGTCCCAGACCTAGCAACTTAAAACTCAGGCCAGGCATGTGTGCATGCATGCCCAAGATCTATAGAGGAGAATGGAAGAAGAGGGATTATGGTATGGCCATACTTCCTGGGGAGTGATTTCTTGCTTTCTGTCTCTCTGTCTCTCTGGCAAGCACATGCGCCCTATAGCAAAAATCTCTAAAAAAAAAAAAATTAATAACATAGCTACTTAAAATGTCATTTGCCCTATTAGCCATATTTAGCATGCATCAGTAAGACATCATGATACTTCATCAACCTGGACTTACCATGACTAGACCATATTTAATTAGTTTGACAAATGTTTATTTTAGTGTGATCTCCAACACAAGATGTAAATAATGATTAGTTATAATGAAAAAAGGTAAGTAATTCCAACAGTAAGAGGGGAGAAACACCTAACTGTGAAAAAAATTTTAGAAGATGCCATGATTGTACACCCACAGTCTTCTCTTCCTTAGAAAGAATCAATAATTAAAATAAATTATAGTTTGCATTTGAAAATTCACAGACTTATCTAAATAGAGCTTATATTAGAATTTTTGGAGGTGGATGGGAGTCTAAGATAATAGGCGATATGAAACTCCTGGATACACAACAATATTTATCATTTACGTGCATGCTTAATTGTCTTTGCTGAATTCAACATTGTCATCCTTTTCCACATTTCCAGTCTCTTTGGCTGAGAGAATAAAAATATTTCATACTTGACAAAGTCCCTCCTCGGAAACTAATCTCTATTATGACATGTGCTTCCTGCATGTGCACTCTCACAATCAGGATAATGTATTTTTATAAATAAAAATGAGTTGATAAACTACAGGACTCCACCCAGGTAATTCAGATAGTGCCGTGGAGCTTATTAACACACACACATTGCGCATTACCTAGTATTTATTATTTAAAATATATGATAAGCTAAGCTCCTAAGCTATTTATACTTTCATGCAAAGAGCATGGCCTTTGGAGATAGAAATCTCTGGTACTTTCACTATGCTCCCTGTGGACATTGAACTTCCTCTTGCCCGCATCAAAACTCTAAAACAATTGCTCAGTGTATGTGTTTCCTTTTTCTTTTTTGGATTCACTGCAAGAAAACTTCAAAAAGTACATGAAGGAAATGAAATTAACAAATGAATTTATTTTACTATTAAAAAAGTTTAAAATCCATGCATTTCTTTTCATAAGATGCATTTTCATGAACCTTTAAAAGATTCTTTTTAAAATAATCAGAAGAGAATTCATTTTTTAAAAAAATATATAAAGGCTTAGGATGAATTCTATTTCCTTTTCTCTCTTCACTGGAAACCATTTCATTAGATAATACTGATATTTTACTTTATTTCAAAAATTTGCTGTAATAACTCTTCCAACATATTATTATCATTTTAAAGTCTTTTTATTACTTGAAATTATTATTTTTTTTGGAACCTAGTTTTCTCATAGAGATTTTTCTTTTCTTTTTTTTTAGAGCAAGGGAACTTTATAAAGTGGCCCAAAATGTAAATGATATTTTATGTAATTGATTTTATTCCAACAAATATGTGGATTTTTATAATAAAAAACCAATATAAAGTGGAGTCACGTAACATCATCTGTTTTCATTGGTGAAATGATTTCTTTTATTACTATTTGTTTGTTTTGAATGCTATTGTATCTGCCTGTCTAATCTATATGACTGTTAATCTTTGTTTTCACATATTTGTCTTTTTTTAAGGTACTTTTCTTTTTCTTTCTTTTTTAGAGATTTTTGCTTTAAGATATGTGCACGTAGCAGAGGGAGAGACAGATAGACAGACAGACAGATACCAAGGGGTGACACACCACCCTCTTGAGGTGATGGCCACACCACAATTTCTTCTCCATTCTCTTCCCAGGATCTTGGGCACACATGCATGATTTTCAAGCCACTGGGTCTGGGACATGAACCATAGTTGGCTATGTGGAAGTCCAGTGATGTAACTGCTATAACATCTGCTGGTCCCTTGGAGTGCTTTTATTTATTTATTTCTGTAGAAGTTTTTGCCTTCTGATGCATAAACACTGGAGAGAGACAGTGAGAGGGAAAGTGAGAATTCAGCCCTGGTGGGGGATGGCCATGCTGCAATCCCCCCTCCATTCCTCTCCTGGGATATTGGGCACACACACACACAAACATGCCCAGCATGAGTTTCAAGCCACTGGGTCCAGGACTCAAACCATGGTTAACCACGTAGGAGGCCAGCAATGTAACCACGACGCAATCTGCTGGTCTGGAGTGCTTTTGTTAAAATTACTTTGCTATTACTGATCATAAAACATGTGGACTGATGACAGTTCAAAAACAAATTTTGCTTGTTGGTAATCATTTGAATGTTGACAATGTTATAATAGAATGGGTATGCTTTAAATAAACAGCATGTACTTTCTACCTTCCTTTTAGAGCTCAAAGTGACCAAATACTAAAAACAAATCTAATCTGATTTAATTGCAAATTATTATTTCTTAGTTAATGTAGAAAGTAACTATCATTAGTCACAATAAAACACGTATGAAACAAGATATAATTCAAATTTACACCATCTCGCATCCAACTTTATGGCCTTTGTTTTATATATTTTTAAAATATTTTCTTGTATTATGAGATTAGCATTCAAACAAAAAAATAATATGATTTAAGTAAAGGAATAATAGCCTTTCTTCTTGGCTTCTGGAATTATGCTTTTGGGAAAGAGGTAGGTTCTGTATAATTAAAATGACCTTATTATTTAGTCCCCATTATTAGATCGATCTGATGATTTTCTTCTTGTCATCATCTGCATGTACAATCCTTGTTTCTGTTACCATCCCAGCTGCATCTGACCTACATCTGTGGCCTTTATAATCCATGAAGTGCTCAAGAAATAGTAATCATCTTATTCAATGTCTATTCCCTCTTGCACTCTTCAGTCATCCTAACTGCAAAACTTGACATAATGGTTAGTAGGCATCAGTGGGCATATTATCTGTAGAGTGATAGCATGGAGGGAAAGGAAAGGGATTAGTGAGCCAGAAAGGATAATTGCATCCTTCTAAAGGACAGAGACATAGAAATAAGAATACAGGAAGGAGAAGGAGGAGCGCAAATACCTAAGGTTATTTTGTTTAGCAGGTAGATCTAAAACAAGGATTTCTTTTTAGGAATTATTTTGTTTAATTTTATTTATTCATTCATTTATTTTATTTTGACCAGAGAGAGACAAAGAGAGAGAGAGGGAATGTGAGAAAGCAAGCCACCAGGTCTGGGACCTGAATCCTGGTCAGTCATGTGGAAGTGTCCAGTGTCTTAACCACCATGCCACCTGCTGATGCCCCAAATGATTATTTTATGCCTATCCTGGAAATGGATGCCAGTAAGTTGGGTGAGATAGCCAGTGGCCATGAATGTGAGGTAGAATGATATCAACCACCATAGGTTTATGATGGTTTTGAATAAGTGTAAATAGATGGAAAAACCAACAGAGAATGGAAGGTCACTATTCTTGAAATGCTGCAACATGAAGAAAGCATTTAGGATCCCCCAGGTAAATTAATCACTATCCTCATTTAACAGGTATGTGTTGAGCACTTACTATGTTGAAACTTATATAATCTGGAATCAGTTTTAGAGGTCACTCATATTTTATTTTCTCTTTATTGCTTTTCATTTATCTTTGGACACAGATATGTTACTTCTCTTTTATCAGTGTTGCTGTTTAAAATTACTTTTTACAAATTAAAATTCAGGGAACATTCAGAAAAATTATGGAAATTAATAATGGTGTACTTTTTTATTGTTTTTCTTCCTCCCAATTGATTAATTAATCTAACATTTCTAGAAAAGTTTGAGTGGTTTTGATTTATTTTCACCTGACTTACTAGATACTTTTATAAACACTAGTATTCACTTCCTAAATATCTTAAATTATAAATTTTCAAGTAATAGACATGTCACCTTAGGAAAATAGAGCTCCTTCATAATAGTTTGTATAAAACATGAATTATATTACATATTGTGTTACATTCCAGTTCAGTGACAATTAAAAGAGAATATGAGCATGGGAGGCTATAGAAAGTCAAACATCAGCCTTTATTTTTATGTTTTAAATGTATAATATATATTTAGACATGGATTAGACTTATACAAAGATTACTCATTATCTGATTTATATAAAACATTTTTCTAGAATGGTTTTGGAAGTGATAGTACAAGCAAAATAGCTAAACATTTTATATTCAGAAGATTATAGTTTTGGCACGTGTAATTCTTATGGGAAACATAGAACCAAAAAATGGGCATAAAACTTTTCTATGATGATTCACTGAAGTTGTTACTTTATATTTTTGGAAGATGGCTAGAGAAATGTATTTGGAAGCAAAGATCTTTTAAGTTACATGCTTATTTAATTTCTCATGCAAGAATAAATGAACCACCACCAATGAGATGGAGTTGGGTATAAAATATAAGCATAGCATAAAGCCAGAAAAGAGCAACCTTAGTAGCATGGAAAGAAACAATAATATGTTTCATAACCTTACATAATTATAAACTAAAAGCTAACTCCAAATCCTAATAATATTTTTTTCAGAATCTGTCTATAAGACTAAAGAATAAGATAAGAAATATATAGTTCAGATATAATTTATCAAAATTAATTGGAAGTTTCAAAATAAACCTCAATTATTTGATTTTTTTTTAAAACTTAGACACCCTTAAAAATTCTGTTAAATAAAGCATTGGTGTGTATATTAAGGCTTTTATCATACACTGAAAAGAATAGGAAGAATACAGCGTTAAATTTATTTTATTAATCATGTTTTAAACCAGTTGTTATCAGAGATCAACCAACACCAGTCCAACGAAACGGCTCTTGTAAAATTCACCTATAATTTTGCTAAAGCTGATGATTGTTATCAGCACCATTCTAATCAGTTCTTTAGTTCTTCCTTCTTAGCACAATTTCTTCCCTTGACACTTAGGACATCTTGATCTTTCTTCCCCTAAATCCTTGAGTGGTGAGGGCACTCATCTCACTGAAGGGAGAGAGAGACAAAGAGGGAGAGCAAGAAAACATTCCCCATGGGGAGTTGTCATACCAATGTCCCTTCTTTTTCATCTCTCCTTTAAAATCCTCCTTTAAGGACTTTGGGCACACATGCACATGTGATCAGCATGCGTTTCAAGCAATCGATCTGCAACTCTAATCTTACAATTGGCCAAGTGGGAATCAGCTCATGAAAGCACCAGACTGTCCCCCCTGACCTCTTAGTGTTGAAGATTCCCACTTCTCAGTCTGTGGGTTTCTTCTCTTTCTAAGAATACTCTTTTCATGTGTATGTGGATCATTTTATCCAGTTCCATAACTTAAATGGCCCAAAATCCCTACAGGAAAATGGAAGAAAAGGGATTGTGGCATGGTCATTCCCACTGAAAGGTGATTTCTCACTTTCTCTCTCTCTCTCCCTCTCTCCAGTCAGGCATGTGCCCTATATAACAAATTAAAATAAGTGAATGAATGCATGATTTTAAAAAGTAATTGGCAGGGCAATTGGTGGCATGGTGGTTAAGGCTACTGGATCCCACATGGCTGACCGCCCAGTTCAAGTTCTGGTTCAGGCTGTCTCAGAAAACAAGCTTGACACATGTGCATTCATGCCTGAAATCCTGAAAGGAGAAATGGTTGTGACATGACCACCCCATGAGAGATGCTTTCTAAGTTTCTATCTCTTCATCTCTCTTTGGTGACTATATGCATATTGTAGCAAATTAAAAAAGAAAAAAATGTTCATAGATACCCAAGGTCATCTAGTACTAATATCATATTTTAAAAGTTTTACAATATTGGGCATGTGTTCCATGGTCAAAAAATGGCAGGCCATGCCTGAAGCTCATGTTGATGTTGAGAATGCCAATGGTTATTTGCTTTATCTCTTCCCTGTTAGGTTTCCTAAAATGCAACAATCAGATATGGAAGACTTCTTTTGCTGAGCATCAGCAGGTCTGCCCAAGCTGGAAGGTGATGAAAAGAAGTGTAACTGATTTAAGACATAGAGAAGTCTTGCCAAAGGAAAAGTCAGGAAGGTAAAAATGCTGAAGAAGCCCAAGTTTGAGTTGGGCAAAATCATGGAATTTCCTGGTGAAGGTAGTAGCTCTGGAAAATCTGCTGGGGATGAAACAGATGCTAAAGTTAAATGAATGGATGACTATGAACCACCAGTCCAAAAATCTGTTTAAAGTTCATATTTTTAATAGCGATAAATAAAAACTCTTATTTATGATGAAAAGAGAGAGAGACATTGTAAAAATTTGGTGTGATATCTTCCTTATGTATATAGTACAATTTGCCAGTGGACACATTCGGGCCTGGTACTTTATATTTTGGCAGGTTATTAACTACTCATTCATTTTCCTTAATAAATATAGGCTTATTTGGATTATGAATATCACCTCATGCAGTTATTGCTAGATTGATTTTAAGGAAATGATCCATTTCATTTACGTTTCTGAATTTGAGGTAAAATATTGTTCATGGCTTTTCATTATTTTAGTATTTGTGGACTATGCAGTGATGACTCCTCTTTTATTTCCAATATTAGTAATTGCTGCCTTCTCTTTTTTATTTTTAGTTAGTGTGGGTAGAGGCTTATTAATTTTATTGCCCTTTTCAAAGACAGATCTTTTGGTTTTGTTGATTTTTTTCTCTATTGGTTTTCTGTTTCCAATTCCATTGATTTCTGCTTTATTTACTTATTTATTTTTACTTTGAAGCCCATAGCTCTTCTACTCATAGTTTCCTAAGGTAGAAGATTATTTATATTAGAGCTTTCTTCTTTTCTAATACATTCAATGCTATAGTTTTTCTCTAAACAGAAAGTTATATTTTGATTTTTATTTAGTACAAAATACATTACAAAATTTCTCTTGAGTTCTTTCTTGACCCATGCATTATTTGTAAGTGTGTTACTTACTCTTTAAATGTTGGGACTATTTCAGCTATTTTGCTGGTACTAATTTTCCATTTAATTCCATTGTGCTCACAGAACGGACATATGGTTTCTAGTTTTAAAATTTCGTTAAGGTATTTTATGTCCCATAATTGGTCTATATTGATGGATATTCCATGAAACCTTGAAAAGAATGTGGTGGTGTTGGACAAAGGGTTTGTTAGATCCGGTTGACTGATGGTGCTGTTGAATCTAAGTATGTCCTTACTGACTGGCTGTTGGATTGTCTATTTATGAATAAAGAGTACTGATACTTCTAACTATAATAGTGGGTTCATCTGTTTCACCTTGAAGTTTCACCACTTATTGCCTCATGCAATGTTTGACACTTTGCTCTAGGTACACACATGAACACATTCAAAATTATTCTATCTTTTTGGAGAAGTGAACTCCTTATCATTTTGTAATGCCCTTCTTTATCTGTGTTAACTTCCCCTGCTCTTAATTATGCTCTGTCTGAATTTACTATAGTTACTCTCACTTTTTTTGGTTAGTGTTAGCATAATGTCTCTTGCTCCATTTACTTGTGTATTTATATTTAAAGAGGATGTCTTGTAGACAACGTATAGTTAGATCTTGTTTTTCTTATCTACTCTGATAATGCGTGCGTGTTTAACTGTTAAATTTAGACCATTGGGGGAACCAGCAGTTAGCGTAATGGCTATGTCGCTGGACTCCCACGTAGTCGACCACGGTTTGTGTCCCGGACCCGGTGGCTTAAAACTCACGCCGGGCGCGTGTGCGTGCGTGCCCAAGATCCCAAGAGGAGAATGGAGGAGAAGGGATTGTGGCGTGACCATCCCCCCTGGGGGGTGATTTCTCGCTTTCTGTCTCTATGTCTCTCTCTGTCTGTCTGGCGAGCGCACGCGCCCTACAGTGAAAATCTCTCTCAAAAAAAAAAAAAATTTAGACCATTGGTGTTTAAAGTGATTATAGATGATTGGATTAATATCTGCTATGTGTTACCTTTTTTACATTTGATTCCTTATTCTTTGCTTCTATTTTTATCTTTCCGTCTTTTTCTGTTTTATGGTTCTATTTGAGCTTCGTGTAATTCCATTTCTTTCCTTTCTTAACATTTCAGTTATACTTTATTTTTGTAGTTCCTCTAGATTTTGCAGTATACATATAAAACCAACTAAAGTCCACTTTCAAATAACACTGTACTGCTTCACAGACAGCTCAAGTATCTTATAAGAACATTCTAATCCCAGCCCCCTATTCCTTGTATTACTGGAATAATTCATTCATTACCATCATTCATTTTATATATGCATAAGCATACACACACACACACACACACACACACACACACACACATATATAATCGACTATCTGTTATCATTTTGAACAAACTTGTATCTGTTAGAACAACTGAGAATATGGGACCAGCAGTTGGCATAATGGCTTTGTTGTTGGACTCCCATGTAGTTGACCACAGTTTGAGTCCCAGACCCAGTGGTTTAAACTGACACCAGGCGTGTATGCGTGCATTCCCAAGATCCTGAGAGGAGAATGGAGGAGAATGGGTTGCGGCGTGGCCATCTCCCCTGGGGGGGGGTGATTTCTCACTTTCTGTCTCTCTCTCTGTCTTTCTGGTGAGTGCACATGCCTATAGCAAAAACCTCTAAAAAAAAAAAAAAAGAACAACTGAGAATAATAAAAATAGACCCAGCCACAGTGCACACCTAATACCATGTCAGTATGTGATATCGGAGCCATAACCAGGTTCTGGACTCAGTTCCTAAGTGGACCTGAGCATGTTTGGCATGTTTGTGATCCTGGCTGGCTAGAAGGCTGAAGGGAGGAGCACAGCATGGCAAGGAGTGCCATGGTCTCACTATTTCACTTTTATTTAAAAAAGACACTTACAGGAAAGAATAGTGAAAATACATATTTTTCTTTTACTTATTATTTTTCTGATTCCTACTTTTTTTTCTGTATATGACTTATGCCAACTTTCTAATGTATCACTTTTCTTCTCTTTGAAGAACTTCTTTTGATATATCTTGAAAGGTAGGCCTTTCTTGAATAAGAAAAAATTGAGAGAATTTTTTTTCTATTCAAGAAAATATTTTTGTCTTCATTTCCTTCACTTCTGAAAGAGAATTTCAGTGGATACAACATTCTAGGTTGGCGTCTTTTGTTTTTCCTCTTTCTTCTTTTTTTTTTTTTTCCTGAACACTGTAAGTCTTTCAGTTCACTTTCGTGCTTGAATGGTTTCTGAGGCAAAGTCAAGGAATTATTATCTGTGCACTCCTATAAGTAAGGGATTTTCTCTTCCGGGTTCCTATTCTCTTCTAGGTCCGTGATTTTCTGCAGTCTGAGTTTGTATCCCCCCAGTCGCAGCTTTGTTGGGTGAAGGAGAGTTCTTGCTGGCATTTGTCCTGCTTGGTGTTTTCTGAGCTTCTTGGCTCTGTGGTTTGACGTCTAACAGTAATTTGAAGAAATTCTCAGCTGTTTTTGCTTTGAATATTTATTCTGTTCCTTTCTCTCTTTCTTAAAATTCTGATATTCCCTTTGCACAATCTATTAATGAGCCCTCCAAAGGCAATTCTTCATTTCTGTCATAGTTGCGATATCTAGCACTTATTTTGATTCTCACTCAGAATCACTATCTCTGCTTCCATTGTCTATCTCTTCTCTTTTTAAAGAAAAATATTTTATTTTATTCATCATCATCATTATTTTTTTATTTTTTTATTTTTATTTTTTTTGGAGAGATTTTCACTGTAGGGCGTGTGCGCTCGCCAGACAGACAGAGAGAGACATAGAGACAGAAAGCGAGAAATCACCCCCCAGGGGGGATGGTCACGCCGCAATCCCTTCTCCTCCATTCTCCTCTCGGGATCTTGGGCACGCATGCACACGCGCCCGGCGTGAGTTTTAAGCCACCCGGTCCGGGACACGAACCGCGGTCGACTACGTGGGAGTCCAGCGACATAGCCATTACGCTAACTGCTGGTTCCCATCATCATTATTTTTAATTTGACCAGAGAGAGAGACTGAGAGTGTGAGAGAAAGTGAGAAAGCAAGCCACCAGGTTTGGAACTCTAACCACAGTCAGCTTGTGGGAGTCCGGTGCCTTAACTACCACCCCACCTGCTGACCTCTCACCCATTTATTCCTGCGTGCTGTAACTTTATCTACTAGACCCTTTATGAAGAAAATATTTGCCTTCTCCCTGCTCCCAAAATGTATATGTTTAAGAAGTAATATTCCCAAAATGAGCATTTGGAAATGGTACTTTTGGGAGATAATTTGAGTTGGATGAGTGCTTGTGGGTGGGACCTACATGGTGAAATCATTGGCATTACTAGAAAGGAAGATTCTCCCCACCCCCACCCCCACCATGAGAGGGCACAGTGAGAATGTGGCTATCCAAAAAATCAAGAATAGAGTCTTCACCAAAATTGAATCATCCAGCAGCATTATTTTGGACTTCCCATCTCTGGAACTTTGGTAAATATTTGTCGTTTAAACCACACACTCTATGGTAATTCGCTCCCGTAATCCAAATAGACTAATACAGAAACCTTAGCATATTAACCATAGTTGATGTAATGCTAACATCTCAACTATATCTGAGCCTGGTTCTGAAACTTGTTTTATCCCTTTAAACAGTTTTTTTGGCCTTTTAGCATGGCTCTTGATTTTTTCTTTTTGGTAGCCAGATATGATATGCGGGGTGAAAGTTACCTTGGTAAATAGACCTCTAGTAATGTGGTGTTGTTAAGATGTGGGAGAAAGAAGTATTCTATAGCCCTATAATTATAATATCAATCCAACTATTGTAGTGTGTTGATTTTATATCTTCAACCTTGGCAAGCCTGTTGACTGGTGTTAACATGTATCATCAATAACCAAATAATTTACTTCTTCCCCTGTCATTTGGGCCCCTTATTTCTTTCTTACTTCCAGTATGACAGTGTTAAGTTAAATAGAAGTGATCAGAACTGTTTTTTAGCTTTTCTGATCTCAGAGGAAATTTCTCAGATTACGTTAGTTGTGGGCTTTACATTTATGACTTTTGCTAGGTTAAAGGAGTTTCCTTTTATTCCTCTTTTGTTGAGTGTTTGATCATGAAAGCCTGCCTTTAATTTCCTCTGTGTTTAAGAAAAGTGATCCAGATATGACATGAGCGAGGCACATGCTCACCTGTCATAGCATTCTCCTCTGCGGTGATAATTTAGAACTGGAGTTAAAAATTAGCAGATCCATTTGTTAATTATTGTCAGGAACCTTGACTTCACATTATGCTGAAATGAAAATAACTGCATTCGATCAATATCTTCCAATGTCAGTGTATGCAGCTATGTAAGGAGATGTTGGTTGCTCCCTTCTTTTTGCCAGCCCATCAAGGTGGACTGCAACTAATAATCAAAGAGTCTCAAGCAGTTACTGGTGTTGGAAATAAAATAACTCAATAAAAATTAAGGCAAACATCCAAATCACAATAATTTCCTCATTAGTTTAAAATACAAAATCATATTGTCTCAGTTCAGTATGATTTCATTTTTTTTTTTGAGAGAGGTTTTTGCCATAGGGCATGTGTGCTCACCAGAAAGACAGAGAGAGACAGAGAGATAGACAGAAAGCGAGAAATCCCCCCCCGTGGGGGGTGGCCACACTGCAATCCCTTCTCCTCTATTCTCTCAGGATTTTGGGCATGCATGCACACGCACCCAGTGTGAGTTTAAACCACCGGGTACAGAACTTGAACTACAGTCAATTATATGGGAGTCCAGTGACATAGCCATTATGCCAACTGCTGGTCCCCGATTTCAATTCTTCATAAGTTGTGCTGAAATAGTAGTTCAACTCAATGAATGGGCATGACTGAATTTTCCTCAGTGCAGAAATTGAATTTTCTTACTTTGCTGAGGATCTATCAATTTCTTCAGTTGTAGACATATTCTTCTAGTGCCTTAACATCTGGAATGATTTCTTTTAATAACGAATGAGATAGATTATCATCTTTTCATACAATTACTTGGCAATTCAAGTATGAGCTAATGAATACAGAATGCTCAGGAAGTTCTTTTGAGAATATTTACTGGGCTCTTGATTTATGTCGGACACATCACTACAGACTTAAATAGATTATTTGATGTAAACTTCACAACAACCTCTGATTTAGTCCCTATTTTGTCTCCAGATTACATAAACTGAACTATGCAATAAAGAGAAAAAGTGATTTAGAACTCTGATTTGTTACATATGCTCTGGCCCTTGGTTACATGCATGTCTCTCCCTGTGTTAGCGAGATCAGTGATTCACCGCTTTACTTCCTAGTCTCTACTACACCTTTAAAAGATACTAAAGTTCCCAGGCCAGCTGGTTACATGATGGTTAAGAAAGATAGATCCCACAAAGTTGACTCTACATGGTTCCTATCCTGACCCAGTAGTTTCAAAGACATGCCAGGCACTTGTGCAAGCATGTCCTAAATCCCAGGAGAAGACTGGAGGAGAAAGGATTGCAGCATGGCCATCCTCTTTAGAAAGGGCTTTCTCACTCCTCTTTCCTCCTCTTTTTTTCTCTGGTGCATGCTCCCTATAGCAAAACTAAAACAAAACAAAACAAAACAAAAAAACAAAAATAAAAGAGGTATTGAAGTTCCCAAGAAATTTTTGTTTAAGAGTGTTTTATTTGTCAATATTTATCATAGTTGACATTAAAAATGAGAATTTAAGTTTTCTTTTTAGAGAGATTTTTGCTATAGGGTGTATGCACAGGAGAGCAAGAGAGAGAACCAGAGACAGAAAGCAAGAAATCACACCACCCCCAAGAGGGGATGGCCACAATGCCATCCCTTCTCCTCCATTCTCCTCTCAGAATTTTGGGATTTCTTATTCTACTCACACGCCTGGTGTGAGTTTAAGCCACCTGGTCTAGGACTCAAAGTACACTCGACTATGTGGGAGTCCAGCAATATAACCATTATACCATCTGCTGGTCCCAAGAATTTAAAAATATTAAGTCACTTAAATATACTGGTAATAATCCATTGGGTGTGAAATAAACGTTTTTTGGAATTACATTTTCCAAAACAAAGGAAAGATAGTAAAGGAAATGGCTTTGCTTTATAATTTGCAAAGCTCTTTAAAGTTGAGCTTAATAGATGATACTTGGATTCTCATATATAGCCAGTATCAATCGGGTGTAGTATTACTACTTGTATACACTTAATGAGGAACTGACAATAAAATGACATGTAATTGTACTATCATGAAAAGAATTTCGAGCCTGTTTGTTTCAAGGACTGCACTTGAAGAATCTCTGTGCTAGAGAAACAGAAATATTAGAACACATCTGGATTCATCTCCCTTTCATAGACAATTTTAATTCCTTCTATAGTTATAAAAAGACATCAAAAAACATACACTAAAAATCCTGCAGGATTAATCCTGTGATTAAGGCATTGGATTTTGGATTTTCATATGGCCAACAGCACCTCGAGTCCTGGACCTGGCAGCTTTAAAATCACACCAGGCAGTAGCACATGAGTGACCAAAATCCCCGAAGGAGAATGGAGAAGGGATTGTGGAGTAGCCATCTCCCCAGGGGTGAGGTATTCTCAGGTTCTCTCTCTTGTCTCTCTCTGGTGAGTGCATGCCACTATAGCAAAAACCTAAAAAAAAAGTTTATAAACAGAATCCTAGATAATAAATTACTCAAAATGTTGCCAAATTTTTTTTAAACAAATTTCAATGATCAATAACAGTGTGGAGTTACTATCTTTAATAATATTTTAGTCATAGTAGTACTAGTATAATGTCCTTACACTGTAACCAAGTATGATCACAAGATGTGGTTCTAGAAAGAGAGCCTAAAGTAGCTATTAGTGATGAGGATTTATATTGTATTCCTTTTTCCCTCTGTCAAACACTTGCTGGATGCTAACTACTATGCTAGGTGGTAGGTATTAAAAGAGAATTGAGTCTGTTCAAAATATTAATAGATGTTTTCCAGAAAATTGGGATGAAGAAATTATAGCTGAGTAGTTAAAATTGCTTGGTAGAATCAGAGGCAGATTTGCAAATTCATGATTTGGAAAAGAAGATAAAGAAGCATAGTAGTGGAGTTTTCAAACTACTAGTGAAATATTTTGAATTATCTTATTGGGATGAGACAAATTTCTAAATCGTATCAATATGTTAAAAAGTAACATATTGTGTTGTTTAGTAAACTACATCTTCCTGGTAATGATCAGGAGGTTGGGCCAAATTTTCCACTGATTGCAGAGTAATCATGCTTCTGATATGGGGAAGGAAGTTCCTTTTCTTTATCATTTTAGAAATGAAAATTTTAAAGAAAATTATTGCAGTTAAGTTATAGAACATAAAATATAGCTTAAATAGGCTCTGATTTAATTATAATTGTCAGCACATTATTTTTAAGAATAAAATATTTTGGGGGTCTTGCAGGTTGCACAGCGGTTAAGGGCTCTGGACTCCCACAGGGCTGGCTGCAGTTCAAGTCCCAGACCTGGCGGCTTGCTTTCTCACTTTCTCTCTCCCCTCTCTTTCTCACTTTGACCCTCTCTTATGTCCCTCTCTGGTCAAATGAAAACAAATAAATAAACAAATAAAGTTAAATAATTCTTTTATAATATAGAAAAAAGCATTTTAAATGGATACTGTGTCTTTGCATTTGCCTATTTAGTTGTATAAGAAAGTAAATTCAGGGCCACCAGGGGGTGTGGTGATCAAGGGCGCTGGACTCCCCCATAACTGACCATGTTTTGAGTCCTGGACCTGGCTTTCTCACTTTCTCTCTCTCTCTTTCGCACACACACACACACACACACACACACACACTCTAGTCAAATTAAAATAGTTAAATAAAAATAATTCTTAAAAAAAGAAAGTAAATTCAAATGTTAACCAATATAATTAAGAAAATTAAATATACCTAAGAGGAAAAATTAATTCTATTTGTATAAATTTTGGTTGCAGTATATTAAAATTAAGTATTTTAAGTTTATGCATTTTGATCAAATACAACATGAAAAGACAACTGTCACTTTTATAATAACTAACTATATGTCACTATGAATAACTAACTTCCTACTAAGAAATAAATGTCAAATACAAGTTAGTTAACAACACAAAGTTCACAGTGATAAAAGGATTAAAGTACAATAGCAACATTCTCTTCCAATATATTGTTTATTTTACTGTAATTATATTTGAAACAATTATTTCAACACAGAGACTCAGTTTTCAGTGAACTAGCATTATGTACATGCCTTTTGAATGAAAAGAGGAATATATTACTTTTTAATACATTCTCAAATGCCTTCTTTCAACTAATACTTATTTAGAACCTGCCTTTTGCAACGAACTGTTCAGGCCCTGAGCCTAATTAGAAAGAGGAAAGAAAAACACTTCTGTTCTTGTACATTGGAACTTAGATGCTATGGGAAAGATAAATAACAGCAAAAAAAAAAAACATGCTAAATAAATATGTTATATGGTGTCATTCTATGGGAAAGGTAAATAACAGCAAAAAAAAATATAAAACATGCTAAATAAATATGTTATATGGTGTATAGAACACAGTGAGAGCTATGTTTGGAAATGAGTAGAAGGCAATTTTGTGTGCAAGAGATACCACCATGACAGTGCTTTTTACTTTTTATTTTTTAAATTATCATATGCTAAAATTGCCTAAATTTAGACTTGTGTTCATAGAAATGTATATGTCAGCTGTGCTTGCTATGAAAATATTTAGAGTAATTAGATCTTTAGTGACTCAATAAAATGTGGGGGAAAACCAGTATATGCAAACATTGATACCAGAGACAGTGTGGGAGGAGAGTGGGAGACAGTTGAGGGTAAGAGATAGGATGAGGGAAAGAAAGCAAAAAATATAGGAAACAAGAAATGGAAAATTATTTGTTGGCAATAACATGTATGTCCTTATTAATCTCCTCCGATTATTTGTTGATATACTTTTCACATATGGACATTTGGCAACTGGTCCTTTGATTTCAGATTTTGTCACTTTGTGCATATTATCTATGATTCAGTGGGTTTTAATTGTAACAATGTAACCCAGATATGGTCATATATGCAACAATGATTTCGTTATCCCTGTAAGGCAGTGTTGCTTTACTAATTATCGAATAGTATAGTTTAAGTTTTATAAAACTCATGTTATTAACTTACCCATCAATGACCTGTTTCTTATGAAATATATGTTCAGTTTTCAGAGTGTAGAGTTTTGAGAAAAATAAACTTTCAGATATATTATGAGGAAACATATGCTCTAGAGAGTACTTCAAGTTATGAATCAGAGGAAAATGGAATCTAAGTTTTAATGTGTAATTTGGGATAGAGATTATTACTCTCCATTTCAATAAGTAGGAATTATAAATTCTATTTAGGAGGATTTGGTTTGGATTATAGATCACCTACATAAAGTATTTAGCATGTAATATATACAGCCAAGTCGTACATACTTTAAGCCATTAAGGAATGAAATGGTCTTTAATATATTTAACCTAATGTTAAATGTATTTAAAAATGGTACACAAATTCTGAGGGGAAAACATTTATAAGCTGAGATGATCAAAACTTCATGCAGAAACTGAAACATGAAAGATGGGCGATAGATCTTGAGAATAGTTATTCCAACAGTGGTGACACTAAAACATCTTGAAGCATGATAGGAGAAAGTTGAGGGGGGGAAATGCTGAATTTTATTTCAGAACTGTTAACTTTGAAGGATGGAAGTATATTCAAATAAAAATGTATATCAGACTATTAGGTGTATTGTGCTTAGGTGAGAAAAAAAATAACTAGACAAACAAATTTAATAGCTCTCAGTGTAGAGATGACAATTGAAGGATGAGTTCTCCGAGGGATAGAATTTTGAGGAAGAGCAGAGGTCCAAAGTAATTTTGAAAGTCAATAAAGCATATTATTCTTTTGCTGTTCTATCTTTTCAGATCTAGCTCAATATTCCCTTGACAATCACAAAAAATATGAGGAAGGATCCACTTTCCTAAAGCAAGTGCTCTTGCCTCCTTAAACCTATTTACAAAACAAAGGTACAAATCTAATTCCATTTTAACTAATATAGTACAAACAAATGCTTCATTTATATATCAGCTAGCTACAATTTTTTAATGGAAGTTTTTTTTTCTCAAAATATTTTATTGCTTTAGTTTAGGAAATCCTCTAGAATAGGAAAGTATTTTATTTTCCAACAATACACACTTTCTAAGGCAAAGGTAAACTCGAGCGAGACAAAAGAGAATGTATTGATCTCCATGACCCTGAGTTATAATTGAAAATAAATACATCAAGTCTCATATTGCCAATTTTTGAAAAGTCATATAGTCTTGATCATTACATCTTGTTATAGACTGAGCGGTCGATTCTCATTAGGAATATTCATGGTTATAATCCAGTGCTAGTACCTTAGGACAAGTTGTGTCTCAGACGTGGACATAAGGAAGAGTGATATAACCAGATGCTTCAATTGTAGTTGCTGGTTGTAAATTGTAGGAAAAAAAAGTAAGATGTTATAAACCTTAATTTATGTCATTTTTTACTTAGAATATTTAAAAGCTAATACAACAGATAAGATAGACTTTTTTTTTCAGTTTTACTATGTCCATTAATATCTATGCTTATTTTCAAGTTTCACCCAAATTCTTAGTATTATTATTTCTTTTAGTGAAGACACCTTATATTTTAATCTTTCTCAACTCATAAATTTAATGTACTTATCCTAATAATTTTTTTAAAGAATTATTTCATTTAACTTTATTTGTTTAGTTAGTTACTTTAATATGACCAGAGAAGGACAGAGTAAGAGAGAGAGAGGGAGAGACTGAGGAAGCAAGCCGCCATGTCTGGGACTCAGACTGCAGTCAGCCACATGGGAGTCCAGCACACTTAATCACCATGCCACCTGCTGGTCACATCCTACTATATATATATATTTTTTGGAGAGGTTTTTGCTATAGGGCACGAGCACTTGCCAGACAGACAGAGAGAGACATAGAGACAGAAAGCGAGAAATCACCCCCCAGGGGGGATGGCCATGCCGCAATCCCTTCTCCTCCATTCTCCTCTCCGGATCTTGGGCATGCACGCACACGTGCCTGGCCCATCCTCATAAATTTTTAAAAATATTTTTTCCCTTATTTTTCTAAAATTTCTTTCTATTTTAAGTTTTGCTGTAGGGCATGTATGTTCACCAGAGAGAGACAGAAAGTGAGAAATCACCCTCCGAGAAGGGGATAGCTACTCCGTACTCCCTTCTCCTACAGTCTCTTCTCAGATTCTGGGTATGCATGCACACGTGACCAGCATGCTTTTCAAGTCACTGGTTCTGGAACTTCAAATGTTTAGTCAGCTGTGTGGGATCCAGAGCCTTTAACCACTATACCATCTACTGGCCCCGAAATTCCTGTTTTGAGGGGAAAGAAAGATAAACTGTATATTAGAAGAAAAAATGTCCTATATTTAGAATTAGATCTCGAATATAATTTCTGCACCTATTTTTGAATACACGCACACCAGAACTTCTTGTGTATATGCTGAGCTGTCACTCAACTTTCTCTGGCCTTCTCTCTGAAGACTAGAGAGCAATAAATGCATATGTATAAAGGGGAGAAATTCAGGTATGTTCTTGTCAGGCTTTATTCTTTCAGGGAAATGTCAAATATATTGTTTGTTTAGCTGACCCCTCAGGTCCATGGCACAGAGAATAACAATTAGGGTATATCTGGGGAAGTGTAACCAAGACCATTGCATTCTTATCATAGGCTCACTTCTGAGAGATAATGGCACTCCAGAGAATGTATCCAGCTTTTCCATTATGATGACTATATGGAGTGTCCTATTTTCAAACATTACTTAATTTTATTAATTATTTATTAATTATTATTATTATTATTATTTAGAATTTGCTATGGGGTCTATGTGCTCACCAGAGAGAGGTACACAGTACACAGAGAGAGAGAGAGAAAGAGAGAGAGAGAAAGTAAGAAAGCAAGCTGCCAGGTCTGGGACTCAAACCATGGTCAGCCATGCGTGAGTCTACCACTTTAACCAGCACACCACCTGCTGGTCTCTGGAATATCCTATTTTAATATCAAGAGTGTAATCTTGATAATGTGTCAAAGAGTCAGTTTTTCAGTTTTCCTTTTCTCAGAGATCTAAAATCTGTTAAGGGACAGCCTATTGTTTGGGGTGTTTGGTTCCACATGGTTGGAGTCCTGAACCGTGTGGCTTAAGGGACAGTCCAGGCATGTGTCCATGCATGTCCATAGTCTCAAAGGAATAAAAAAGTGAGGAGGGGGGTTACAGAATGGCCATTCCCATGGACTGCTTTCTCACTTTCCCTCTGTCACTCTCTCTCTCTCCAGTGAGCATACATACATCCCCTCTGACAAAATTAAAAAGAAAAATTTGAAATTACATTTGGATTGTTTTTTACCATAATGTTTATTTAATGGCAGCATTTTGTATGTCTTTTCTTCACATTTGAAAACTGTTTGTCTACTTAAATTCACTGAGTCTCAGACTGAGGAAAAATTTTGTAGCTTTAGTCACACCTAGAGAGATCCCTTTCTTAAAAAAATAGTCACCTTGGGGACCAGCAGTTGGCATAATGGCTATGTCGTTGGACTCCCATGTCATTGATCGCAGTTCAAGTCCTGGACCTGGTGGCTTAAACTCACACCAGGCGCATGTGCGTGTGTGCCCAAGAGCCCAAGAGGAGAATGGAGGAGAAGGGTGTGACCATCTCACCTGGGGGCTGATTTCTCACTTTTTGTCTCTCTCTGTCTTTCTGGGAGCACATGCGCCCTATAAAAAAACCTCTCCAAAA
>NW_006159764.1:4278256-4279328 GCF_000334495.1 Tupaia belangeri chinensis
GTGGGAGCACATGCGCCCCATAGCAAAAACCCCCCCAAAAAAAAAAAAAAAAAAAAGTCACCTTCTGCATAATTTAACCAGCAAGTGAAAGACTCCATGTAGAACAGTGGTCCTATAAGATTGCAATTGGCTCTACCATATAGGCTAGGTGTGTAGTGGCTACACCACCCAGGTTAGTGTAAACACACTTCATAGTGTTTACACAAGGAGGTGCTTTTCAGAACCTATCCTTGTCATTAAGCAATGCACAAGTGTAGTCCTAATTGGAGGTCCTTAAAGGAAACTTCTCATTTTTTTCCACTATCATCAGAGTTTCATCATATTTTTCATTTTCTCCATTTTTTTTTTCTCAAAGAGTTTGGGAAATATTCAAGAAAATATCCAAATGCAGTAAGTGCACACACGTGACTCTGTAGGTAGAGATAATAACAGCTCAAGGGCAGTCAGAGGCTGGGGTGCAGCTCAGTTTGTGACTGTTCAAAGCAGTTTTTCATCTGCTGATGCTTTGGAGTCTAGACTGGAATATGAAGGTAGTTTGGAGTGTCAATATATGTAAAATACAATCTGATGTGTGCAAGTTACTAAGTAATTGCGGAATAAAGATATATTTTTTCAACACAAAATCTCTCCCATAGCTATAATTTGTGAGAAACAATGGCCTTTGGGGCCAGCAGGTGATACAGTGGTGAAGGCGCTGGACTCCCACTTTGTTGACCATGGGAATATGAAGGTAGTTTGGAGTGTCAATATATGTAAAATACAATCTGATGTGTGCAAGTTACTAAGTAATTGCGGAATAAAGATATATTTTTTCAACACAAAATCTCTCCCATAGCTATAATTTGTGAGAAACAATGGCCTTTGGGGCCAGCAGGTGATACAGTGGTGAAGGCGCTGGACTCCCACTTTGTTGACCATGGTACAAATCGCTGGACTCCCACTATGTTGAAAATGGTACAAATCCCAGACATTGCAGCTAATAACTCATGCCAGGTGGATGTGTGTGCATGTCAAAAATTCCAAGAGGAGAATGGGGGAAAAGGAATTGTGGCATACTCACCCCCTGGGGGAT
>NW_006159764.1:4279659-4281200 GCF_000334495.1 Tupaia belangeri chinensis
TCTCAAAAAAAAAAAAGAAAAGAAAAGAAAAGAAAAGAAATAATGTTTTATCAAAAATCTTCTGAGTAGAACATAGGTTATACATTAGCACAAATATTTGTGAGAAAAATATTAACACACTTACAATGTAAAATATTTAAAACCAGGTAAGTTAATTATGTTGATTTCCCCCCTCACTTCATTAATTTATTTAATAGAGTATTTATTCTACACTAGAGGTATAAAAGTTACAATGAAGCCAACTTGAAGCTTGTGAAACTGTAATTTCACAACTGTGGCAGCTGCTGAGCAAATTGTAAAGAATGATAAGTATGACTTTAAAAAGAATATCTCAGAGTACTTTCTCTACTTACTCTACGCCTCTTCAGATCAGAATTCACGGTGGAAATGGTGGCGATTTCACTTAGAAGAAAAACAACCTGCTAAATATTTTAGCTGTCTTCACAGAAATGTAACTCTTCCATTCATTTACCTTACTAAATTATCTGTTTAGAATTTATTTGACTTTTCTTTTTTTTTAACAGAAAATGTTTAATACTAAATTAACTTTCTTTTATCATGTTGAGGTACTTTTCATTCTCCAATGAAGTGGTGTCGGCAAAGGAAGAAGCAAACCTATGTAAATTTATGGATATATATATCAAACAATTAAGAAAAATAAACAAATGATATAACAAAGCAGTATAATTGCAAAGCAATGATTTTGATTTTGAAGGACTAATTTTTGTGGGAACTAAGAACTGATGATATTTTTAATGTAATCTAGTTAAATATCTTTTCATTATATCTTGATGAATACTTCAATTTGTTATGCAGATTTATTTTAAACTGTGATGATTTATATACTTTATTAAAGATATTGTCAGTTGGGCCAGACATTTAATTCAGTGGTGAGGTGTTGACATGGGGAACTCCCCACAGGAACAGCCATTGTTAAAGTTAGGGGACCAGCTGATGACATAATGGTTATGTCGCTGGACTCCCATGCAGTCAATGCTGGTTCAAGTCCTGGACTCAGAGGTTTAAAACTCATGTCAGGCACATGTGCTTGTATGTGCAAGCTCCTGAGAGGTGAATAAAGGAGAAAAGACTGAAGTATGACTATCCTCCTAGAGGGTGATTTTTCACTTTCCATCTCTTTTCTGTCTTTCCGGCAAGCACATGCACCCTATAGCAAAAGCCTCTTAAAAAAAGAAAAATAAAATAAAAGAAAAAAAAAGTCTTCATCGAGTGGCTTGGCAAAACATACTGGGGACATGTGCGAGGATGTCTAAAATACTGATGGAGAAATGGGAGAAGGATTCATGGATGACCACTTCCCATTGGGGTAGCTTTCTCTTTCTCTGAGGAGTACACACAGGTTCTAGAGAAAACAAAACAAACAAACAAAAAAATACAACTTAGTCAACTTAAATCTACTACTATAGTTCCTTAGATATGCATGTATTCATTAATGAGACTAAACCATACAGATAAAAAGTTAATTTCACTAAAAAAATTTAGCAGACTGAAATCTCTTGGTTTTTTATATACATTAGATT
>NW_006159764.1:4288248-4321293 GCF_000334495.1 Tupaia belangeri chinensis
AAATCTCTTGGTTTTTTATATACATTAGATTTCATTCTAAATGGGATCATATAGGTATTAGATAATAGTACCTATAAAATAAATTGGATGTATAGCTAAAAACCTAGCTATAAAGAAATTTCTAGGAGTCAACAGGTGGTGTGGTTGTTAAGGTGCTAGATTCCTACATGGCTGACCATGGTTCCAGGTTTGGACATGGTGGCTTGCAAATCACCCTGGGTGCATGTGTATGTGCTCAAATCCCAAGTGGAGAAGGGACTGTGGTATGACTATCTCCTTACGGAGTGAGTTTTCATTTTTCCTCTTTCTGTCTCTCTCTCACGAGTGCATGCATCCTATGACAAAAACATTAAAAAAAAAGAAATTCATAGGAGCAGATAATCTCACTATTAATTTCTACCAAACATGTAAGGAATAAATAATACTAGTACTACATAAAATTTCCAAAAGTGTTTAAGAGGAAGAAGCACTTCTCTGTTTATTGTATAAGGCCAACATTACCTGGATACAAAAATCAAAGGAATTAGAGAAAATAGAAATGGAAATTCTACATGTAACCATTCTACATGGAAATTCTACATGTAACCATGTAGAGTTTGTAATATTTGTAAATAAATAAAAAATGGTAACTATAAATAGACCAAATAAGAAAAGAATTTGAACATCTCCGTACATGCAAAAAAGACTTTTAAGAAAATTCAATAACCTGGGCATGGATGGTGGCATAGTAGGAAAAAAAACCAAAAACACTCTGTGAGACTGACCCTCGTAGAAAGGTTCTGTGTTCATATCCAGAGAATTCCCTGAGCCTGTAAGGCATGGACATGTCTCAGATCTCTGGCTGCCTTAGGCTAAGTGGGTTCAAGACCTTGTTGAGGTGCTCTCTCTATCTCTGTCACTTTCATTCATGGATGAAAGAAATGAAGTTTTAAAAAATAATAAAATTTAACATCCATTTTAGACAACTAGGAAGAAAATTTCTTCAATTTAAGCAAAAGTAACCACAAAATCAACCTGCAAATATGGAACAAGGCAAAAGGAACAAGGCAAGAATGACTGTTTACATCATTTCAATTTAACATTGTATTGGAGGCCACAAATGTGGCAAATATTATGTCAGAAAAACAAATTGGAAAGAAAAGAAAATTTTCTCTAAAATAGACATAGTCATTGACATAAAAAATATCAATAATTACAAAAATGGTACAACGACGAGTAAGTGAGTTTAGCAAAATGGCTGAACACAAGGTCAATATACAAAGACACTGGACTCCCACATGACTGACTGCGGTTTGAACCCAGAATCCTGCAGCTTGAAAATCATGCTGGGTGTGTTTGCATGCATTCCCAAAGTCCCCAGAATTTTTGTATTTTATTTTTTAAGAAATAGAGTTTTGCTATAGGGCATGTGTGCTTGCCGGAGAGACAGAAAGCAAGAAATCAGCTCCCCAGGGGGAATGTTCTCACCACAATGCCCTCTCCTCTTGGGACTTTGGACATACATGCAACACATGCCTGATGTGAGTTTAAGCTGAGGAGTGGGGACTCGAACTGCAGCTGACTATGAGGAAGTCTAGTGATGTAATCTCTATGCTATCTGTTGGTCCCTCTTCATTTTTATGAAAGATTTTTTGCCATAGGTTGTGGCAAAAAATTGTGAACTTGTCCAAGGGAGAAAGAGAGAGACAGAGATAGAGAAAGTGAGAAATTACTCCCCTCAGGGAGGATGGCCACACTGCAGTCCTTGTCCTTTAGTCTCCTCCTGTGATTTTGGGCATTCAGGCACAGACAACCAAGCGTGATTTTTTAAGGCACTGGGTCCAGATCTCAAACCATGGTCAACCATGTGGAAGTTCCTCGCCTTAACCATCACACCACCTGGTGAGTTCAAGAATCTCCACATTTTAAAATATGAATAAAACACACACATTTTAGAGAAATTGTGTCGGTGAAGTTCATCTATCAGAAAGTAGGAATTCCTAACAATTCCATATTTGTGGAATGAGCTGATGTATTATTCCTTTCAAAACATTTCTATGGGAGGTAATTTCCAGTTTTCTGCTAGTGATCTTGTGGTTGGCTATCCAAAACACTGCATTAGATGTTTTCTGAGGTTTTTCCCAGTTCGTGGGGAAAGCTGGGAACAATGAACTAGATATATGTATTATGAGTGACATGTAATATGTGGATTTTTCCTTGATTTGATTCTCTAAAAAAATATAATTCAAATTCTATAGTCTAAAGTAAAATTAATCCTAATTATTTGTCTGCCTTTATAGCATAGCTACAGATTCTCAGGCATTCCAGGGAAAATAATTACCATGTTGTATGTGCCATTTTTCAGTTTATGGTAGCATACATTCCACCCATCTCGTGGTCTTTCTGAAGGTGCTAGCCTATCTCATTTTGCTGCTTTGTGAAATTCCTTTTCATCCAAAGTCTGTTATGTGTCTTTAGGCAGGAGCCTTGGTTTCGGTTCTTGTATTTGTATCTACTACATCTGTTTCTGACTTCTAGAAGTAGCACAAAGTCTAATTGTCTAACTAGGCAATTCCTACTCTCTCCTTCCATCCTTTCTCCCCTTCCCACATGGTCATTGCTTCTATTTTTGTTAACTCTTTCTAACATTTTTTGATGACTTTGATTTTTGAAGAAACTCTGCATTATCACTGTGCAAATCAAGTTTTTGTCTTCTCTTCTGTTGCATTCTGGTGTCCAGCAACACATGAAACTAGCATATGAATTCATATAACTTTCAACCCCAAGGGCCTATTTGATAAACATGATTTAACCACCATCTGTATCAAACTCTGAAGTGCAAATGACAAAGTCTTAAGTACATCACAACCCAAGAAAGACTATGAGCACTTGAGCACTAATCTGAAGAGTAGCTTAGATCTGTTCTGATTACATGAGGTGTAAAATATCACTTACGATTCAATTTCATCATTGGTGTTTATAATTGTTTTTCCTATTACCTAACCAATTCAATGTGGGGGTATTTTGCTTCACGCTGTTTTAAATTTTTTACATAATTTGTATATTAATAACTGAAAGTTTAAAAAAATTCTATTTTCTTTAAAATTAAAGCAATGTATTTTAAGAAGACTTCTTTAATTTCTGTACATAATATCCTTATGCTTATAATTGAATGCCTGTGTTATTGTGCTATTTTCTAAATTTACCTTCTAAACAGCTTATGAACACAGTGTTCACCTATTGTTTGAGATTCATCAAAGGAACCAGAACTAGAACAGGAGAAAGAATGGGACAAAAGAAATAAAAAAAAATTATTCAAGGCAAAGGCCAGCTCGTGGCAGCAGATGGAAGATCTGGATGTGAAACAGAAGTCATGGAAATGCAAACTCACAGAAAATTTTTGATTGCAGAAACCAAAGGCATTGCTTACAATATTTCTGTAAATAAAAGAAAATATAAAGGGAGACTAATAAAAATTCGACTGAAACATACAGTTTCAGTTCAAAGATGTGGCAAGTCGAAAAGAATGTTTGCTCTCACTCTTAAAAAAAAGAGTTACAAACTTATTATTTATCTTAACTCATAACAGAATTAAAGTTTTTGGGAAAACAATCTGAAATTTAAGATTAAGTCCATCTTACTGTATGAATAAATAGTTCTTAGCTGCTCATTGCTGACCAGTTTGCTATTATCTGGCTATGCCAGGTGTTGAGAGACACTTGGGTTGCTTTCAGTTTGGGGAAATTATGAACAAAATTGCTACAAAACTTGACATACAAAATTTACTATCAGTTTATCTATATCGATTCACTGAAATTTTAATCTGGATTTATCCAATATATAGTCTAATTGTGGATAGTACATTCATAACTAGAATTTCAATTTAACTTTGAATATTGAATATATAATCTAATTGTAGATAATTTATGACTTAATAATGAGTGTTCTAATTTATGAATATGGTATATCTCTCTATTTATTCAGATCTTCTTTGACTTCTTTCATTAATATTTGAAATTTTCAGAATATTTTGTATATATTTTGTTAGATTTATAGCCAAGTATTCATTTTTTTAAAAAATAATTATTTATTTTATTTTTTTATTTACTCATTCGTTTATTTCTTAATTTGACCAGTGAGAGACAGAGGGTGATAGTGAGAGAGAAAGGAAGTGAGAAAGCAAGTCACCAGATTCAGGACTCGAACTCTGGTCGGCCATGTAGGAGTGTCCAGCGCCTTAACCACCATGCCACCTGCTGGTCCCTTCAGGTATTCATTTTTTGATGCTATTGTAAATTATCATCTATCTATCCAATTACATATATTTCTGTATTTTAGTTTCAGTGTTTGTTTATTGCTCTTATGTAGGAGCTTTATTGAACTTTGTATATTGACCTTATATACTATGACCTTGCTATAGTTAAAGTGATGATCTAGGAGATATGGGTAGATCTTATGAGATTTTTCGCATAGATAATTATATTTTCACATCTGTGAATCCCTTTTAAGACCTACTATATTGGATTTGGTTCTGCACAGTGAGTCATTCTAGAATTATTCTAATCTAATTTCCATATAATTATTCTTTATATACCTGAAGTTCTCTCCTTTACATTCCCTCTGAGTCTTTTAGTAGCCCACATATATGCTTCTCTTTAAACTCATAAATTCAGACTAGAGAAAAAATTACTTGCTCTACTCTATATAACCCCATTATTTTAACACGTATTTCTCCGAAAAGGTAGTCGTCCGTTTATGGGCAGATCCCGGATATTGACCATGTCAGAGTCAAATTGGACTCTCTCAGTAGAGCTGCAATAATAATAATAGACTGCAATAGCTCATGTAATTCTCACAGTGACCATAGGAATAGATCTTTCCATAACGCTTTGTAGGAAAAGAGACTTAGCCTTTAGAAAGGTATAAAATTTCTTACGGTTTCTCAGATATATGTAGTACGACTGACTTTTATACCTAGAACTCTTATATCAAATCCTTTGCTCTTAAACACTATACTAGCTTGAACCAATAGTGTAACTCAGTCTATAAATTTTATTAGATGAAATGAGAACTGTTTACAATGTGATTTATATAAACAATTCAGTGATGAACATAAAGAATAAATATATAAATAAAATAATGATTTTATGTTTTCAATTACTTATCTATATATTTTATTTCTATTCTAACATTTTATACATATGAATTTGGTCAGTTTTTCAATCTTTTTTTAAAAGAATTATTGATATAATTTTATTTATTCATTCATTTATTTTAATTTGACCAGAGAGAGAGACACAGAGAGAGAAAATGAGAGAGTGAGAAAGCAAGACACCAGGTCCAGGATTTGAACCGTGGTTAGTCACATGGGAGTGTCCAGTGCCTTAATCACAATACCACCTGCTGGTCCCCCAGTTTCTCAATCTTAAAGATAATAATGAGACACAAGGAAAAACTTGTATTTAGTTATTGCTTTTTATGAAATACTAACTCCTAACTGTTAGTTCCTACAGATGTTTTACAAATTTTATCTTTAAAACGTTTTTGTATCCCAGTGAGGTTTTAAATTTCACACAGTAAGATAAAGCAATTATTAAAGCAATATCCAAATAATGCAAGAAATACAATTTTCAAAAAATTAAAACCAATTGGAATAATGACTTTTATATTAGGATAGTTCATAGCTTCTAGAAATAAAGGGCTGAGAGTACAATTATTAATTAACTTAGATACCCAGAGAGAAATATTTATGCAAACTACTTCCAGGGTTAAAGCTTTTAACAACTGCATATTGAACAAAAGTTTATTTAGTTATGATAGGCTAGTAAAGGCACAATAAAGATTTATGAGTAGGTCAATATATACCTGAGCAATTTTCCCTGATCATTACTTTGACAGCCTCACTCAACTCTGGTACAACAAAGCAAACAGAACAGGCTATGAAATAAGGTGAGTCTTCAAATACTTTTTTATACTACTTTCATGTTTTCCCTTAATTCAGTTTAGCAATAGTCCCCTCTACCTGCACTTGTTTAAAACAATGAAACAACATATTTTAAGCTGTCATTTTAAAATCACATCTATCAAAACAAAAGAAAGAATTCTAATTGTTTTTAAGATATGAGATTTTTTTTTGTCTAGTTCTTCTTTATAATTTCATCAGATTTAGGTGGGATTATGTCAAGTTTTTCTTAATCGCTCTGCATAGAAGAGAATAAAGATTGTACAGTAGAAGAATATTCTATTTAAGTGTGATTAAATATACTGTATTTAAGACATCTATATAGACAGGAGGATGTTACATTTATAAAACACTTTATGTAGTCTAACATTTTCTTTGCATACCAGTCATCACACCACCATCTAGTAAAGAATATTTCTTTTGATAATAAATATACAGAGAAAAGCTATCAAAATACAGATTCAGAAAAGAAGTTTTGCTGAAAATTATTGCATTTCAAAATATGATCACTATAACTACCCCGTACAGTAGATGAACAATTTTAATACTGATTTTTATGAGTATTCATGTGAGTAATTTAATTTTGGTACATTAATTTTGTCCTTATTTTTCTAGATTAAGCAGAATTTGCTTCATGACAACATGCATTTATCTTTTCCTTATATTTTTCTTAAGGAAACGGAAAACACAATCCTTGTTATTGGCTTCTTGATACCAAAGTAGACTATGATTTTAAATGAAACTTACACTTATCCATACAGTAAATGTGAGCCTGTCATTTCTTATACAACATCAAAGAACGAGGTTTCATTTTCTAAACACCTGTCTCACTTGTTATACTGATTACATTATATCACATTTAGTTTCTATGAAGATTACTGATGCAATAGCTTACATATTGACAAGAAGAAATTATATGCTAAAATTTCATGCAAATCTTTAAACATTTATTTATAAGATGTAGTTAAAAATTAAGCCTGAGTTTACTCAGTATCAGTCTCGGAACTATTTTCAAGATTCTTGTTACTAAGAATGGAGCCTCTAATGGAGAAAGTTGACATACGCATTAGTAATTGCAGTACATTTTCTGCGTGCTATGATAAAAATGGAGAACAAACAGACTAATTTTTCCTCCGAGCATACTCAAAGAGTCCAGGGCATTTGAACTGAGAATAAATTGGAACTCACCTAGGAGAGTCAATGGGGAAAAGATGAAGGAAGATCGAGTAACATACAGGCAGGCTGTCCAAAAAAAGATGCTTCAGTGTTGGGGATGGGATGAGGATGTGATTCTGAAAATATTCTGGAGGTGAAATCAGCAGAAATTATTGAATGACTGATGTGGTAGAAAAATATGGGAGATGAGAAAGAGGATTTTAGGGTGAGGAAACTGGGTACACAAACCAACATAGTCATGGAGAAGGGACTATTGAGAGACAAAAACAAACAAACAAAAAGAGATTTTTATAGGTCATCCCATGCCCTGGTGGTTAAGGTGGCTGTGTCCTCCATGACCAACTGTGCAGCTTGAGACTGGGACCCAGTGGCTTGAGAAACACACCAAGTTATGCGTGTACAAGAGAGGGACTGTGGCATCATGACCTTGGCCCATGAAGGGTATTGCCTTCCTTTCCTTCTCTCTCCGTCTCTCTTCAGTGACTGTATGTACTCTCTGGACATCTCTCTTCAGTGACTGTATGTACTCTCTGGCAAATACATATATAGTTTTAAATTTGAAAACGATTTTAAAACCATTTAGTAAACCCCATTTAGTAAAGCATTTACCATGGGAATGCTAAATTCTAACTTTTAATGCCTTTGAATTGAGATTTATATAAAAATCATGGAATACAGAAGACCCATGGAAATTTGAAAACTGAAATAAAAATGAGACATATGTGGTAAAAATTAAATTAAATATGCTAAACAAATTTTTGAAGAAAAATTATTTCCAATCTACATTTAAGTACTCTCTATATTAATTCAAATGCATAGTATTACTTAAATACATGTACGTGTGTGTGTGTGCATATATATATAAAATGGGTATATTTTATTTGCTATTTTATGGAGGACTTTAGAGCAATATAGTTGAAATTTTTTCTTAAACACAGTGACTCCCAAATATATATTGTCTTCCTACATATATACATACACACACACACACACACACACACACACACTTACATACTTTCTTTACAATATTGGTATATAAAATTAATGTTGGAAAGGGGAACACGAGCATTAGAATAAAAATAACTCAATTTTTTGACTTATATTTAGCTTTCTCTCTAAGCTGGACTTTTCTTTCACAGAATTGTGAGAACTAAGGAATAGTACAAGTAGAGACTTCTTTCACCTGAAAAATGCTCTATAATGAGAGGGCAAGACATACATGCTTGGAGATATATTTCCCTTTGCATTTTCATCTTAGGGAACTATACTGTGTATCACTAATGAAATCCGTTGGCTTAACCTTGTGTGTGTTGCTTACATTTTTGTCAATCTACACTACTTTAAGTCATAAACTGACAGTGCTCGCTTCTGTTGTTTTCATTATACTTAATAAAAACCAATGTTTACGGGACCAGCAGTTGGCATAATGGTTATGTCTCTGGACTCCCAGGTAGTTGACAGTGGTTTGGGTCCCAGACCCAGTGGCCTAAACTCACACCAGGTGCATGTGCATGTGTGCCCAAGATCCCGAGAGGAGAATGGAGGAGAAGGGACTGTGGCGTGGCCATCAACACTGGGGGGGGGTTTCTCACTTTCAGTCTTTCTGTCTCTCTCTGTCTTTCTGCTGAGCACACGTGCCCTATAGCAAAAACCTCTAAAAAAAAATGATGTATATAATTTCATAACTGATTGTAATTTATTAAAGTTATTTATTTTGCATTTGAAATACATATTTTTTTATCTTTAGATGGCACGGAAGAAATTTAGTGGATTAGAAGTCACTCTGATTGTCCTGTTTGCCATAGTTACTATAATAGCTATTGCCCTTGTTGTTGTTTTAGCAACTAAAACACCTGCTACTGAAGGTAAGTAATGTTAATAATAATCTTTGGGGTAAAAGAAAAATCATATTCTATAATTTTTGTCTTATAAAAAAAGTACAGAAATATAAATTTTAAAAAATGATAAAATATTTTTTATAATGAGGTTAAGAGAAAGTTATTCCACAATAGTTACTTTTTTTTTCTTAGAGAAATTTTTGCTATAGGGAACATGTACTCATCAGAGAGACAGAGAGACAGAAAGCGAGAAATCACACCAGGGGCGAGGGCCATGCTGCAATCTCTTCTCCTCCATTCTCCTCTCAAGATTTTGGGTAAGTATGCACATACACCTAGTGTGAATTTTAAGCTGCTAGGCCCAGAATTTGAACTGCTATTGACTACATGGGACTCCAGTGATGTAACCATTATGCCATCTGCTGATCTCTAGTTACTGGTTTTAAAACTAATCTGTGTGAAGGCCAGCAGTTGGCATGGTGGTTAGGGTTCTGGGATACCACATGACCGACCACCCTTCAAGTTCCAGACCCAGTGGCTTAACAATGACAAATAGAGAGAAAAATAAATAAATGTTTAAAAGTCAGAATAATCATCTTTGTGAAATGAATCACACCAAGAGACCTAAGGAAAGTTATACAATTACTTCTACTTTCTCAGCTCATTATCCTGCAGTTAGTACAGTGAAGAGCTTTTGTAATGAAAGAATCCACGTACTTTGATATTAATTGAAGTTCTAATTACGGTGCTTGGAAAAAAGCAAAGATGCAAAAGGATCCGGGGGTTAATGTATCAGAACAACCACTGATTGTTGATAGTCTTACTGGTTTTCTCATCAGTGGGAAAACAGGGTTTTTTGTTCTAGCCTTTGGACCCTTGCAAAGGTGGTGGGATATTGGGCAAATATTCTCTTTGTCTTGACTCACTTTTTGTTGAGAGAGAGGCTGCATGAGAAAGGCAGGTAGAGAAAAGTAAAAGTAAAACAAGACTTGAGGTGTCTTATTTTTTTCTGGATATTTCTATCCTAAGAGTTGGTTCATGCTACTTTGGACCATCAAATCTACTTTCCTTTCATCAGTATCTCTTGTCTAAAGAAATAAGAACTGTAAAAGATGTTACACATTAAATCTCTCTTGACCAAATAAATAAGAACTGTAAAAGATGTTACACATTAACTTCTAATCTAACTATAGTGAGAATTTATTGTTGCTGTTAGTCTTTTTCTTATTTCAGAAACTAAAGCTCACTATAGCATGAAGTAATCAATTTTATCTTACCTATATCTGATTGCTACAATGCTTATTTTTAAAAATTATTATTTTATTATTATTATCATTATTTAAATTTGCTAGAAGACGTGTGCTCATGTGCGCACATGAGAGAGAGAGAGAGAGAGAGAGAGAAAGTGAGAAAGCAAGCTACCAGGTGCAGGACTCGAACCACAGTCAGCCATGTGGGAGTCCAGTGCCCCAACCATCTCGTCACTTGCTGGCCCCAATGTTTTCTTTAAATAGACTTGGGACCTAAATTTATTTGCTATTCTCAACTTTTTCAAATAATTTCCTTGCAAGTATCTTTTTCTTCCTGTTTTTCTCTTCTCTAACTTCTTGTGTCCTGGTCTTTACCTTTCCCAGTTCTAAGATTCTCCATCTTCTTTCTTTATCTGTAATTGTAAATATGATGTGAATGTACATTTTGTTTGCTTTAGAATTTATACCAACACTTGTTGCAAATGTATTTTGTCTTCTTGAAGAAATAGTCAATAGGGTTCTACATAGTCAATTTTAAATTATTTGGATCTTTTTCTTCTAATACATGAGGCTTGAATCTATAGGTCCTTTTAAAAACAGATTTTATCATTTATTCATTTTCATTAAATATAAGTTCATATATTCTTTCATAAAGCACTTGTTACTTTAAAAATCCAAAGCATCTCATATTATGCTTTATTTCATTGTGTTATTTTCTGCCCAAACATCTTCCCTACTTCAAATCCAGCTACTACTACAGATCCTTCAAGCTCAGGAAGATGTCCAAATGAAATAAATGATCCCATCAATGAGAGAATAAACTGCATCCCAGAACAATTTCCAACACAGGTATGCAACAAAATTCTCAATATTGTTTATAAATATATACATTGCTATATTAAGATAATTGCCCAATGTGTATCAATTTTATATTACTAAAGATCTACATAAATTAGGTTGAATTTATCTTTTTATTGTAGTTCTGAATAAAGAGATGATAGATAAGTCATTGAGACGGCTTATCTGTACCTCTATTTAATTCAAATTAACAAGGTAACATTCATCCATGATGAACAAGCTATACTTTATTTTATAAAATTTCATAACATTTTATCCTCTCAAATATACTTTTTTTTTGAAAGTTTTTTTCTTTTTGCTATAGGGTGCGTGTGCTCACCAGACAGACAGAGAGAAACAGAGAGGCAGAAAGTGAGAAATCACCCCTCAGGGGGGATGGCCACGCCACAATCTCTTCTCCTCCATTCTCCTCTCAGGATCTTGGGCATGCATGCACACGCACCCGGCGTGAGTTTTAAGCCACCGGGTCTGAGACGCCAACCGCAATTGACTACGTGGGAGTCCAACTACATAGACATTAGGCTAATTGCTGGTCCCCCAAATATACTTCTTAAAAAATTATTATACCTTTTGCAGCCAGCAGGTGGCATAATGGTTAAGTTGCAGGACTCCCACATGGTCAATTGTGGCTAGAGCCCCAGACCTGGTGGCTTGAAACTCATGCTGGGTATGTGTGCATGTGTGTCACAATCTTGGGAGCAGAATGGAGGAAACGAGATTGCGGCATGGCCATCTCCCTCAGAGGGTGATTTCTAACTTTCTCTCTCTTTGCCTCTCTCTATATCTCTGGCTAGCACAAGCTCCTTGCAGCAAAAATCTCTCTAAAAAATTATAACAGTTTATAATATAGAATATTTGAGAGACTTATCTATGCTCCATTATAGCATTTGTAATAGTGTCATTAAAAAGTTATCTGTGGAAAATAAAATAATGCTCATTATTAAACATTATTAATTTTTAATTATTTGGCTATTAGAAGAGGAATAAATAGAGAAAATTAACCTCATTGGGTTTATGTTACCCTAAAATGACTCTTCCTTTTTCACTATAAATCTATGTATAAATAAAGGTCAGTGAGTGTTTGTAGGTATATACCCGCATTTTTCTAATACTGTAATATACGTATCTAAACCTTGTATCTCCAACTCTGCATCACCACCACACATAAAATATCTGTTACAAATGAACCCTAAAATTTTCATTAGCCCTACTCTACCTTTGTTACAGTGTAATTTACACAAAATTTTCTGATGAATTTGCCAAAGAAACATTACCAATAATAGAGCCTGTCCTTAGGACTGCATTAAGAATAGCAGGTCCTATGGCAGAGAACAGAGCTGGGTGACATGGTATTTATTGTGATACACTTATGAGAGGGCCAGATATCTTCCTTAGTTTATAATCTCTAAGAAATTACTGAAGTTTAAGATGAATTCTATTAGAAACAATGAAGGGCTGCCAGAGTTTGTGTAAGAAACATTTAAAACCCAATGTTTAGGGTTTCGATGCCTACCTTAGTGTTTAATATCAACCTAACCTATTAGAGGGCTGAAGAATGTTTACGATATGAAACAATAACACTTATGAATTAAACTGGATCAAAAGTATTTGTGTATGTCATTTAAGAAAAGAAAGTAATGTTCACTTTTTGAGTCTTAGTGTATCTCAAATGAGTTTAAGTGTTTTGACTTTTTAATGAGGGAAAGTGAAATTTATTCAAATAATTTTAAAGAGATGATCAGTTTAAATGGAAAATTAGAGTTTTGCAAGGCTAAATAAATTAAATGAGAGTCAGGGTCACTCTGCTAGTTAATAGGCAAAGCTGGAATTGGAGCTATGGTAAATTTGAAGTTCAATGTGTTTATTTTTCTACAACTCATAGTCACTATTCATTAACTATAATCTTATCATTTTCTCTAAGTGGATAATATCACAAGGTAGTATTCATCTAGATAATGATTAAAAAATAATAAATGAATAAAAAAAAAATTCTACCTAAAATTATTAAAAGAAACGGTACTGTTTTCCCTCTCTTTGGGAAATGTTTCAAATTATGAAGAAGATACTTATTCAAATTTTGCCACTCAAGAGTTTTACAATTTTGATCTTTGTACTTACTTAATAGTATTATTAATAATGTTAGTAATATTTTCTTATTAAATTCACTGAAGATTCTTTAAAATTCTTCATATGTTAATTTTACATCATCTCAAATTTCACCTAGAACAACCATCTAAAATATTTATACTTACATTTCTTTTTAAAAATTGTTTATTATTTAATCATATTTACCATCATTATTATTATTTTTTAAAATTTGCTATGAGGTGTGTTCACTCACCAGAGAGACAGACACAAAGAAGAGAGGGAGAGTGAGAAAGCAAGCCTCGAGGTCTAGGACTTGAACTGTGGTCAACCATGTGGGAGTCCAACCCCTTAATCACCATGCCACTTATTGGTCCCAATATATACTTACATTTCTAAATCTGAGAAGCATGCCGTCTATTATTTGATTTAAATAAGGTTGTTAAAATTAAATTTGGTCATAATAATTTTTTAAAAATTTTCTTAGTGAAAAAAACATTTCTGTTGGGTATTCATGTATATGAAGGAGATTTATTATGGCCAAACATTTGACAATAAATATTTTTTGTATTAAATTTATTTCATGAATAATTTTAATTTAAAAATACATGCATACTTATACAATGATGAAAAAATATTGAATAGGCAATGGTAATGTGAAAAACAGCCATAATTGCACCTAGAATATGTTTGTCAGTTCAGGCTGTCATAACAAATTATCGTAAACTGAATTGCTTAAACATGACTTTTATTTACCCACAGTTCTAGAGGCCAGAAGTTCAAGATCAAGATGCTATTAGGGTCGGTTCCTGGTGTGACCTCTCCTAACTAATAGATAACTGCCTTCTTTCTGTGTTCTCACAAAACATTTTCTCTGTGCACACAGAAAGATGGAGAGAAATCTCTGATGTCTCATCTTTTCTTCTTTCTTTTGAAATTATTTAATTTAATTCATTATTATTATTCTTTTTAATTTGACCAGAGAGAGAGAAAGAGAAAGTAAGAAAGCAAGCTGCCAGGTTCAGGACTCAAACCATGGTAGCCATATGGGAGTCTAGCCCCTTAACCACCACACCACCTTCTGGGCCTCATCTTCTTTTTTAAAATTATTTATTTTGGGATCACTAGATGGCATAATGAATGTGTCACTGGACTGCCACAAGGCAGACCATGGTTTGAGTCCCAGACCCAGAAGCTTGAAACACATGCTGGGTGTGTGTGCGTGTGTGTCCAAAATCCTGAGAGGAGAATACAAGAGAAGGGATTGTGGTGAGGCCAACACCCTGGAGGGTAATTTCTTAATTTCTGTGTCTCTGTCTCTCCGGCAAATACATGCAACATATACCAAAAGTCTCTCTTAAAAAATTTATTATTTCTAGAGAAAGAGAAGAAGAGAGAGAGAGACTGAGAGAGACAGATAACCTGTCTATGTAGATACTCATACACATATATAATAAATGTAACAAGCTTGAATTTTACCTATTATAATTTAGCAAAATAATACTAATTATAGTTTCCGGTTAACATATATTCAATGTATATCTTAATATATTTTACTTTTTTGCCTTTTCAACTTAAAAGAAAAGACATATGAAATTAATGAGGAATGAAAAGTAATGGGGAAAATAGCTAAAAATCTGAAAAAAAGGAAAAAACTATTCATAAATAAGTCTCAAAATATTCACAAAATAAACTAAAATTAATTTTTTAAAGTAACAGTAGAGATGACCATTCTTAAGCAAATATGTTTTGTTGTATATATAGTAGTTTTGATAATGTCCTCCAAAAATCTATGCTAACTTGGAGCTGCAGAATACAACCTTGGAAATGCAATGAATTAAGATGAAGTCATACTGGATTAAGGTGGACCCTATGAATGTATGTGTATCTGTGTGTGTATGTGTGTGTGTGTGTATGTATGTAATGCCATTTTAATTTGATGTAAAAATAGGAGAGAAGGGGGCCAGGAGACAGTGTAGTGGTTACATTGCTGGACTCCTGCAAGGTAAAGTGCAGTTCAGGTCCTGAACTTGGTAGCTTGGAAATCATGCTGGGTGTGTCTGTATGCACGCCCAAATCCCAGGAGGAGAATAAAGGAGAAGGGATTGCAGCTTGGCTATCCCTCGCGAAAGGGATGATTTCTCACTTTCCCTCTCTTGAGCTCTGTCTCTCCCTGGCAAGCACACTCATCCTAAGGAAAACACCTTAAAATTAAAAAAAAAAAATAGTAGAGAAGTTAAGGCGTACTCTTAGCAGGCTAAAGATGGAAAGTTCTAATATATTTTCATGGCAAATAGACCAAGAAAAAAACATCCTATATGTATTCAAATTAAGCAAGAGTGTCACACTATTAAATTTAAATTTTAAGTATATTTTTAATTATACCATTGGTAATGCATAGCATCACCATTTTGTTCAAATTTTGAATAAATAATAACTTTTCTTCCTCACATAATCATCCCATATAGATGATAAAATTACTAAGACACCAGTTCTTTGCTATGTTTATTAAATGCAATTGCAATAACTAATTGTAATACTTGCCACAGTTTATAGTTAAAATAAAATAGTTAAATGCTAAACTAATATGCCAGCAATAACTATCTTAAATATTTTATGTGAGCTTGAACTCAGGTCACTAGTTCATTGATGGCTTCGCTTGCAGCTTGATTCATAATTAGGTCAAAATAAATACTTTCGTTCTTCTCCATTAACACCAGAAAAACATAAATTATATATATCAATATATTATAATCACCAAGTGGTCAGCAACCTTTCATACAGAAGAGCTTACCAAAAAATCTGTATTAATACATAACTTGGATAAATCACAACTCAGAGCATAAATTTTGGCCAGAGTATAATTCAGTCATCAAATTTATATTTCTTTCAAACAAAAAGAACAAAGGAGGTGTGGTGTAATCTGCTGAAGATATTTTGGTCAACTGGACTGGGGAGAAATGTTCACATATTGAAATGTTTGCTTCATAAGCTAAACAATGTCATTGAATATATATAAAAAATAAATTTATTGAAAAAATACTAACCTACCTGATCACACTACTAATCGTATTATTCCCTCTTAAAAAATATTTTATCAGGCACTTTGTGCACAGCGAGGCTGCTGCTGGAGGCCATGGAATAGCTCTGTCATTCCCTGGTGCTTCTTTGTAAACAACCATGGCTACAACGCTGAGGGGCTGAGGACAACGAATACTGGTGAGAAGTGCTCTGTCATGCGGAATCAAGATGCTAAGTTCGAAGTACAAACAAAAAAGAGTTAAATTTTTTCCCTGGAAAAATACCTCAAGTTGAATTCAAATGAGAAATGCGCAGAAATGTGTTCAAATTGGATATACTGGAGATGATATTTTTCACATGATTTGAAAAAACACTCGTTGGCAACAAATGTCATAACATTATAAATATCTGAAAATAATAATTATTATCCTTATACATCAAGTCTCTCATTCTAGCTTTTTTCCCTTCTTTAAGGACTTGAAGCCAATTTAAACAGGATATCTTCACCTACTCTGTTTGGAAATGACATTAACCGTGTTCTCTTCACAACTCAGAATCAGACACCAAATCGGTTCCGGTTCAAGGTTTGGTTTTTGAGATTTCTGAAGATTTGATAGTTGAAAGACTAAAAGGCATTTTATGAACATGCTTTTTGGTTTACCAATGTATTTTCCCTTCTGAGAAGTGTTTATTCCAAACTAAAGGCTGAATTCACTTCTTGAGCTTGTTTACTCAAATGTCACATCATTATCATAATAGTTTTTTCTTCTGGTATTTTGTGGAGAATTTAAAAATATAATCCATGAAAGATATGTAGCACAGTATTGTGAGGAGACTTATGATGGAATAAACACTAGTTAAGTTTTATTATTTTAACTACAGTTTATAAGCATTAGTTAAGTTTTATTATTTTAACTACAGGCTATGATAAAGAATTAGTTATAAATTTGACTTGAGAAAGGTCTTAATAGTGTTGTATAAGTGTAATATACACAGTACATTTTACTAGTCATCACTTGTATTCATGATTTTTTAAAAAAATCAATTCCTGCCATTTTCTAGGAAGTAATTTAGTGGTATGTTTTTTGGATTCAAAAGTGAAAATAGTACCATATCCTTTGTATATTATCTTGTTAACCACAGTCTCCAGGAACTAACAAACTTTTTTAAACAAAATTCAAAATCCTTATGGGATTGTGTAAGGAGATGAACATTGAAAAGCACTGAGAATAATCAACTTTATAAAAGTCTAGTATTCCATAATCAATATTTGGAAATACTGTCATTTTCATATCAAGTTGATAAAAATCTTCAGTAGATTTTACCTATGTACTTTTATAAGAACCATTAGAAATTTATACAGTTTATTTGTGCACGGCCATGCAACAATGTCAAAATTAAGGTTGTGACTAAAATTAATTTCTATGAAATGACTGAATATGTCACTTGCTATTTAGAGCTTGCATTTAATAACTAATTCGGAATTAGAAAATTAAATAACAGTTTTGACTCAAGTAATGGTGATTTGTTTAAATATTTGCAGATTACCAATCCAAGTAACAGACGCTATGAAGTTCCTCATCAGTTTGTGCAAGAATTTACGGGACCCGCATCTACTGATACATTGTATAATGTGCAGGTTACGGAAAGGCCATTTGGCATCAAAGTTATTAGACGAAGCAATAATCGAGTTTTGTAAGTACTTTTCTGTCGTTACACTTACATAGGTTTACATATCTACTCAGTTTTACTCTGCGTTATAAATGCATTGGAGAGGAATTAGTGATTTTCTATACTACAGATGTTTTTAAGACAAATGCTGTTGCAACTCAAGAAATGTTTAATTAGCAATTGTACAGATTGCATCTCTGCAGTTATTTTATTCAATATGTTTTAATACTTTTGGAACTGACTTTATATTAAATCGTAAAGTATTAAATGCTAAGTGAAATATGCCAGGCACAGCAGGACAAATATTGAAAGATCTCTTTCATGGAATCTAAAAAAGTGAAATTATAGTAAGGTTTAGAATCAATTCTCTTAGCAATTTTGAAATATACGCTAATTTTTTAAAAGAGATTTTTGCTGTAGGGCATGTGTGGTTTCCAGAGAGAGAAAGAGAGAGAAAGCAAGAACAGGCTATGATAAAGAATTAGTTATAAATTTGACTTGAGAAAGGTCTTAATAGTGTTGTATAAGTGTAATATACACAGTACATTTTACTAGTCATCACTTGTATTCATGATTTTTTAAAAAAATCAATTCCTGCCATTTTCTAGGAAGTAATTTAGTGGTATGTTTTTTGGATTCAAAAGTGAAAATAGTACCATATCCTTTGTATATTATCTTGTTAACCACAGTCTCCAGGAACTAACAAACTTTTTTAAACAAAATTCAAAATCCTTATGGGATTGTGTAAGGAGATGAACATTGAAAAGCACTGAGAATAATCAACTTTATAAAAGTCTAGTATTCCATAATCAATATTTGGAAATACTGTCATTTTCATATCAAGTTGATAAAAATCTTCAGTAGATTTTACCTATGTACTTTTATAAGAACCATTAGAAATTTATACAGTTTATTTGTGCACGGCCATGCAACAATGTCAAAATTAAGGTTGTGACTAAAATTAATTTCTATGAAATGACTGAATATGTCACTTGCTATTTAGAGCTTGCATTTAATAACTAATTCGGAATTAGAAAATTAAATAACAGTTTTGACTCAAGTAATGGTGATTTGTTTAAATATTTGCAGATTACCAATCCAAGTAACAGACGCTATGAAGTTCCTCATCAGTTTGTGCAAGAATTTACGGGACCCGCATCTACTGATACATTGTATAATGTGCAGGTTACGGAAAGGCCATTTGGCATCAAAGTTATTAGACGAAGCAATAATCGAGTTTTGTAAGTACTTTTCTGTCGTTACACTTACATAGGTTTACATATCTACTCAGTTTTACTCTGCGTTATAAATGCATTGGAGAGGAATTAGTGATTTTCTATACTACAGATGTTTTTAAGACAAATGCTGTTGCAACTCAAGAAATGTTTAATTAGCAATTGTACAGATTGCATCTCTGCAGTTATTTTATTCAATATGTTTTAATACTTTTGGAACTGACTTTATATTAAATCGTAAAGTATTAAATGCTACGTGAAATATGCCAGGCACAGCAGGACAAATATTGAAAGATCTCTTTCATGGAATCTAAAAAAGTGAAATTATAGTAAGGTTTAGAATCAATTCTCTTAGCAATTTTGAAATATACGCTAATTTTTTAAAAGAGATTTTTGCTGTAGGGCATGTGTGGTTTCCAGAGAGAGAAAGAGAGAGAAAGCAAGACAGAAAAGAGAGAAGTCGCCCCTCCCCCCCAGGAGGGGATGGCTATACAGCATTCCCTTCTACTCTATTCTCCTCTGGGGATTTTGGTCATGCATGCACATGAGCCTGGCATGGGATTCTTAAGTCTACAGGTTCGGGACTTGAACTGCAGTTGACTATGTAGGAGTCCAGTGACCTAAGCATTATGCAATCTGCTGGTCCCTAATGCTAAACTATTAACTACAACTATACAACAGATCTCCAAAATTAATTCCTCCTGTCTATCCCATCATCCAACTTTTTCCCATTTGTCTCTACTCTCAGTGTGGGTAACCCACAGTCTAGTCTCTATGAATTTGACTATTTTTAGAAAAAAATATTTTCGATCTTAATTTTAGAATAAGTACTTAGATACACGGAAGCCAATTTATTGTAATATTGTGTCTTAATACTCAGTCCTGGAAGAAAGCAGAATTGGGTTTTCAACTTGGCTCAACTAAGTCCCAGTTTGTGACCTTTGAAAGCATGAGTTAACATTCCCAGTTTATGTGTCATCTGTGAAGTGGGATTCATAGCAGTAATTATGCTGCAGTTAAGTTTTTGATGAAGATTAAGGGCAAAAATTCTTGCAAAAAATATTGATGATGACGAAGCAATCATGTTGATGGGCTAAACAAGATCTGATTGTGGGCAATTTGCATTCATAGGAAGTGACCACAAAGATTGTTATCTTTAAAATAAAATATTCTGGATGATAGTAACATACCCCATATTTGATAGAACATTTTGTGCATGTTTTTAGATAATTTCTTTCTTTCTTTCTTTTTTTTTTTCAGATTTGACACCAGTGTTGGTCCCCTGGTATACTCTAACCAGTATTTACAGATCTCAGCCAAACTTTCCAATGAATACATTTATGGTATTGGGGAACATATTCATAAGAGATTTCGTCATGACTTAAATTGGAAAACATGGCCAATCTTTACTCGGGATCAACTTCCTGGTGATGTAAGAGCTATTTTTCTTGTTTTAAGTGAAAATAATAATATTTTGGAGTTGATGATAATTTTAGCATACTTGATAACATCATTTATTTGAAATGATCAATTTAGCTCTATAAATATCAATGATACTGATAACCAGAAGCCTGTTCATCTGAAGTGTGAGAATTATTAGCTAAGTAACTCAATGACTAACAGATTTTAGAATGTTTGAACAGATAGTTCTAGATCATTACTGTTTTCTTTTGACTTTCATGTTAATATTTGATCATCCCCTTCAGTCACCCTTATACTTAAACCCATCTATGGCTCTCCATCTCAGTAGAACAATTTCAAACACTTGTCATTGTCTACATGTCTTTATAGTTTATAAACATATGCAAATATTTGCTTCTTATTGGCTCATGATGTTTGTGAGTTTTAAAAATGCCGGTGATAAATATTTCACTCCCCAAAATGAGTATTATTTAAAGCAACTCTTTCATTACAAAACTGCTTATAAATTCCACTAATTTGGGTTCCAGCATACTGTCGATAATAAACACCAGGATAAGAACCTCATATATATTTTCCCTATATTCCTTTCTTTCAAAATCCATGTCTAATTAATGAGAAAGTCCTTTTCCTTTCACCTTATTTTCCTTTCACCTTATTGATGTCTTTCTAGTTTCTGTCCATCATTTCAACTCATTACCCAAAACAAACACACTGCAAAAGTACTGTGATTATAGCCAACATCTTGAAATTTCCTCCAGTATTAGGGCATTAATGGGGCATGATATGTAAACAGGCCATTACTTTATTATGAATAGTTGTTAATACTCATTTAATTATATGAAAACATAAGGAAAGTTAAGTAATCTATAAACGGTATTATCTGTACATTATTTATGTATTTATATATTAATATAATAGTAAGTTTCTGATGCTATAATATTTCATATGGTGCATATAGTAAAAAAATTAGTATGAAAATATGGAATGTAATTATAGAAAATAAACCTGTAAGGGTTATATTACATATATAATAATTTTATTTGTAATATACTTGAAAATTGTATTTAAACATTCTTACCTTATAGAATAATAATAATTTATATGGCCATCACACGTTCTTCATGTGCATTGAAGATGTTTCTGGGAGGTCATTTGGTGTTTTCTTGATGAATAGCAATGCAATGGGTAAGACTCATTTATGTAATAATATGTGTACCTTAAAATAGATTTGACTTGACAGGTTTTCACTGCTCTAATTATTCTATTTATACATATTACATGTCAAATTCCACTGTTAATGATTTTATCTTGTAAATTCATTAACATAGGTTTTGTTTGAATTTTTAATTTTTTTTTTTTTCTAGAGGGTATATATGTTTGCAGGGAGACAGAAAGGGAGAGGAGAAAGCTTCCCTCATATCACGGTCATGCTGCCATCCCTCCTCCTCCATTACTTTTTTCTTTGGGGATTTTGGGCATGCAGGGACATATGGCTGGTGTGTTTCTCAAGTTGTTGGGTCCAGGACTCAAATTCCACATCAGCCATATGAGATCTGGCTGCCTTAAGCACCAGCCTTGGAGCTTTTTTTTTCTTTTCTTTTTCTTTTTTTAAAAATTATTTGCTTAGTTTTATTTATTATTATTATTTTTTAAATTTCCTACAGGACACATGAACTCACCAGTAAGAAACAGAGATAGAGAGAAAGCAAGCTGCCAGGTCCAGGACAGGTCCAGGACTCAAACTGCAGTCCATCATGTGGGCATCCCGGTCCTTTACTACCATGTCACCTGCTGGCTCCCTAAGATAGGTTTTGAAATTAGTGACACAATGGATTTTTGTATAGCATTGTTTCTGTTTTGGGGACAATTCGCTATGCTGTGACATTTAGGCACTTTCTTTTCCCGTCAGAGCAGCATTGAGATAGATCCATGCAAGTTGATGCCTATTCCTACAACCTCATTTGTCAGGAGACCTTAACATGCCATACAAATAAGAGAGATAAAGGGTTCTGTGGGTATGGAAAGAAGGAGAAGTAACTTTTTAGCATATTATCATTTAAATTATGATTTTTGAAATCAGTTCATATTTTACTGTATTCACCTTCTATTCCTTTGTTATTTGCATTTAATCACCATACACCTTTACAGTGTACAACATGGCTTTTCCCAGCACAAATACAGTGAATATTAGAAAAGACATTACCGTATACCTTATCATCAGTGAACAACTTTTCATGTTTGTGTCAATTAAACATATTGGGTTTTCTCCCTGTCCCCCTCCCTCCCTCCTCCTATTACCCATCCTAGTATTACCCCTACCCTTACTATCTCTAGCATCTACAGTGGCCATCTCTGCTACTAGAACTCCCAGTCTTTCTATTTCTGCTAATAATGATTTTAATGTCATGAGAGCAATGTTGACTTAATAGCTGAGCCAGTGACAATAAAAATTGATAAAAATTAATAATAGTCCTGCAGGAGTGTTATATTACATAGCTATCCAAAACCTCTTTTTACCTCTTTGAAATGAATATATTGTAAGATGATCTTTCAGAAAATCTTCAATTAAAGTGACAAATTGAAATGTAATTTTAGAAGAAAAATTTTTTTCTTGTCAGAGAAGTAATCATTTACCTCAGACTATGCAGTTTTCAAGGGAGCTTTTGCCAACATCTATAAACAGAAATACTGGGCATATGCTATCAAAAACCTCATACACAGGGGCATTCTACTTTTTCCCTGTTATTCCTATGCTCACTCTCTCATTTTTTTTTCTTACTTAAAAATAGCATAAAATAATTTGGCTAACATAAAGTTTTTTAAATGGAATGTGCAACTATATTTTACTACTATGTACCTTATAACCATTTACATATGTGTTTCCAATGTTCGCTTTGCAGAAATCTTCATCCAGCCTACTCCAATAGTAACGTACAGAGTTACTGGTGGCATTCTGGACTTCTACATATTTCTGGGAGATACTCCAGAACAGGTCGTTCAACAGTATCAACAGGTGTGTTGCAGGTCTATATTTCATAACATTTTTCCTAACATACATTTGTCTCATTTACCATGTCCTCATATTTTGATGATTTTATATATAAAGTTCATAAATGTATAAGCATATATTTATATATCTTCTTGGATAAATGTATTTTAAAATAGAACAAATGAGTAGTTTGAAAAAATGTCACACATGTAGATTTCAGAGATCGCATATGAGGGGGTGGGTAAACTGGGATAGGAGGGAGGGAATTAGGGAAAACAAACAGACAAAACATTTACCAGACACAAAAATGAAAAGCTGTCTGTTGATGATAATGCATCTAATAATATCTTTGACTTGACTCACATGCACTGTATTTATGCTCAGAAAAACCATGTTGTATACTGTAAAGGTGTACAGTGATTGAATGTAAATTTTAAAAATGTAGAAAAAACACATAGTTTTTAAGATACAAGTCACTGATTTAAATTTCTTTTCCCCCTATACGATGTGCCTAGGACGTGTAAGCATTTCTATATTTCTGATTCTGAAGTAGTTTCTTACTTCTAGGCAGCTGAGTTCAGCTGGATTTCTCTGAGATGTCATACATTAAATCTTTACTTAGTCACGACCTCCTTTTGTACAATAAAGGAAACAGAATTATCTGCAAAACTGAGGATAGGCAAGGAATGTGCAAGTCATGCATTCTTTGGATCAAAATCCTGAAGTTGACTGAATTATGAGGGAGGCCAGTAAAATTTAATGTAAATGCGTAGTAACTAAACTTCAGGAAAATTGGCCCCATCCTCAGGCCTAGAGAAGGCCAGGTTTGAAGCCTAGCCTGAAGTCTTAGACTAAGCTTAAGCTATTAAGTGAGCAACTTTCACTTTCTTATTAAATAACTTCTTAGTGAACCTGATCTCTTCATGAACTTACGGAGGTGAGGAATCTGGGACTTAAATGAACATGATTCTCAAAGTTCCTCCTGTGTAATGACTCTCATGTAACTGCTGCATGTGTGAGTCCTGATGTCATCCTGGAAATGAAGTTATTTTATTGGTATAAAGTTCAAAAACTGTTCCTATCTTTTTTGAAAAAAATCTTATTTTCTGGATATTCCTTTTGAAATGTAAGTCTCATTTCTAAAAGTTAGTTCTAAAATGATTAACATATAAATAAAAATATAATATAAATATATATTATAAAATATGCATATATATGTGTATATGTGTGTGTGTGTGTATTTAGTTAGTATCCAAAAATCTGAAATGAGGGTAGATAGCGTTTTAAATCATTTACAAGCCTAGCAAGTCTAACAATTAGCAAATTTCCATTCATAAGGGTGAATTTCAGAATAGATGCACACAAAACTTATGGTCTATGTAATATAAAATTGTTATTACATTTCTGGCCTGGCCTGTATATAGATTTTGTGAATGGTTATCACACAAGCAAAACAGAGGTATGATATGTTTTAAGACAATTTAGCATTTGATTTGTCAGACATTAGTTGTATATTACGTGCTATGTAAGCCTGTGTTCAGCACCAGTTGAGTTTGAGTCATGCTTTACTTCTCAGGAAGTAGAGGTATAGAAATTGCTTACTTTTTAACCTCATTTTTTCTTACACAATTACTTTTTTTCTTTTTTGCTGAACAGAGATTGTGAGGTTATCCTTATTTCTATATTTCTATTTGTTTATTCTCTTCTTTAACTTTCCATGATGGTCAAAATATACCTTCTCAAATGCTCTTTTCTTGATTGGTGCATTTTCTAACTTTTCAACATAAACAAGGGATGAGGAACAACGCATACTTGCTAAGTGTTCCCTAACAGTACTATAATGGAATAGCTAGGAAATATTTTAGAATGTAGGTAACACTAAATCTTTAAAGTATGTAATTAAACTTAATATAAGAGATAAAATAAGCAGATTAATATTAGTTACTAATATTAAATGTATTTCTCTTTGTTGAAACTAATTAATTTCTATGTACTTCAAGCTCATTGGACTGCCTGCAATGCCAGCATATTGGAGTCTTGGATTCCAGCTGAGTCGCTGGAATTATAATTCACTAGAAGTAGTGAGAGAAGTGGTAAGAAGAAACCGAGAAGCTGGCATACCATTTGTAAGTCGAACGAAGGGTTTATGGGAAAGTACATCAAGTTAAATATTGTCACGATAGTAAATTGTTAGGAATAATAGTAGGAAATTGTTAGGAATATCTACTGTGTAAACAATATATGTATATATGATTACAAAGCTGCAGTTTAATTGTAAAATATACTTCGTATCCATACATAATACCCATTCTGTCTAAAATTTATGAGTATATACTCTTAAAGAACTAACTTGGAGTTATACTAGAACATAATGTATGCTTTAACTGTGAACAAAATCAAATTCAGTTGTATAAATAGACTTTATATTTTTAATTTTTTTTTTGGAGAGGGTTTTGTTTTGTTTTGTTTTGTTTTTTTCTTTAGGGTGTATGTGCTCGCCAGAAAGACAGAGAGAGACAGAGAGATAGAAAATGAGAAATCACCCCCCAAGGAGGATGGCCACACTGCAGTCCTTTCTCCTCCATTTTCCTCTCGGGATCTTGGGCATGCACGCACATGTGCCTGGAGTGATTTTAAGCCACCTGGTCTAGGACTCAAATTGTGGTTGGCAACATGGGAGTCCAGTGACATAGCCATTATGCCAACTGCTGGTCCCAAAATAGACCTTATTTTTAGAATCCATATAGTTCAAATTAAATTTTTGAAATTTGCTTTGTTTTGTTTAAAAAGTTTTTGTTGGGACTGGCAGATGATGTAATGATTATGTTACTGGATTCCTACATAGTTGACCATGGTTCAAGTCCCAGACCTGGTGGCTTGAACATTATGCTGGGCACGTGTGTGTGTGTGTGTGTGTGTGTGCCCAAGATCCTGGGAGGAGAACGGAGGAGAAGGGATTGCAGTGTGTCAAACCTCCGGAGGGGGGTGATTTCACACTTTCTCTCACTGTCTCTGTCTCTTGCCCCCCAGAGCATACATACCCTAAGGCAAAAACCTCTTTAAAAAGTTTATGAAAAAAAGTTTTTGTTTTCTATATGATGAAATATACACACACATAAACTATGCATATAGATTCATCATCACTGAAAATAATGTGAATAGTCATTTATTGCTTTTATACTTAGTTGGAAAAACTAGCTTTATAAACAAAATTATTGGTTATTTTATGAGATAAATATATACATCAAATTGCTTTTTAATCATCATGCTTATAATTCGAGTTTGTCAGACTTACATGTTGAGGTGACTCCAGAGTTCCTTCTGTACCATTTATTGACATGCACTCTGCTTATTTTCAGGATACACAGGTCACTGATATTGACTACATGGAGGACAAGAAAGACTTCACTTACGACGCAGTTCAATTTAATGGTCTCCCTGAATTTGTTCAGGATTTGCATGACCATGGGCAGAAATATGTCATCATCTTGGTAATGATTGTTCACCTATGGACACACTTCTAGTGTTCAGACATTTGTAAGTTAATAGATTTTCTACAGTTTCTTCTTTCTATTATTAGGACCCTGCAATTTCCATAGGAAGACGCGCCAATGGAGCAGCATATGAAACCTATGAGAGGGGAAACAGACAGCACGTTTGGGTCAATGAGTCAGATGGCAGGACACCAATTGTTGGAGAGGTAAGTTATATCCATTAAAGTTGTGTTGTTCAGATCTCCTATTCATCAACAGCAAAATTACTATAACTCTGTGTGAGTGTTTATATATATATATGTCCTCAAATATACTGGATTTCATATGTCAATTATGGGGAGAATTTTTGTTAAAATTTTGCTATAGGGTGTATTTGCTCAATGTAGAGAGACAGAGAGAGAAAGAGAATGGAAGGACGACCAGACTGCAATCCCTTGTCTTCCATTTCTTCTTTCAGGATTTTGGATACACACACTCACACACACACACACACACACACACACACACACACACACCATGGAGTGATTTTCAACACCTGGGGCTAGGGCCAGGACTTGAACCGTGCAGTTGGCCATGTGGGATCCAGCCACCTTCACCACCACGCCACTGACTGGCCCCATGGGAAGAAATTATAAAAGAAGGAACTAATCTAAAAATATCTAAGACAATTCTTATAAGAAGTCACACAAAGAGTGACAGACACTTACAACTTTAAATGTTACTTGAGAAGTGTATGCAGAAATGTGATATAAATTAACGGCAAATATAAATTGAGGGCTTATATACTATCCACTAGTTTTATGATTACATTTAATCATTACCAAGAAATAATGACATGGTTATGATTAAAGTTTTTACTTTACAGATGGAAAAAAATAACCTTAAATAAGAGAGATAACTTTTATCACATAAGTAATCAGGAAGAGAATGAGGAAATTGTCTAGATCTCAAATGCATGTTTTATTTTATTTATTATGTCAGAGGACATATGCATATGCATGGGAGAGTGGGGGCAAGAGAGAAAGGGAGAGAGAGCGAGCAAGCACATCCCTTTCCCTCCATGTGTGTACATACCTGGCTTTTTTGTAAGCTGCTGGACTGGGACTCCACAAGGATCTTGGTTGTCCTAATGAAAGCCAGCTTCTTAGACACAGCACTTACCACTGTGCTGTGAGGCAGCCCTCTAATGCCTAACTAGCCAGATCTGATTTTTTTTTTTTTTTTGGAGAGATTTTCACTGTAGGGCACGTGCGCTCGCCAGCCAGACAGAGAGAGACATAGAGACAGAAAGCAAGAAATCACCCCCCAGGGGGATGGTCACGCCGCAATCCCTTCTCCTCCATTCTCCTCTCGGGATCTTGGGCACGCACGCACACGCGCCCGGTGTGAGTTTTAAGCCACCGGGTCCGGGACGCGAACCGCGTTCGACTACGTGGGAGTCCATTGACATAGCCATTACGCTAACTGCTGGTTCCCGCCAGATCTCCTTTTTGAAGCAACTTTGTAAGACCTATCAAAAACTGTTGTAGTGTCTAGACACACTGAGTTGGGAACTCCACTTCCGTAATTTAATAAAAATATAAAAAAAGAGAAATATTATTTTATGAAAACATGTCTATTATAGTGTTAGTTACAACAATGAAGAATATCCTATCCATCACATTTTATTACATTTATCATACATGCAAATTTTGGTGAAAGTCTTCAATTAATTATGTGCTCCATAAGACCCATAAGTTACCATACCCATATATCTATTACTATTTCACATCTCATTAATAATACATTCCATTGGAGCCATCAAATGGCAGAGTGGTTAAGTCACTGGACTCCCTTGTGGCCAATCACAGTTCCAGTCCTGGAGCCGGTGCTAGAATCTAACACCGGTGCATGTGTGTGTGTGCGTGTGTGTGTGTGTGTGTGGCCAAAATCCTGAGAGGAAACGAAGCAAGGACTGAGGCTTAGCCATTGCCCTCTGGGTGATGATTTTTGTCTTTCTGTTCTCTTTGTCTCTCTCTCTCTCTCTGGCAACTGCACCTGCCCTATAGCAAAAATCTCTCTCTCAAAAAAAGAAATCTACATATATATGTACTTTTTTAAGACCTGCTTTGTCAGATACAGACATATCAGACAGTTCATATTGATTTATTTGGATATAAAACAATATAATTTAGCTTAATTTTTTGATGCTAAATTCTTTTTGCTTATTGTTATTGTGAGTAATAAGTAAGTAATATAAAATAATTCAAAGAAGCATAAATAATAAAAAACATGATATGGTATTTATAGTGTTCAATAGCTTGGACCTGGGTATGAGATTGCATGGGTTTACATCCCCGTTGTACTGGGTTAATAATTAGTAGTGTGACTTTGAAGCCTTATTTAACTTTCTCAGTGTATCCTTTCTTTCCTCTGCAAGATGGGTTTAATTATAGACCTAAGCCATCTGCAAAGTGGTGATAAAAATTACCTTTAAATTTCATTTAAAATGAATCATTATTTAAATACTTAGGCTCACGTCCATTAATATAGTATCATATTTGTACTTGTTTAAAAAAGTGAATATAAAATAGTTTTCTTTCTTGGAAACAAATGCCTAATATGTTGACTTTTATCAGATAAAGAATATATCATTTTTATAATGAATCAACCCAATCTGAAAGGATGCTCAGAAATAAATACAGTTGCAATCACATAGGAGGCTTATCACCTGGTCTCATATTTTTCTTTCTTAAAGATTTAATGATCTATCTTTTTCTTTAACCGCTTTCCTTTAAATGCATCTAAAATTAAGCTTGAGATGATTATGAATGTAGATGGTACATGACTAACATGTATGTAAAACACATGATTATCCTTTTAATTATTTTAGTTTTTTTATTATGCTCAACTGGATCCATGTGTTAATCGGTTCAGGTATTTATGTATTCGCCTTGTATTTATGTGTATTTATCTCCATGTCTGTCCTAGGTATGGCCAGGATTAACAGTATATCCAGACTTCACTAGTCCAAGCTGCATAGAGTGGTGGGCAAATGAATGCAGTCTTTTCCATCAGCAAGTACAATACGATGGACTTTGGATTGTAAGTAGTTATTTTTTATTTAAATGTTTTTCTTAAGATAAGGTTACAGCATGTCATGATCCTCTTGCCTCCACCTCCTGAGTATCTGGAGCTATAGAGATGTGTGGGCATATTATGTCTGGCTCTTTTTTTTTTTTTTTTTTTTGGAGAGGTTTTCGCTATAGGGTGCGTGCGCTCGCCAGACAGACAGAGAGAGACATAGAGACAGAAAGCGAGAAATCGCCCCCCAAGGGGGATGGTCACGCCGCAATCCCTTCTCCTCCATTCTCCTCTCGGGATCTTGGGCACGCACGCATACGTGCCCGGCGTGAGATTTAAGCCACTGGGTCCGAGACGCAAACCGCGGTCGACTACGTGGGAGTCCAGCGACATAGCCATTAGGCTAACTGCTGGTTCCCTGTCTGGCTCTTTTTAAAGCAGGGTCTTGCTATGTAGCTTAGGAGAGCCTAAAGCCTAGGATTTTCCACCTCAGTCTCCCCTCGTCACTGGGATAACAGGCACCTGCTCGAATACACCTAGAACCCGGGTGTCCCATGTGGTCCCTGCCTGTGGAACACAGCATCTTAGCCGCACATGCCACTGTGGCTAGTCCAGACGAGTAGTTATGTTAAATCAGTGATTTGGGTTAATGAACTTCTAGTGATTAATCTGTAAAAAATATTACGTTAAAAATATTTTTCAAATGGATGCAGCACAAAATTAAAAGACATATGCTAGGTAAAATGATGCTGGATGATAATCAAGGCCTCAGTGCCACTGGTTAGGGTAACTATAGCCACATCTGGGAAGTGAAAATACCTCACGATCCCAGGATTTCATATTTAAGGAGAAACTTCTGATAAGCCAAACACAGTAAAAACAGCAAAAGTATCACCACTTTATGAACTTTTGGAAGGAGATACATTTTGAATATTCTAGGGAATTTCAAAAATACTCTAGTATTTTCTTGGGCTGTTTAGGTCTGTACATCTCCACGTACCTGAGTGTTCATCTTCAGCCATCCATTAATTTAATTGTCCATTTTTATTTATTCAATCAATTTTTTAGTTAACAAGTTTTTTTTATCACCCATATATTAGTTATGTTATGAAGAATACAAAGGTAGAAAAATGTTTTCTGCCGAAATCATGGAATTGAGAAAAGGGTTAACACAATCTTCAGGATTCCTATGGTAGTAGCAATAGAAAATACATGGGGATACTTTAAATATTCAATATTTTACACAAAATCAATGAGATCACACTGCAAATACATCGCTGCTGGTAGAAATAACCAAAATGTTGCACTCTGATCTTGAGATACAGTTTTCATTCTAGATCTTAAGTTACTTAATCTAAATTTTAAGTATTTAATCCTTTTTTGCTAGGTTAGTAAATAATTTTATTCATTAGTGTCCCTTTCATAGTTCACAGAATGTAAAAGAAAAAAAAAGAAATATTCTAGGTAATTTCAAAAATACTTAATTAGAGACCAGCAGTTGGTGTAATGGTTATGTCACTGGACTCCCACGCAGCGCAGTCGACCGCGGTTCGCATCCCGGACCCAGTGGCTTAAACTCACGCAGGGCGCTTGTGCGTGCGTGCCCAAGATCCTGAGAGGAGAATGGAGGAGAAGGAGTTACAGAGTGGTCATGCCCCTGGGATGGTGATTTCTCGCTTTCTTTCTCTCTCTTTCTTTCTGGTGAGCGGTCGACTATGTGTCTTATTTATATGTATAACTAAAATTATATAAATGAAATTTTGGTTGCTTAAAATCTCTCAACCACATCTGAGATGTAATTTCAGGATGTATAAGGGTAATTTGGGATGTAAAAAGGTACTTCCAGTTTATGGAAAAATGGAATTACAATACAATTTCACTTTGTGTGAAAGATTTTGAAATTCATTCACAGTTTTTTATAATATACATCTTCCCTAACTTTTTGAAAATTCTCTCATACATTCTGTTTGCATTTAGATTCTGAGTTGATCTTCTAGGAGTGAAAGAATATCATAATTGCCTTAGATAAAACATATTCAAAACTACTGCTTATATATATTCTAGAAAGTTTCTGCATTTATGATGTGTAATTATTTAACATCTACTATCCTTTGTTTCCTATCCGTACAGGACATGAATGAGGTTTCCAGCTTTATTCAAGGTTCAAGGGAAGGATGCAGCGCCAACAACTGGAATTATCCACCTTTTACTCCCGGTAAATTTAATTTGACTATGTAATTATCAGTAGTTGAGAGCCATTTTCTTGTTGACTGGTAAATCCATAGCATATATTTCTAAATCACAGTCTTTGGTGTGATTTAGAATTTTGAAACCATGACCAACAATTTTTAAATAGTTTTTCTTGGACCAGCAGTTTGTGTAATGGCTATGTCGCTGGACTCCCACGTAGTCCCAGACCCGGTGGCTTAAACTCACGCAGTGTGCTTGTGCATGCGTGCCCAAGATCCCAAGAGAAGAATGGAGTAGAAGGGATTGAGGAGTAGCCATCTCCCCTGGGGGGTGATTTCTCACTTTCTGACTTCTCAGGAAGATTTCTCACTTTCTTTCTCTCTGTCTCTCTCTGTCTTTCTGGTGAGCGCACGTGCCCTATAGCAAAATCTCTCCAAATTAAAAGAAAAAAAATTGTTTTTCCTTTCAGCCAAAGTGCTTCCAGTCTATAATTAAATTTAACTAAACTATTCTATTATAAAACTTTAAAGCACATCTAGAGGGAGATGATGTACAATATATGTATTTTGATAAATCCTTTGCAAGTAGTATTTTTCTGAATTCATTATTATTGAGGTTAGAAACAGAATACTTCTTAATGTAAATATAATTATAAAAGCTATTCTAACTTCAACAGAAGTGAAGTATGGGGACCTAATGGGAACTTAATTTAATAAATAGTCCTCTTTCATTATATTTGGTCTAAGTATGGTGTTACTTAGTAAATCACAGGAAAGTATCTAAGATTGAAAACAGCAAAATATCTCATAAAA
>NW_006159764.1:4323492-4348941 GCF_000334495.1 Tupaia belangeri chinensis
AAAATGTTTCTTATATACTTTCTCTAAGATATTCTTGACAAACTCATGTATTCCAAAACAATTTGCATGGATGCTGTACAGAACTGGGGGAGACAGTATGATGTCCACAGCCTATATGGATACAGCATGGCTATAGCCACAGAGAAGTAAGTACAATTTCGTTCAGAAACTCTTTTCATATTAGTCTATGAAGGTTTTGGATAATTTATCAATATAGTTCAAAAAATAGAGTAGGAAAGAAGATAAACATAACATTGTGAGACTAAAAACTTATGGCATTCAAACTATCAGTTCTCTTACTGATATTCATAACTTTGAAAGTCAGGTATTAAGAACTAAATAGTATATGAATTTAACAGGGATTCTTTTTTAATTCATAGATTTTTGTTTTTCTTCAAAATTTTGATTTATTTTACCATCTATGAATACAATTTGTTCTAGGCATGAACTTCACAATTTGTTTGGGAAATGATGCTCCTATTGCAGTATAATATTTAAGTATAACATTTCTCAATAATATCCACTGTTTTCCAAACAATGCGTAAGGCCCTATAATGCAATAGTTAAAACCCAAATGGTGGTCTCAAAATATCTGTAATTTTTACATAATTAAACAATTGTGACTGAGTATTCAGACCCCTGTTTTTGTGGTCCCTAGTTAAACCATGATATAAAGTGCTTATTTACTGTCTTTATAGTGTTAGTTTACTTTTTACACTCAGCAGAGTATTGAATGTTAAGAAGTTTACATCAATAAACCCTATGAAATGATAAACACCACCCAATATTTCATTATGATAAAGACTATAATGTGAAAAAGTACAAATACCATTATATCTTTATAAAGGAAATCTGGGTAATTGTATATATTAAATTAAATTTTTATTTATTTCCTTGATTAGTTCACATTTATAGAAAAATTACCAATGGTAGTAAATACCAGTAGAGATAACACAAATCATTGTTAATCTAGCTGGTATGGATGGTGGTGAACTTCTAGAAACTAAGAAAATGAAATGTCTCTCAAATACATAGGTTTTATCTCAATATTACATGATAATGTTTAAAAATTAGGACATGGAAAGATATAATTAGAATTATTGCACTGGAAAAAGTGTATTGGGTTCATATTCAGATTACCAAGTTTTTTATTTATAAAAGGATTCAATGAATTTAAGTCATATATTTCCAAATGCTGAGTGTATATTAAAAGTATATATTTAATTTAATACAAGTGAATATAGTTATTCAAAATCTTGGTCATTTCAAAAAGATCTTCTTTCTATGTATTTGATCAGAACTTATATTTTAAAAATATATAGATAGCTAAATATCAAATTAATATAAAATTTTAGTAAAATAGTTGTAAATATCATGGCTCGCTGGGTATTATACAATATGCATTTGAAAGTAAAATTTTAGTATTTATATATGCTCATTTTATTTTAAAAATAAATTACATTGTATTAATATGATTTTATTTTAAGAGCTGTAGAAAGAGTCTTTCCTAATAAGAGAAGCTTCATCCTTACCCGGTCAACTTTTGCTGGATCTGGAAGACATGCTGCTCATTGGTTAGGAGACAATACTGCATCCTGGGAACAAATGGAATGGTCAATCACTGGAATGCTGGAGTTTGGTTTGTTTGGAATTCCATTGGTAAGGCAGTTTCAAACAATTTCATTTATAAAATCAACAAATTACATTCAAATGTTTACTATTATGATTTTTTATGATTACTGATAAAATGATCAGAAAGTATATTACAGAAAAAGTTTAATCTTCATGCTTAAGGAATAGAAAAGTAATAGAAAAAATATGGATAACACCAATAGTATTTGAACCAGTAGGTTGATAAAATATAACTTTTTTTGTTTGTAGCTTAAGGCATGTGCACTTTCTAGAGAGATACACAGAGAGGGAAAGCAAGAGATCACCCCCCATCCAGGGGAGCTTGGCCATGCCACAGTCCCTTCTCCTCCTGGGATTTGGGCAGAGCATGATTTTCAAGATGCCAGGTCCAGGATTTGAACCATGGTTGGCCATGTGGGAATCCAGCACCTTACCCAGTACACCACCTGCTGGTCCCAGAATAACAAAATTTAATCAAACCAATATAACTTGGGAAATAGATAACAGAAAAAAATAAAAAAGTTTGCATAATAAACATAAAGCATCAGGCAAGATTGTAGAAAAAAATATTTTGGTTAAAAAATGTTGAAAGCCTAAATACATTTAATACTAGCTTATCAGTGTAAATTCAAAAATAAAGCTTTATTCCTTATTTGAAAGACAAATGATAAGGACAGAAAATTGTTTAAAATATCAAAAGAAGAGAAAATGCATATAAAACTTGTAAATATAAAAACAGTAGGCAAATATCTAATCATATCACGCAAAAAAAAGCGGCATACAAGGTTGATATTTAAGACCAAAGAAAGCTACTGAGTAACTAAATATATATATATGAAAATTACAATAATTGTTTTACTCTTATAAATGTATGAATTTAATGAACACCAAAAACCAAATAAATGAACAAAAATGCTGACATACTCTCATACGTACATAATCTCGCATTTGGAAATTAAAAGGTATGTTATCAAATTATTCATGAGTCACATAATAAGCTTAAAGCAAGTGAACAAAGAAACTGATGTAACTGAAATATTAAAATTTTTAATTAACAACACTTGTAGGATTTAAGCTAACTTAATGTTTGGAGGAAAAACTTACAGTCTTAAATGCTAAATCAAAAACAAAGAAAGGCTGAATACTAATGAGTGAAGTGTATGAATTTTTAAAAAATTGAAAAAGAAAAATAGAATAAACCTAAAGAAAAATTTAGATAATGGAAAACAAGAGGAAAAATTAGTGCTATGACAGCCAAGTCTCTAGAAGAAAATATTTTATAATCATGATATCAAGGTAGCTATTTGAAAATTTGAATAAAATGGACAAATTTACAACATGTTTTGTCAAAAAAAGAAGAAAAATAAGCAATATGAGTGAATTTAAATATAAGATGCTATTTACTGTAATAACCAAACAATAAACAATAACCAGAAGTAAATATCAAACTTAAATGCATAACTTTTCACAATATTTTAAATTATAACTAAATTAATGGTATACCATGTTTATGGATAAGACAACACACTAGACTAGAAATATGCATTCTCTCCAAATTGTTCCCCAAATTCAGTGGAATTTTAATTTAACCATAAAAAAGATTTTGCCATGTAATGAAATATGTTACACTTCAAGGAATACAATACATTTTTAAAAAGTATAAAAAAATATGAAAATTTGCCCCATTAGATAAATACATAGTAATAACCCAATGTACATTGTGGATATTCAAACTGATTAACAAATATGGTAAAATGAAACAAGAATATAAAAAAATTAGTTAACTCCAGTTCTGTCACTGTGGATCAGTGAAGAAAGTATCAACTATTCATATGGACCACTGGTTATCCATTAAAAAAAAATGAAACCATTTCTCACACTATAAACAAAAATCATTCATGGGTGGATTGAAGAATTGTGTGTGAAAAGTAAATTTTTAATTATTTTAGAAGAAAATGTGAGAGGATAAATTTATACCATTATATTAGAGAAATACTTGTCATTTATTGACTGTCTAAATTGAAAAAGCAACTCACATACCGGAAACCATATTTTCAATTTATATATCCAGATAATTAATGTTCAATTTAGCATGTAAACTATAAATCTGTAGAAAAATTATAGGGCTTGCTCCATGGCAATGTTGTAAAGGGAGCCTGATTGCACATGTTTGACCTTTGTTTGAATCTTGGCTCCAGAGACCTGAAAAACATATCAAGAACAAGTTCATGTGAGCTCCAGTTCCATTAGGTTGGAGAAAGAGAGATGAGATTGCAGTGTGATCACATCCCATTAAGACGTGCTTTCTCTCTATCTCTCTTACTCTCTCTTTTTCTGGCAAGTGTGCATGCTCCCTGCCAAAATTAAAAAAAGGAAAATTAAAAATTAGTAAAGTATGTAAACAACCAATGCTACTAAAAGAACCCATATAGTCCTAATAAAAAATATAAAAATACTCTTCTATAACAGAGAAGTGTAAGGAAAATGTTAGTGGGATAGATTTCATACAGATAGGAGGTAAAAAATTCAAAGTGAAAATATTAAGAATTGGCAAGGTTATGAATATTGCAAACTTTCATGCATTATTCCAATACTTGTAAATGGTTATAACCAGTTTCTAATAAATTCAAGGTTATGAATAATGCAAACTTTCTCATTTGTAAATGGTTATAACCAGTTTCTAATAAATGAAAAAAAATTGTGTTTTTGTGTATATGTATGCGTGTGTGTATGTCTGTATATCTCAGAATAAGTAAATTTGGGACCAGTAGGTGGTATAGTATTTAATATGCTGGTCTCCCACATGGGTGACTGTGATTCAAGTCTCAGACCCAGTGGGTTGAAAATCATGTCAGGCACATATGTTTGTGTGCCAAAAGTCCCAGGAGAAGAATGTAGGAGAGGGGATTGCAGCATGGCCATCTTCTCTGGAGAGTGATTTCTCGCTTTCTCTCTCACCATCTCTCTCTGTCTTTCTCTAATGAGTGCACGTGCCCTATGGTAAAAACCTAAAAATAAAAAAGTAATTTTTTACACATTCATAAAGAAAACAAATTTTATTACAGCATTTTTTTGTAATCATGGAATCCCATACAATAAAGAACAGAAGCAAAATTAATATTATGTATTTTATACAAAAGGAAAATACATTATGATGCATAAAATATACCATTTATATAAAGTTAATAAGCATGTAAGATATTATATATTATTTATTGATACATATCTGTATATTTATGTAGATAATACAAACACATGCTTGTAAATAGGAGAATAGTATTTTCTGGAGGTAATGAAAAGTAATGCAATCTTAAGTGGATTCGTGTTTAAGGAATATCAACTTTATTTAGAATAACATCTCATGAGCTCGACATCAATACAAAGTCACACTTTTGTTTTTTATAATTTTACTCCTGTGCGATATATTATAAATGATAAAAATATGTGCACTTTAGATTAGAAAGCAGTGCATTTGAACACAATAATTTTTTCTTTATACATTCATTTAGTGATTAGATCAATAAAAGATAAATGAAAAGAAATGCATCAGGCCAAGAAAATATATAAAGAGGTAATGAAGAGTATTCAAAATAATGCAATTTAGAGAAAGATGGAGTAAAACTGACAAAATAATTGGGTTAAGGAAGGGTATATAAATACAGTAAAATAAAGATACTATATGCAAATTATAATCTGTTGAGGCCTAAAATTTGATATTCTAATAAATTTGAGAATCCTAATAGATTGATTTATTATTTAGGTTGGAGCTGATATCTGTGGATTTGTGGCTGATACCACAGAAGAGCTTTGCAGAAGATGGATGCAACTTGGGGCATTTTACCCATTCTCCAGAAACCATAATGCTGATGGATATGTGGTAAGTGCCTCTTGTTCTCCATGTTTCGAAAGAAAGCACAAACCATACTTTTAACAACGTATTTTAATTTATATCTATAGAAAATATGGTTTGAAAGATTGTAGCATGGTTTGTGGGTAGTAGAAGTCTTCTCCTCATGATGTATATGTATTTAATGTAAAAAATGGTCAAATAAAGAAGATTTTAAAAACAAAAGGTATTCCTAATGTAAATATTTTACTTTGTCTTAAGCATGTGTAAGTTTGTTAAATCTTCAGTATTTTAAATTAAAGCTAAAACATATGAGTTCTTGTATTCTAACAATGTAAGATCCAGGTAATTTTCTTTCATAAAACATAATATACTACTAAAGATCTTCAGTATTTTTTTCCTGCCCATTAAAGAACAGCAACATATTTAAGAACCTTGTAAATAATTTGTGTCCAGAGTCTTTCTATTATAAATATAGCTTAGAAAAAAATAAAACTAACACTTTAAAATCTGATCTGATGGAAGTAGAAATCCAAAGAAATATGGAATTATTGTACCAGTGATGGGAATTCAGTCTCTTGAGGCCATCATAGGCATATTTTTTAGAAGGAATGGTGAAATTCAATTAAACCATTAAGTCAGTTATTATTGTTAAGAAATTATTCAGTGTTACACAGTGGTTGCATACAGAGTGCTAATTCCACTTAAGAGGAATGACTACTCATCTTAGCCTGGAAAGAGGCATGATAGAACAGCATTTAAAGGTGTAGATTGGTGGTTAGCCATTTCCCTATCCACTTACATGATATTTTCAAGAACTTTGTGTCCAGAGATTATCCTCATCAGAAAGACATTGCACTCTATGTTCATTTCTGTTCTTCGAAAAGCAGGTGATGAGACAGGTTGAGATATATTAATATCTGTAATACTTGTAAAGTATAAAGGGGAAAAAGCATGAGAAAGAGCCTTCGGACTATGATCGGATATGAACCTGGTGAAGATGACAAGGGAAGAAAGAGAGTTTGGATGACAGAATTCCCCATGAAACCCAGTTCTATAACAGCTTCATTCAGCTCAGTCAGAAACCCACAAGCCAATGGAAGAGTTCTATACCTACAGGAAAATACCTACTTTGTATTCCTATTGTGCTCATTCAATTCTTGGAAGCAGTCAAAGGAAACATGGGTTTACTGCAGACATGGTGGTGATCTAGGGAGGAAGGAGTTGAGGTCCTCAGTTAATTTTAGCAGCAGGGTCTAAACAAGCTTGCTCACATCATTGTTCCTTGGCTGATAGAGTTGGTTGATTTAGTGTGGGCTCAGTAGGAGGATAGAGTTCAAGTTCTAAGTCTATGGGCTGAACAGATGGCTCTGTTCCCTTTGTTCTTGGGCCAGCAGACCATCTGGGCTTTAATGGCAAGGCATAAGACAGCAAATCTTCAGGCAGGGTCATTTCGAGTTGTTGCTCGAATATGTCACATATCCTAAAATCCATGGCCAGCATTAGTCACCTGGCTAAGCCCAAAATCAAGCAGTCAGTAGGTACATACCACTTTTAGTAGAAAGGACTACTGAGGCATTTGACAAAGGTTCTGGATAGAAGGTAGTATGAAATCTTGGAACCAATAATTCATTCCATCACTATTAACAGTTGTACAAAAGCTTCATTTTGCTAAAAAAAAATTTTCTAAGTGCATATAACTAGATATGAAATGTCCACTTCAAAATCAAATTTAATTGGGAACCAGCAGTTAGCGTAATGGCTATGTCGCTGGACTCCCACGTAGTCGACCGCGGTTCATGTCCCGGACCCGGTGGCTTAAAACTCACGCCGGGCGCGTGTGTGTGCGTGCCCAAGATCCCGAGAGGAGAATGGAGGAGAAGGGATTGCGGCGTGACCATCCCCCCTGGGGGGTGATTTCTCGCTTTCTGTCTCTATGTCTCTCTCTGTCTGTCTGGCGAGCGCACGCGCCCTACAGTGAAAATCTCTCCAAAAAAAAAAAAATATTTAAAAAAAAAATCAAATTTAATTAAAACATAACCAAATGCATAAACAATGGAAATCTTCAAACTCTGATGAGAAACTAGAGATAATTTGAACTTATTATATACAAGCTAAAAGTTCTACACTCTGCTTTCCAGAAATGTATGAAAATGCTTTTACTTTAATTTTCCACCATATTTTAGCTTTCTTATTTTAGTTTCTTTTTTTAATCCCACAGCCTCAAGACCCTGCATATTTTGGACAGAATTCACTTTTGGTTAATTCATCAAGGCATTATTTAACTATTCGCTACACCTTACTGCCGTTCCTCTATACTCTGTTCTATAAAGCCCATCGCTATGGAGAAACAGTTGCAAGGCCATTTCTTCATGAGTGAGTACTATGTGCAAGAACTAGAATATCTCTTAAAGTGTATTTAGACACACAACACAAATATAAATGAAAGTCAATCAAGTATCACAGATTTCTGCTGCTTGTTTTTGCATTTGTGCAAATAATTTAATGTACTAAATAAGGATATTAGTATATATAATTAATTCGATGGCTGGGACAAGATTGAACTAAAAATGTGAGAGTTACATAGAATTTACAAGGAAAAAGATATATAAAATATATTGGTGAAATTATATTAGTAAGATAGATTAATTACTCAATGATTGAAAACATATCAAATATGTATTATCAAAATTATCTAAACAGAAATTAAGAGTATAGTATAGTTACAAAGAAAAGATGAATTATACTTGTTTTTGTATATCATGACCAGAGCAGGGCTTTTGCTCAAGAAATAACTTAAAGATTCCATTAAATTTGGGTGGAAACTGAAACGTACAATGAACATTTTGAAAAAGAAGTTGACTATAAAATATTTCTGGTGTTTTATAACCTATCTTAGAGGAGAAAAAAATTAAACAGAATAATTCTTTATTATAGGTAAAAAAATAAACATCACCATGATCGATTTCAGTGCCAGAGGAAATACTTCCTCCTTCCTTCTCACCTTCCTTCTTATTCTCACTCTCTTCTCACTTTCTTTCTTCTCCTTTCTTTCCTTCCTTAGTATCAGATAAACCAGAAAGGATGTGAGAATTATGGATTCAAAAATGATTTATTAAACAAGTAAAATTAAAATTACTAATCATTCCCAGGGAAAAACTGAACAAGGAATCTGAGTAAGCTTATTTTGTTCTCATTAGACCTTCAATGTTGTCGTTGCGTTTTAGGTTTTATGAGGACACAAACAGCTGGATTGAAGACACTCAGTTCTTATGGGGCCCTGCACTACTTATCACTCCTGTGTTGAAACAGGTGGGTTTTATATATTTAGCAGACCTATGGCTTCAGGAGAGTCTTGTATGACAAAATTCACACGAGATTATAAAACATCTGGGTAGTAGGTGTTTTGAGGTCATCAACACTTAATTCAATTCTGACCTTTGGACCAAATTTTAAACATGATAAAACACTAAGTACCTCTGTGCTTATCAGATATGTAATATTTAACTGGACACAGCAACACTTTGTAAGGTTAATATTCTCCTGAGAACTATACCTTTTTGAAATAAATTATTTTGAAAACCAGCCGATTGCATAAAAGAGTGGAATGAATTATGTGGTTATTATATATTTAAAAAAAAATCTAAGTATCCATGGAGATATACAGAAATGAACATGTTTACATTTTAATGGCTCTGCAGTGTATAATACAGAAACAGGTGTGTGCTATTTTATTTGCCTCCTAAATTAATGTCATCTTTACATCTTTGTTTTACAGTCTATTATCTAATGGTAATAACACAGGTCTTTGATTAGTGTCTATAGGAAATATTAGAGTATAATACCATAGAGGGAGTTTTTACCCTTGACTATGAAAATTCAATTTAGCATTTGATAAGATTTTCTCTGTTAAGAACTGAAATAGTTAAAGAGCATATATATTATCTGGCTTTATTTTAGGGAGCAGAAACAGTGAGTGCATACATCCCTGATGCTACCTGGTATGATTATGAAACTGTAAGTAACCGTGACATCTTTGTGAGCTCAAAAGTATTATATTTTCAGATATCTGTATATGGCAACTTTAAACACATAGTATGTTTACTTTTAGGGCTTCTGTTTTATTATTAAGAGGAATATTTCTAGATTTGAGAAATTTATAAAAATTTCTTTTTTGCACGTAAGCTAGACTTTAATTTGAAGTTATACTCATTAGCGTAAAGAGATACCATTCATTTTAAAATTGTGGAAATACAAGGTCAGAAGTAATTCTAAGAAGGAAGGATAGGCTAGTCTTGGGACAGCATTTAAGCACTGTCCCTAGGAAGCTGAACCCCTGGTGGTCCATCAGGGTTTGAGTTCCTGCCCAGTTTGAAAAACACAAAAGTCACAAGCATGTCCCAAATTCTACAAGGATGGAGAAATGTGAAAAAAAGAATATTGAGGATGACCACACCTTGGCAGGTGGTGCTTCCTTAACCTCTCACTCTCTAGTGAGCTCACATGCCCTCTGGCAATGAAAAAATGAAGTGGTAACTCATTCTAATGCCATTGGCTAATTTGCATATTTGCATCCTACCAGAATAATTGAGTTTTGAGTGAATTATTTGTGTTGCATAGAGTATGTTCAAACACTTAAAAAAGTCTTTTTATTTCAGCCTTAGAAAGGCAAAATAATAGCATTTATATACACGATCTTTTTTTTTCAATTGACCAAGACCTTTTGAGGCCTTTTAAAAGGCATCATTTTGCATATTGCTTATATTTGATAAATAGGCTCTTAAATTTTATGCAGTGTTTTTCAAAAACCTTTTCTAAATATGTGGTTTAAATTTTAAAAGAACACAAAAAATAAATGTAGGGCTAATTTAAAACATTGTCAATTATTACAGAAAAGAAAATACTTCCTCTGTATTTTTTAAAAAGTATTTTTGAGAAAGCAAGCATATTTTTACTGCTTTGTTCAGTAAACTGAAAAAAATTTTCTCTAAAATTTAGAAAATAACATGAGAATATTCATTTGGATGACAAAAATAGCTCAAATAAAAATTGTTTACATGTACAAATTTTATTTCTTCTGAAATGGAATTTAAAAGTCTTCACTAATATTAAAAAGACTTCTGTCTTCCAAATATTAGGGTGCAAAAAGGCCATGGCGAAAACAACGTATTGATATGCATCTTCCAGCAGACAAAATCGGATTACATCTTAGAGGAGGTTATATTATCCCCATTCAAGAACCTGACGTAACGACGACAGCAAGGTAAGTGAAACATCAACTGAAAGATGTTTTGTTGTATTATTCTATATTTTTATTCAGAATCAGAGATTAAGTTTAGTGTTTTTACTACAGAAATATTTGATGCACAGAGGTAATTCTTACCATAACTATCATAGCCTTAAAAAGAATTAAATTATGTTTGCTCTTTTTTTTCTCACTTTGCAGTAAGGCACATACACTTACGAGAGAGAGAGAGAGAGAGAGAGAGAGAGAGGGAAAGTGAGAAAGCACACTCCATGGGGCTGCAATCCCTTCTCCTCCACTTTGCCCTCCTTTTGTGTTTTGGGGACACATACAAATGAGTCCAGTGTGCTTCTCAAGCCACTGTGTCCAAAACTCAAGCCATGTGGTCAGCTGTGTGGGAACCATCTGCCTTAATCACTAAGCTCATCCTATGTATATTATTACAAATGAATACGAATGAATTTAAATAGAGTAGAAATTTATTTTCTGTACCAAAAATTTACTTGTGTTCTCTTTAAAATATGCAAAATGGCAGATAATGTCTGTCTCTTAATGAAAATAGTAAATGTTAATATTTACTCTGTAAGTGATAAACATTTGTCAGTTTTTACACATTTTAATTTTCTTTTTTTTATTTTCAATAAATAAATATCTCAATGTTTTTCTTTCTGGTGAATTTCTTTTTAGAGGCTTTTTCCTTAGGACATGAGAGAAAGTGAGAAATCACTTCTCAGGGGGGATGACCATGCCACAATTCCTTCTCCTCCATTCTTCTCCTGGGATCTTGGCCACACAAGCACAAACACCTGGTGAGAGTTTCAAGTCACCAGGTCCAGGGTTCAAACTGCAGTCCACCTTGTGGGAATCCAGAAACTAATCCTTTCATTAAAACTAAATTTAAAAAACAAGTAGGAACTTGAAAATTCTGATGTTTCACTTTGCAGTAATCATTCTAAGTACAAGCTCACGGAAGATGTCATGTTGAATTAACATACTTTCTAGTATCTCCAATATTCTAAGAGACAGCCACTCTCTATTCCTTACCCTGCAGTGTTATTTTGTAACATTAATGGGGCCAGCAGGTGGTGTGGTAGTTAAGGTGCTGGACTCCCATATGGAAACTCAAGCCCCCTGGACCTGGGGGCTTGAACATCATGCTGGGTGCCTGTGTATGCATTCCCCAAATTCCAAGAGGAGAATGAAGGAGAAGGGATTGTGGTGTGGCCATGACTCTGAGTGGCGATTTCTCACTTCCCCCCTCTTTGTTTTTCTCCAGAGTGCATGCACCCTATGGCAAAAACCTAAACAAACAAACAGAAAAGAATATTGGAGATTATATTATTTACTTTTTTTATATGTAATATATCTATTCACTGAGATTATGAACTCTGTGAAATAAAAGACTTGGCTTTTCATAACTTTATCCCTCAAATCTGTAATAGTGTTTGGCTTATTATGGACTCTTTCCTATCAATATTTGTCTAGGGAACAAATTAATGAGTAAATGAATGTTGTCAGTAATTTAAGTATTTGGTATTCTATAATACAATTGACTATTCTCATAATATAACTATTTCATGAATATATTCTTAAACATTATTTATAATTTAGAATGTATTGAACAAGAAAGCATATACCCTGGTAAATGCGTGATGGAAGATGCATGATGTATAGAGCGATTGCCTAGACTGTATATTTTATAGTAATACACAATAAAAATAGTTATTGACCATATGTGTCACTTCTTTGCTCACGATTAGCATTTATAAAGTTACTAAAGATGACACTAAACATTTAAAAAATTTGTAACGTACTTTTCATGATTTTGTCTATAAGATGTAGACATACTATGTTCCAACTTAGGGTTATAGAGATTGACTTGAGCATTTATAAGACACATTTGATTTTTATTGTTTTATTTGAAATATTAAAATACATTGTTTCAATTTTGGAGGTGTCTTAAGCTTTAACCAATTTAGTGTTGTATATTTCGTATTTATTACTTTCAGTTTTTTGTTTATTTTTGTATTCGCCTAAGACATTGATGTTGAATATTATTAATAAATGAGTTCTATTTATATCAATGTTCTTATGTGAATGCAGAACTACAAAACTGGCAAGTCAAAATAGACTTATTTGACAGTCACTTTACTATTTTATTTTTCATTGTGTATTTACCAAATATTACTCAACAGCCGGAGAAATCCACTGGGACTTATAGTTGCGTTGAACGACGATAACACAGCACAAGGGGACTTTTTCTGGGATGATGGAGAAACTAAAAGTAAGTTTCAAAGTGTTCTGCTTTAAAAATAAAAGTTATTTATTTATTTCTTCCATGAGTAAGAGAGAAACTAAAAGTAAGTTTCAAAGTGTTCTGCTTTAAAAAAAAAGTTATTTTTTTATTTCTTCCATGAGTAAGAGAGAGACGAAAAAGAGAGAGTCAGAGAGAGAAGCAACCCCAATAGAGTCCTCACGTTGTGATGCACCCTCCACCCAGATCCGGGCACTTACATGCATGCCCAGGGTGTCCAGGGAGTCCCTGGTGTGTACAAACAGTATCATATTTTCAACTGTTTTAATTGATGGTCATAGTTAAAACTAAAATTTTGTTACTAAAACAAAATGAAAACCATTATATAAAGCTCTAGTTAATGTCAATTTTTTAAATTTAATTTGCCACAGCTTAGGGAATTTATCTTTCTGTGCTCACCTCTCCTATAATCTGAAAATATGGATTGTATGAAACAAAATCCTAGTTATTTTATCTTTCAGTTTTATCTGCTTATGAAAATGTAGATTTTTAAAACTACCAAAGAGATTCAATAATTTTTCCCTAAGATTGTGGTATTCACGTAGTCAACTAACATGTGCCTAGATAAATAACATGTATTTATGGGATTATAATAGAATTTTTAAATCGTATTTATTCTAGAGAATGGTCTGTTTACTGATAGATGATTTTTGATGCAAAGTGAATTCAGATGTAGCATTCACAGTTATTTATCATAAATCTTCTCTGTTCTTTTTATTAGCTGTAATCTTTCTCTTGATGAGTATTTTGTACCATTTACTGGATTCCCAAATTTGCAATCCATATCAGACTTGTGTGCACTTTATCTCTCCACTTGTTTGTCTAAATAACAATCTAGAACATAACCTGCCAAAATAGAGCAAGACCTTTCCACAGTGTATCTGCTCCACTTAGAGATTCCCCCTCGTCTGGCGATCGTAACTCCATCGCAACATGTGCTCAACACATTGGACTTGATGATTCTCTCACAGCTTAGGAAATTTCTCTTGTGTGTAACTGAATATGAATCTGGATCTTTTCATCAATTCCACCATTATCACTCTTACCTTTTATTTAAATGATTACAGTAACACCCTAAGAAGACTCTTGGTCTATAATTTTTGTCAATCCTCGTTTACATCTTACAATCCAACCAGCAGAATAATCATTTAAAAGGGGATCCAAATCATTACAATACTGCTCAAAATCCTCTTATGATTCTCCATTTTACTCAATTATGAACTACAGTTTCACACTAAGACCAGAGGACCTATCATGATGTATATTTTTTATAAATTCGCATGCAGGCACACACACAAACACACACGGTCTGCTCCTATCCGATGCTGGCAAATCCACTTTCTCACTCTCTCTCCAAGACCCCAGAACCTAAGCATCCTAGAATGAGCTCTTGGCCAGAATAGGTTCTAAACATGTAACGTCATAGAGATTTCATAAGAGTGATCACAACGGAACCCAATAATTTGTAGTTATCAAACAATGAATCATGTTGTTGAGGTAACATCCCTATTTGTAGTAAACAGGGCGTGATTTCAAGGTTACTCTTATTTCTCAAATGATTTACACATTTCCAAGTACATTCCTTTCTACCTGTAAGAATTTATATTAATGGGGGCTGGTAGGTGGCATGGTGGTTGAGGGCACTGGACTCTCATATGATGGACTACGGTTCAAGTTCCAGACCTGGCGGATTTCTCTCTCTCTCTCTCTTTCATCAAATTAAAATAAATAAAGTTAAATAGAATAAATAATTCTTTTTTAAAAAAATAATTTGTATTGATGATATGCTTTCACATAAGCCAAGTGGTAAGGTATGTGAAGACTATGACTTAATCTGTCATCTGCTACGTTATCTATATAGTTACTTGCATTAAAAAAGGTAGAAAAATCACAATTTCTGAGTAATGAATTTGTAAGTCAACAGGCAAACAAATAGTTCAGTTTCTGATTCTAAGTTTATTTTCTAGGATTATTACTTTGAGTAAATTGACGTTATCAGAAAAACTTTATGTAAATCCTAGGAGTCCCTTAATACTTTTCACAATAATACCTCCAAGTTATTTTAGTCTTAATCTTCAGTTTCTCTATTAAAGAGACATATTGATAAAAAGTTTTGTTACATATATAGTGCAGAAAATTATTGTCTTCTTCTATTTTTCTTATTCAAGTTTATTTCAATCTCATATTAAAGTTTATATCAATCTTTAACAAGTTTCCTAATTAGTTTATTCCCAAATAATAAAAACTAACTTTAAAAAAATAATTATGATCTGCCCTATTTTCCTCAGGAAAACTTATTAAATAGTTTAGTTAGAAAGAGAATTAAATATTTTTCAAAATAATACATTTATATGTATATGTCCTTTATTTAAGTTTTGCTTTCATTGAGCTTCCAGAAATATTATAGCAGTCTGAAAAATTAAGCTAGGCAGATATATATTCATTACGTCTAGTTTTAGGAAAACAATATGCCAAGATTATTTTGTCTAAAGACAGTTAAAAAACTTAATTTAAAAGGAAAATCTATTTAGGATGTTTCATTAATAAATAATGTATACTTTTCCCCATCTTTTTCTTAAGGGTTGTATAACTTAAAATAAGAGTAGAGAATTTAGCATTGCATTTTGATCAAATAGTTTTATCTTTTTTTCAGATACCATAGAAAGTGGCGAGTACATATTTTATACATTTTCAGTTTCTAACGTAAGTATTCTCTAGGACACATACATTATTTTGTTCATGTCTCGATTTTTTTTTTACTGTTTTCTTAAAGAATTATTTACATATATATCTCCACATTTCAATGGAATGTAATAAGATAACTTATTTAGTTATTTTGCTAGAATCTAACTATTAAACTATAAACAAATTATTACCTTAGCATTTTATATTTAAATTTAATAGGAGAGTTTATGATTATGAAATTGATGCATAGAGGTCCTTGGAACTTTTAAGGTATTGTCTGGTTTGAAGCAATATGCCCTTTAACATTTGAAAATGTTTCATTATATCAATCACAGTAATGACTGCTGTGGATTTTGGCTGTGGATGAAAAACCTATACACAGTGTTAAATTTCGAATAATTAATAGGAGTGATTTTCATAGATAATTGATTTCATATGTTCTTTTTAACCAAAGCTAAGTTATTCTTCAATATTTAGGCTGGAATAATAAGAGGTTCATATGAATCACATGAGTATTTTAGATTATCTACAAAAATAGAGATCTATGTCACAAATACAAAAAAAATGAAAAGAGTTACCAATGAATATACCGATATATCCTACTTGAATGGGGACAGTTGGTAGGAATGAAGACCTTATGATTATTTCGTTTTCTGTTTTATACCTGTAATATTGTTATCTAATGACTTAATATATATTATTGTATACTTTTTTTTTTCCAGAACAATTTAGCTATTACATGCACACATTCATCATACCCAGAAGGAACCTCCTTAGCATTTGAGTCTATAAAAGTCCTTGGTGTGACAGACACTGTTACACAAGTTACTGTGGCAGAAGCGAACCAACAGATGAGTGCTCACGGCAATTTCACTTATGATCCTTCCAACCAGGTGAATACAACTTAGAAAAAAAAACAAACAGAATTTTTGCTTTCCTATACTCTCACACTCAGGCACTTGGAAATTTTTCTTCTTTCTTCCTTCCTTCCATCCTTCCATTTTCTCTGTATTTACTGAGTATTTCATTTTAGGTCATCTCTCTCTATCTCTCTCTCTTTTTTTTTTTTTTTTTACTATAGGGAAAATGTGATTGCAAGAGAGAGAAATACCTCCTTCCCACTCCCTCAGGTGGTGGCCACAATTCCTTCTCCATTCTCCTGTTTGGACACCCACACATATGCACCTGGGATTTTTTCAGGTCATTGAGTCTGAGACTCGAACCACATAGTCAGCCATGTGGGATCCAGGTGCTTTAACCACCGTGCCACTGACTGGCCCATTTTAGGCCATTTCACTTTGTATTTAGATATCACCATTAAGGGGATTCCTTGCTAATTCTTCCCTTTTTCATTTTCTCTTTGATGCCACTTTCAAAGTCCTTTCTAATATTTTATTTTTACCATTCTAATCTGAACTCTTAACTAATTCAACTAGTGCATACAGCAAAGATTCCAACTGTTTTAGTTTCTTTTTTAAAAGCTTGTAATATATGTATTGATTTAATCCATTTTTTTTTCCAGTCATTCTCCTTATTCTTCCTCTATGAACTCTTACTGTCCTCAAAATAAATCCTGTTCTTATTGGACTTCAAATCTTTGTTTACACTCTTCTGGCAGAAAGCCTTCACTTATCATATGCTTTTTTTTTTTTTTTTTTGTCTAACAGGTAAAATAGATAGAAAAGGGAGTCATAGAAATGGGCTCTAATTCCAGTCTTGTTATCTGTGCATTTATACAAACTAATTTTCATTATCTTAACTTTCTCATCCATAAAATGTAATATTTAAATAATAATGTTTTGGGTAATGAATGAATGTATTTAAAATGTTAGAGACAGTAATAGTTCAAGAAAAGGAAGTGATTTTTTTGGCATTCATATTTCCACCATTTGCATAATGCTAAATGAATATCAAATCAATATAGGTAAATTCTTCATTTTTAAGATTAGAACATTTTCTTGCAGTATTTTTGGTCTACCTCTTAAGAGACTTAAGCTCTTTGGTCATCTCTGTTTTTCACTTAGTAAGTTTCGAAAAATAAATGTTGGTTGATTATTTTTTATTTAATATAATTTGGTATTGATAAAAATATATGAATACATTAAAGTAAATAACACAAATGTATTGAGAGCTTTATGAATCTAGCAAAGTTTTTTTTATATGTGATATGTATATATACCCTCTAATTTTTTTGCATTCTGCCTTATTTTCTTTCCTCTAACTTGTTCCTCAAACATTGTAAGTAGTATATAAAATTAGAGACAGAATTAAATAAATGTGTATTCCATTCCTATGATTCTGAGAGCCTCTATATCATGTAGGGGAGTCACCTTTTCTACCTTTTTCTCTGTACAGACTTTGAGGGAACTAACATGTATTTCAAATATAGGGGGAGATGTTGAGTATAATACAGAATATATACTATCTCCAAGGATTTGTAGCATTTGGCCCAGCCTTGGTGGGGTAGTCAGGGGCATACTGATATGCGGTGCTGGAAGACCACATGGTCACCTGTAGATTTAGATTCTTGGCCTGATCTACCCAAAACATGTCAGTCTCCGACTGGAGGGCTTTGGGAGAGAGATCATGGTGTGGCCAGACCCTGTCAAGGATGCACCTTTCTCTCTCCCTCTTGTATACACACATGCCTTCTGTTATGAATGAAATGAACTTTAAAAATAATGAGTTATGAGCATTAAATGGTCAAACTAAGAATTAAACACATACCTAGATTGAAAAATATTTTTTATCTGGGGGCCAGCAGATGGTATGGTGGTTAAGGTGATGGACTCCCACATGGTCAACAACCATTGGAGTGGTGTGTATACCTGTGTGCCGGAAACCCTGAAAGGAGAATGGAGGAAAAATTCATGGGGGATGATATTTCATGTTCCCTCTCACTGTCTCTCTCTGGCAAATACATGTGTCCTATGACAAAACCTTTTAAAAACTTGGTTTTTTTCATCAGTATTCTACAGTCTCTCATACATTTTCCATCTTGAGGTTCTAGTCATTTCAGTGTCATGACGTTTTTCTCCTTTCTATTCTGTTGTTCAGGTTGTCTGTTAAAATTCCTAATGATTTGATTTGAAAATTGTTGTGATTTCTGTATTTTGTAAAATGTTGAAATATTTAAATAGTCTGAATATTTTTAATATATCCAATGGTAGAAGTAATCTCTTAAAGGTTTTGTTTGTTTGCTTGTTTTTAATTTTTTCTTGTCTTCAAAGATTCTCCTAATTAGCAATCTTCAATTCAACCTTGGAAGAAGCTTTACTGTTCAATGGAATCAAGTTTTCTTAGACAGTGAAAGATTTACTTGCTATCCAGATGCAGATCTTGCAACTGAGGCAAAGTGCTTGCAGCGTGGCTGTGTATGGGAAACGGTAAGAAAGATTTTCATTATAATTCATGATACACTTTTCACATAAGCCCTTTAATGTAAACTTTAGAAACTGCAATTTTACTATTAAGTGTATAAACCACATTCATATTGAGAATCATTCAGTTTTTGAAACGAGCACTTCTAGCAATTTGTCTGTATCTTAATTAATTCACCAAAAATATCTTTTAGTAAATGCCAGACTAAATGGATGTCTAAGTTGCTTTCTAGTTACATAGATCATGTATTTATTATTTTAATTACATTTAATTATTTATTTTAATTTTCTTATTACATTTAAAAATAATATTCTATTTGTTGCCTTTATTAGATGTGTGATGTGGTTCAACTGAGAAAGACATGCCACCAGTAGGATGTCTTTTATCATCTCAAATTGCTAAAACTTGTGAAGTTGAAGCTGAGTGATAGGCCAGTTCTGTTCTACTAAGGGTGATCTTTTCTGGCCAGTTATTCTAGCCATCCATTCAAAAGAAAGATGATGGCAGTGAATGGCAGATGTTTCTACCATCCTTACTAGAAAAGAACAGGGAAAGCATCCTCTCTTGCTATGCTTGTTTTTAAAATTTTGAGGTTTTGGTTGCGTCATTGGATTTTGTCAGCAAGAACATTTATTTTATATAACCGGAGAATTAAATGCATGGGTTAGACTACTAAGGAGACTCAGGACACATGTGCTAGGTGCTCTGTTTTTGTCTGCATGTGTACGAAGAGGTACACAGACTCTTGCCTTTTCTACAAGGATTTTCCCCATTGCTCTTCATTGCTTGAAAGAGCAGGATCATATTTATCATTAGGAAAGATTAGGAAATAATTGAAGGAAAGAAGAAGAGAAGAAAAGATTCTAAAAATGAATGAAAGACAAATGGTGAAGTATTTTCTTTTCTCCAGTGACATCCCTTTAAATTGCAGCTTTCCAATAAAATCCATAGCCATCCCTTGCTGCAATTAGAGCATGTTTATTGACTTCCACTATCTAAAGGATAAATGAGAACTATTCATTTCACTAACACAAATCACTTCACAACCTGAAAATAAAAAAAAAAATTACTTTTCCAACAAATTATTAGCATTTTAGCACCTTAAAGATTCTTAGCCTAGGCCAGCAGATGGTGTGGTGGTTAAGGCTCTGGAATTCCCTCATACCAGACCTGGTAGCTTGCTTTCTCCCTCCTCTTTCTCTCTCTCTCTTTCTCTGACAAAACTCATGTAAAAAAATAATTAATTAATTCTTTTAAAAAAATTCCTAGACCAATTAAGTGAAGCTTTAACATTGGGATATAAGGCATAAAAAGACCACTAAATTTGTTGATGTAGAATGTAGGTTTACTTCCTTGTGTTTCTTTGGGCTGCACCATTTTCTTCATGAGTTTATCCAATGAATACTGAAGCCAGTTATGTTCTAGTCACTGCTCCTGGTAAACAAAATTTTAAAAATCTCTACCTTGATAGAGCTCATAGTCTAGTACATGAAAACAAATAATAAAAAATTATGTGTTAGGTTGGATAAGTACCAAGGAGACAAAATAAAGCAGGAAAAGGAATAGGAAATGAATCCAATGATGTAGTTTGGACGATTGGACAGGGAAGATTTCTTTGAGACAGTGATATTTGTTAAAAGAAATAAATGAAAGGAATTATTTCAGAAAAAAAGAAATATCAACCTGAAGTACATCTGAAATAGGAATGTACCTGACATAGTTCATAAAAAGCAAGGGGGTCAGTGTTTCTGAAACAGAAATAGTAAGGAGAAGAAAAACAGGAAATATCATAGACACAGGGAAACAGATCATGTAGATCTATCACTTAGGGCATCTTTAGGATTGTGAGTTTTACTCTAAGATAGGATACTACTAGAAAGTTTTGAATAGACAAGTGACAAGATTGAACTTCCATTTTAACGGAAACAAAATGGCTGCTATATTGAAAACAGACTGTTAGAGAGTCAAGGCAGATAGAACAGGAAAGAGGTTCCTGCTATATTCAATGTAATATAACACTAGCCAAGTTAGATTGAACCATAGTGGCAATGGTAGAATTATTAAGTGATTGTGTATATTTTCAAGATAAAGCCAAAGCAAATTTGTTTTTTAATTAGGTGTGAAATTTGAAAAAAAGAAAAGAGTAAAGAACAACTTCAAGGTTTCTTGTTGAATTAGAAAAATGGAAAAAGTTGATATGACCAGATACTGGGGCAACTGTTTCGTGGGAGCAGGCTTAGAGGGGGAGAGTTATATTTTAGACTAACCAAGGTTGAAATACCAAAGAGAAACCTAAGTGCAACTGTCCAGTAGTGAGATGTATTGAAACTAATAAAATTGAGCATTTTCTATCATAACTAAGATATAAAATGCTATTATCATAATATGTATAGTGTTTAAAACTATGTGATAGAATGACATCTTGAAGAATTGGAGAAACAAGAGTTCAATTACTAAACTCTGGATCATAACATTTACTCACAAATATGAGGAGGGACAAGAAAGAAGGCAGAGAAAATAGAAAATGAATTAATAGGTTGAAGGCAAAAGAAAATGTTGGGAAGCCAAGTGAACAAAGTACTTAAAGGAGAAGGAAAAGATCAACTCTCCAACTTATGCTCATAATAAGGATGAAAAGTGGAAGTTCATTCAGATTTAGAAGCATGGAAGTCTGGTAACTTTGACAAGCAAAATATTAATGGAGTGCTGGGAGGCAAAAATCTGGTTAGAATGAATTCAAGTGAAATGAAGGGACAAATTGGAGTTAGTGAGATGATTAACTCTTCTATTTTTTACTGTAAAGAAAGAAGAAAAATGGGACAATAGTTGAAGTTAATTAGGTGACAGCTTCTTTTTTTTTTAAGATGAGAGAAATAAAATCACATTAATCTGTTAAGGATAACCTATAATAGATGCAGGAGAGAAAAAATGGAAAGTTTAGGGAGAAGTGTCATTTTAGACAAGGAGACATTGAGTCAATAAATGAATTGAAACACCTTACGTGGAACCAGACAGATTTCTTGTAACCGAAGGTAAAGAAGTAAGTGGGTGGACAGATATGGTATTTAGTCCTGATTCTCCTTCTCGTCATGTTTGTCTTCATATTAAAATTATAAGGATACCCTTTAGGGTATGATAAGAATAGGAAAGGATTTGTTGGAAAAGAAAAATGCTACAAAGACCTTTCCCAGGATGATTGTTTAGCAACTTAGTACATGATAGGTAGTGGGGAGCTTACGAATTGAGGTTGTATGAAAAAGTGTTTTCAGTGATTGAGAAAATAAATGTTTGTTAATAAGGGAAGTGAACACATCGAAGGGTAAGTGACAAATAAAGACGGTATGTGTGGTTACTCTGGTTGGAGTACTCTGTGCATTGACCCTTATTTTGCTTACTCTGATTGGAAACCAAATAAAAAAGAAAACAAATATGTCTCAAGACTTAGAATAGCAAAGAATCATGGAAACTTCATAAATCATTGATACTTCCTGAAAAAAGGTATTATCTGGAACTTCATAGTACCTTCATGTTCTTCAAAATCATCTCTATGCACCTAATGCCATATTTGTACTTAAACCTGGAATCAAATGACATGAAATCTAAGGGTCCCACTGACTGAATGTCATCTTAACGCCTTAGATATTGGGGCCAGCCAGTGGCATGGTAGTTAAGGTACTGGACTCCCACATGATCGACTGCAGTTTGAGTCTTGGACCTGATAGCTTGAAACTTATGCTAGGCACATGTACATGCATGCCCAAAATCCTGAGATAAGAATGGAAGAGAAGGATTATGGCATGGTCATCCCCCCCAGGGGATGATTTCTCACTTTTCTTTTCACTGTCTTTCTCCTGGTGATGCAAAAAAACCCAAGTGATAACGACAACAAAACTTAGATCTAAAATCCTCAGAAGTGACATACTGGTTACAATTCCTTTACTTCCAAAATATATAAACATATTTGGGGAAAGACAGATTTGAGTATATAGTAAAGAAAACACTGAAAGATATATTTTAAATGTAATTAATTAGATATTACTTGGTTGACCTAAATCTTTTTTTTCAAATCTGTTGACTACTTAGCCTATATGTCTTCACGTTGTTTCTCTAAATTAAATAACCAGATGATTTGAATTCTAACCACAAAAATAGCAATGTTAATGGGAACTCTTAATAAGAAAGATAGATGGGATAACTTATAAAATGATACGGGGAAGTAATACTGTTCAGAAAGGCAGCGATAAGGGGGTCATGGGACTATTTGGTAATTTTCTAAAGTTAGCCATATTCCAGGTTCTGTTAAAACTCATGTTGTATATCCAACTTGTAATGAGGACTACAATATTTGTATTAGTTAAGGATTGCATTATGCTGAGAATATTAGACACCTAGAATCTCAGTGAATTCACCTAGAAACTCAGCGAGTTTTGCTGAACTCACTGAGATTCTAGGTATTTCATATTCTCAGCATAATGGTTTATATAGTCATTCCCTTTTAATTTGCCAAAGGCTCATGTGTTTTCCAGAGAGAGATAGGAGGGAAAGTGTCGTGGCTCTGTCGAGTGTGCCTTGAGAAGCAAGAGGACGCCTTCTGGACGTCCTTTCCCCAGGACAAATGAGAGATGAGAACCTAGGACAGCTCCTCAAGTCTGGGCAGCTTTGTAGCTGTATTTCAGGTACAACAAGGAAAGTAGAAAGGCAAAGGATGTTCCATTGATCAACTTGTACTTAAAAAAGAAATGATATTAACTATTCTTAAAATTAATTTATTTTTTCCTTTCATGAGTGAGAGAGATAAAGAGAGAGCGACAGCACCTTCAACAGGGTTTCAATGCTGTGATTCACCTTAGCCCTCAGTTAGCCCAAGATCATGAGCTGAATGCATTCAGAATACTCAGCATCATCTCCAGATGCAAATCCAGAACAACTTCGCTTGGGGTCGCCTCACAGACCATTGTATTTTAACACTGTGCCACCACCTGGTTCTACTGCTTTCTTTTAAGGAGCTTGTGGGGATCTAAAATTCTAAAAATTCTAAAATAGGAAATGTAGATGGTTATATTGTTTCTTCTAATAGCATAATTTAATAAATAAGTAATATGCTGAGAAAGGACTGTAATGAAGCAGCTAGCTTTCATTGCTGCAGTTTATCGTACTTTTCCTAGATCCCATCTCACACCCCCGAGTAGACCAGTTAGCTCTGATTTTTGGGCATAGTTTCTGATCTGGATATAATTGACTAGTATAAGAACTAGTCATGAAGTAAGGACTTAACACAGTTTCACTATAAGTGAAAAAAAAAGGACATCTTAAGTTCATGCCCTTCTGATAATTGTGACAGTCATTTTTACAACCAAAAAGCAACAGTCAATATGAAGAGTAAGAACAAGCATGAGATCAGAATTTTTGAATAGTATATTCATTTTTGTAAAGACATAATGAAGACTGTGTTTTAAGCTGAAAAGCTATGACGTTTTGTTCATCTGCTCTATTGTTTTCTCTTTGGAGTCAAAATACAGTCTATCTAACATTTAGTAGATGGTATCTCAGATTGCACAATAGGTATTTTGTGTTGTGAGTGCTATTGCATTTTTTTTTTTTTTTGGAGGGGTTTTTGCGATAGGGCGTGTGCGCTCACCAGACAGACAGAGAGAGACAGAGAGACAGAAAGTGAGAAATCACCCCACCAGGGGGCATGGCCACGCCTCAATCCCCTCTCCTCCATTTTCCTCTCGGGATCTTGGGAATGCACGCACATGCACCTGGTGTGAGTTTTAAGCCACCGGGTTTGGGATGCGAACCACAGTCGACTACATGGGAGTCCAGCGACAGCCATTATGCTAACTGCTGGTCCTGGGAGTGCTATTGCATTTTAATATTAAGTAATAAAATGTGTAAACCTAATAACATATCATTAACTCTAAGTCTGCTTTCTTTTTTTAAACTGTCAAATATTGCAATGCTTATTATTTCTTACAATGTACATGCCCTATGTTTTAGGCTACTTCTGATTTCAGAGCACCTGAGTGTTACTTTCCTAAACAAGACAACCCTTATTCAGTCAATTCAATTCAGTATTCATCAACTGGTGTCACAGCAGACCTCTCCTATAATTCTGCTAATGCTAGGATACAACTGCCTTCTGTACCCATCCAAGCTCTTCGTGTGGAAGTGAAATATCATAAAAATGATATGCTACAGTTTAAGGTATGTTTAATATAAACTATCCCAATGCTTGATTCTCAAGACAATAGATTCCGAATAGATTAGGTACTTGGATTTTTGACATAATATAAAGAGTTGTTCATTGACCTGACATTTTAATTCTATAAAAATAGAGATTTT
>NW_006159764.1:4349273-4364316 GCF_000334495.1 Tupaia belangeri chinensis
AGTTCAGTACATGTTCAATAACCAATGCCTCTTATTTTTGTCTTTGTCAAAAAATATACAAGCGATGATTTTCAAAAATAAATTTAAGTTCTTGCTAAATAGATAAGACATGTAGAATTGAACTATATTGACAGTCCCATAACAGAAAAAAAAAACAAAACAAAACAGGATTTTACTGTTATCATTATTTTAAAATAAGAATCTTAATTTTCTAGCCAAAGTAACAAGATATATAAAAGAAATGCTTTCTTTGAATATTTACAGTTAACATTTTTCTTTTTAAAATTTAAAAACTTCAAGAAATCCATTAAGAAAACTATTGGAAATAATATGGAATATCAGAAAAATGCCTGTTTAAAATGATATCTCACCAAATGTTTCTTTGTATATGGTCGTTCACCATTTAGAAGCTGAAATGGCAGAAAATCCTACTAGCAAAAGCAAATAAAAAATAACATCAAAAATTGTAGTAGTAAATGAACTGTCTCTAATGAAAAAACTATGAAAAATTGTTGATAGTTGTTAAATAGCTCACGTGCCCTATAGCAAAAATCTCTAAAACAAACAAACAAACAAAACAAAACAGTTCACAATATTAAAACATCTTGGAGCTGGAGCTAGAATCGCCTGGTAATTTATTGACACAGGATGGCACAAAAGCATAAAAGATATGCAGTAGGTGTGTGTGTAACATTAACTGTAATACAAAACAAAATAAGGTTCAGAAATTAATAGGAAGATGTAGGTCATTTAATGATTCATAAAGAATAATGTCTGTCTCAAATCATATGCAAAAATAAAATCGACCCTGAGTTGCCTGTGAAAATTAAAGGTAAGTCTGGAACAAAATTTAAGTGCATATTTATTTTGTATCTGGCTAGTAAAGGCCTTTCAAACCAAACACAAAGACATAAATTCTGTGCATACAATCTATATATTTTCTTTTTAAAAAATGAATTATTTTATTTAACTTTATTTATTTTAATTTGATGAGAGAGAGAGAGAGAGACAGAGAGAATGAATGAGACAGCAAGCCGCCAGGTACAGGACTCAGACTGTTGTCAGTCATGTGGGACTCCAGCACCCTTACCCACCACACCACCTGCTGACCCCCAAATCTATACATTTTCTAACATAAAAAATTAATATTTTCTCATCTAAAAGCACTATAAACAATTGGAAGACACAAACTGGTAAATTTTGTATATATCAAGTAATATATTAAAACCTCGTAAGCAAAGATTTAACAGAAGCAGCAAGTATTGGAGATAAAAATATTAAAACAGTTACCATCCCCCCAAAAAATAAAAAAAAATCACTAAAAAATGCCCTGTGGCCTAGTATTTTAGAGAGCCAGATACCACATTGTCAAACCTCACTCCCATGACTTGAAAAATATGTTGGCTACATGCACTTGCATGCCCCAAAGCGTGCAATAGAGATGGAAGAGAAGGAATTGAACACCTCACTGGATGATACGTTCTCCCTCTCCCTCTCTCTCAATCTCTTTTTCACTGTCTGGTGATTACACTCACCCTCTGGCGAATTTAAAAAAAAAATGAAAAGAACAAAGGCAAAATCAAAGTAGGGGCAATATGTAGAAAATGTACATCCCCAACAGCAAGCAAATATCTAAAAAAAAATAGAGGCGTTTATATATTGGTATTAGAGTACATATTTTGGTGAACATGTTCATTGGTATGACGATTTTGGAAAGCAATTTGCCAACGATATCAGGGATTCTAAAGATGTTCATATACTCAGACCTAATCTATCACTTTTCTGAACTGTACTGAGGAAAGAAAGACGTGAATAAACCTAAATTAGCTTAACATTTATTGTAGGATCATATGTAAGGCAAAAAAAAAGTTGAAACGACTTCTCTGTCTAAGTATGAAATTGCAGAAAATTTTAGTATATTCGTATAATGGAGTATTTAGCTCAAAGTTTTTTGATTTCTTGTTGTATGGAAAATGAACCAAAAGTATCCTTAGAAAGCTATAAAAATACAAGATTATTGTGTTTTTAAGGTAATCTATATAGAAACATGGGTCATGAATATAGAACTAGGACTTCTATAAATAACAATTCTAAATACTCTTGTTTCAACCATTATTTAAATTATATAATATATTTACAAGCTATGTAAGCCATAAGAGCAGACGGTATTTATTTTTATTATTTCTTGTCAATAGATTTATGATCCCCAAAATAAGAGATATGAAGTTCCAGTCCCATTAAACATTCCAGCTACTCCAACAAGTACTTATGAAAATAGACTTTATGATGTTGAAATCAAAGAGAATCCGTTTGGTATCCAGATTCGACGGAGAAGCAGTGGAAGAGTTATGTAAGTGCTTGAATCATTTGATATAGATATAATTTAACTTTAGTCTAGGAAGGGAAAAATGTCATTATTTTTGCAGCCTTCACTTAGTGTTAGCATAACACTGCACTAAAAGTTGTAGAGGGATTGAGTAACTTTGACCACTTTAACATTTAAAATCTAAACATTTAGCATACCAATGAAACTACCATAAACGGTTGACTTAAATTTTATTTACATTTCAGACGTAATGAATTTATTACTAAATAATCTAGTTGAGAACCCAAGCCAAGACTTCTCTTGAAAAGCATGTTGACTATTGGCAAAAATAAGTAATTAGATATGTATTAGTAAATATTTTATTAGAATTGTTGAAATTATTTACTGGGGATGGAATGTGGTAAGAGTTAATACTTTTTCTACCAGATATTATTGAAAAGAAATTGATAAATCTACATATATTTTATGTCACAATGAATACATTAAAATTATTGTTTTTATCTTAGTCAAAAGCTCTACATTTATAATAGTATACAAGGAGTTTTATAAATATTTATGGAAGAGGTCATGACAAAAACATATGAATTTTAAAAATTTTTGTGCCAAAATAAACATACTTTCTTCCATTTTCCATGAGCTTTTGGCTTTTTGAAGTTTCCTTGTATTAAAACTTACTTTTATATAATTTACTATTGTCATGTCATTCTTTTTTATTTTTATTTTTTTGGAGAGGTTTTTGCTATAGGGTGCGTGTGCTCACCAGAAAGACAGAGAGAGGCAGAGAGACAGAAAGCGAGAAATCACCCCCCAGGATGGATGGCCACACTGCAATCCCTTCTTCACCATTCTCCTCTCGGAATCTTGGCCATGCACGCACACGTGCCTGGTGTAAGTTTAAGCCACTGGGTCTGGTACTCGAATTGCAGTCGATTATGTGGGTGTCCAGCGACATAGCCATTATGCCAACTGCTGGTCCCTTACTCATGTAACGTTCTTTGTAACACACCTCTTCCTCAATACCAACTTTTATAAATGAAAAATAAAATAAGAAAAAAAATGGAACTGATAATTGTTGATAGTTTGGAATGATAATATCCATTATTCTTATATTGCAATATTGATATCTTTTTATTTCTTATGTCCAACATCTTAACCACCATGCCACCTGCTGGTCCCAATAATTATCATTATTATTGCTAATACTATTTCATGTGCATTTTATAGGAACTGAATTGATTTTTTGTTGTTGTTTTGGTTCTCAGTTGGGATACTCGCCTGCCTGGATTTGCTTTTAATGACCAATTCATTCAAATATCTACTCGTCTGCCATCAAGATATATATATGGTTTTGGAGAAGTAGAACACCCAACATTTAGGCATGATCTGAACTGGCAGACTTGGGGAATGTTCACGAGAGACCAACCTCCTGGAGTAGGTATCAATATTTGACTGCCCTATGAAGCAGTTAAGACCACGGCTAAGAGTCAAGCCACTTCTTTGTAGGATTATATGTCAGTGTTAAAACTCATGACAAAGGTCTAGCAATCTCCAAAGTTGCTATAGTGATGTTCTGAAAAACAACAACAACAACAAAACAAGCACCATAAATGAAAGCAGCGTAGTAAGTGGATAGAACGCGCTTTCTTACAGAGGAAGCTGGGCTGTGAGCCAACTCCTTAATTCTTTCAGCTGCAGCACAGAAAGAGCATCTGATTCAGTATTCCCTGTCAAGTTGACATTTACTCCCAGATTTTTAAAAAACTGCCTAGAGTTCTCCTAGATTTTTTTAAAACTTCTTGGATAATAATTTGATCCTTTCCTTTTATAACCCTCAGTTGCAGTTGTTCATTTTTATGAAGGCAAACTGCTAGTTATACTTCTATAGTTTTTACATACTCATGACATTTTCCCCTAAATTTTGTCTTGTTGATGGAATACGTTTTATAAATATTTAATGTACTGTACAACAAATTAGATAGGCTATAATTATTCTAAATATATAAAAAAATACATTTTAGTTAAAAAATAAGCCCATTTACATATTTCACATGTGACATATACTTAAAGGGTATATACAGGAAAATTATAATTGTATATATTATTAAAGCCATTTTTTATTTATAAGTGCTCAAAATTATTATTATTTGTATCATAATAGTTCAAATTTAGGCTATCAAAATCTGTTTTCATTTATACCAGCTTGAAAGACTAAGCTTTACCAAAATTTACTCCTTAAATACCCTTCAACATTATATAGCTATGGTTAGATTAATACACTCTTGGTTCCCAATGTATAAAATTAACTTCACTTGTTAATAAATTTCTGAGGTTCAAGTATGGGGCAATGAATGAAATGGTTTGTACATATAAAATGTAAGTATTTTATAACTATATATTAACATAAGATTATTAATTAACATAAGATTATTAAACTATATATTAACATAAGATTATTAACATAAGATTATTAAATATATTAACATAAGATTTTCTGAATGGGTTGTTTACTGTCTTTTTAGAATCATTTTATTTCTTTGTTTGAACCATTTCTAGGACATTTTATCATAAAAAAATAATTATCAATTTACAATTAAGATATAAAATCTTTGGGGAAAAAAGCCAACAACCCTAATGTCAATGACATCCTACTTCAGTTAAAGTGGCAGTATCTCTGGTTGTTATGGATACATATTTTATATATTCATTTTGTCTATTAATTTGTATGCTTCAAGGCAGCAACAGTTCAAACAATAAATAAATTATATGTTTAAGAGAAGTACAATTTATTTGAATTCAAGCATGGCTTGAGTGTATCAGAAAAATAACATTTAAATCCAAGACTCAATCTTATAATGTATGCAAAAGTAGCATTAAATTCATGTATTATTACTATTTAAGTATATATTGTGATTTTTTTTTCAAAATTTCAGTATAAACTTAATTCCTATGGATTTCATCCCTACCACATGACACTGGAAGAAGAGGGCAATGCCCATGGAGTTCTCTTACTCAACAGCAATGGAATGGGTAACACAATCGCTTGTTGAATTTATTTTATTTTATGGAATCTTTAAGTAAACTAATATGTTATACACAGACAAAATGGAATCACATTTGGTTTTCTAGATGTTACATTCCAACCAACTCCTTCTCTAACTTACCGCATAATTGGAGGAATCTTGGACTTTTATATGTTTTTGGGCCCAACTCCAGAAGTTGCAACACAGCAATACCATGAAGTATGATTACATATTTCTCTTAAAAACATGAAATTTTCTTTGTGTTGCAAAATAATTTTTTTAAACATAATATTTTTTTTTTCCTTTAAGGTAATTGGCCACCCAGTCATGCCGCCATATTGGGCTTTAGGATTCCAATTATGTCGTTACGGGTACAGAAATACTTCAGAGGTTGAACAAGTTTATAATGAAATGGTGGCTGCGCAAATCCCCTACGTATGTATATCAATTTTAAAGACAGTATTAAATATGGAATCTTTAAAAGCCGGATGAAGTAATTAAACACTTACATACCTTAAAATTATTTGAAACATTTGGTAATACCTTTTTCATTAGCACTTTACAAATGAGATATGAGATTTTTATACAACGTCTTTCCTTTCATGCTTTCTTCCCGGTTTGTGATCCTGAGTTGTACTAAATAAGTTCACCATTCACTAGATTTCTTCTCATAAACTGTGGATTGTGTAAGTAGTTAGACTGATTCTGTGTGTTCTTATTTTAGAGAGATTTTTTGTTATAGGTCACACATACTAACCAGATAGACAGGGAGACAGAAAGTAAGAAATCACCCTCCAGGGGGGATGGCCTTAAATATATTAACATAAGATTTTCTGAATGGGTTGTTTACTGTCTTTTTAGAATCATTTTATTTCTTTGTTTGAACCATTTCTAAAACATTTTATCATAAAAAAATAATTATCAATTTACAATTAAGATATAAAATCTTTGGGGAAAAAAGCCAACAACCCTAATGTCAATGACATCCTACTTCAGTTAAAGTGGCAGTATCTCTGGTTGTTATGGATACATATTTTATATATTCATTTTGTCTATTAATTTGTATGCTTCAAGGCAGCAACAGTTCAAACAATAAATAAATTATATGTTTAAGAGAAGTACAATTTATTTGAATTCAAGCATGGCTTGAGTGTATCAGAAAAATAACATTTAAATCCAAGACTCAATCTTATAATGTATGCAAAAGTAGCATTAAATTCATGTATTATTACTATTTAAGTATATATTGTGATTTTTTTTTCAAAATTTCAGTATAAACTTAATTCCTATGGATTTCATCCCTACCACATGACACTGGAAGAAGAGGGCAATGCCCATGGAGTTCTCTTACTCAACAGCAATGGAATGGGTAACACAATCGCTTGTTGAATTTATTTTATTTTATGGAATCTTTAAGTAAACTAATATGTTATACACAGACAAAATGGAATCACATTTGGTTTTCTAGATGTTACATTCCAACCAACTCCTTCTCTAACTTACCGCATAATTGGAGGAATCTTGGACTTTTATATGTTTTTGGGCCCAACTCCAGAAGTTGCAACACAGCAATACCATGAAGTATGATTACATATTTCTCTTAAAAACATGAAATTTTCTTTGTGTTGCAAAATAATTTTTTTAAACATAATATTTTTTTTTTCCTTTAAGGTAATTGGCCACCCAGTCATGCCGCCATATTGGGCTTTAGGATTCCAATTATGTCGTTACGGGTACAGAAATACTTCAGAGGTTGAACAAGTTTATAATGAAATGGTGGCTGCGCAAATCCCCTACGTATGTATATCAATTTTAAAGACAGTATTAAATATGGAATCTTTAAAAGCCGGATGAAGTAATTAAACACTTACATACCTTAAAATTATTTGAAACATTTGGTAATACCTTTTTCATTAGCACTTTACAAATGAGATATGAGATTTTTATACAACGTCTTTCCTTTCATGCTTTCTTCCCGGTCTGTGATCCTGAGTTGTACTAAATAAGTTCACCATTCACTAGATTTCTTCTCATAAACTGTGGATTGTGTAAGTAGTTAGACTGATTCTGTGTGTTCTTATTTTAGAGAGATTTTTTGTTATAGGTCACACATACTAACCAGATAGACAGGGAGACAGAAAGTAAGAAATCACCCTCCAGGGGGGATGGCCGCGGCACAATCCCTTCTCCTCCTTTCTCCGCTCAGGATTTTGGGTACACATGTACATACACTTAGTGTGAGTTTCAAGTCACCAGGTCTGGGACTCGATCTGCCATTGGCTATATTGGAGTCCTGGGACCTAACCATTATGCCACCTGCTGGCTCCCTATGTGTTCTCTTTATGTTAGATTAAGAGCGCATGGAGGGTCAACCAATGGAATAGTGGATTATGTCATTGGACTCCTATATGGTGACCGTGGTTTGAGTCCAGGTTTCAGTGGCTTGAAAATCATGCAAGTACATGTGTGTGCATGTCCAAGATCCTGGGCAGAGAATGGAGAAGGTATTGGGGCTTGGCCATCCCCCTTGAGGGTAATTTATCACTTTCCCTCTAACTCTTTCTCTCCCCCTATCCCTGGTGAGCACATGGGCGAGCACACATAGCCCAAGGCAAAAATTTCTTTAAAAAAAAAAAGTTCATAGGAATCTATATCATCAACTGATGAGACAAACCATTGAGAAGTTGGAAGTAAAGCTGGATGATTTTGTTCCATAATGGATAGTTGTAATGTTTAATACAGAATAAAAAGCTTTACAAAATATTTCTTCCCTCAATGTTTGGAAAACTAAGTATTCCAAAATATCTACATATAATTAGTTTCTGTGGTTTAGTTTTTCACAAGATTAAGGAATCTCAGGGATTCTCCTGGTAACACTTAAACATTGAAATATAGAATTTGTGGTATGCGATAGCTCATTTCAGGAAGAAATCAGAAAGATCTCATTATAGGGCATTGATAACTACAATGGAATTCAACATATGCTTCATAAATATATTATCATGAAAAATTCATTGTATTGCTTGATAATATAGAAAAATGCAAGTGGAAATTTATCATAAATAGGGAGATTTGCAAGGCCAGCTTTACTTCACACTTGTTAAGGGACCTGGTTCCCATATGAATGACCTTGGTTCAAATTCCAGCCCTGCAGACTTGAAAAACCCACTGAGCACATGTGCATGTGTACCCCAGATCCTGATGAGATGGAGAAATAGAGAAAAGGAAAGGATTGCAACATGACCACGCCCCCACTGGGGAGTGCTTTCACCCTCTCTGTCTCCGATGAACACATGCACCCTCTGGCAGTTAAAACTAAAAGTATAAAAGAAGGAATGAGAAAAAAAGGAGGTTTTAAATGACTAGCCCCATTATATCAGCCAAATATTTCATTAAGAAATTGAGCTAATGTCAATTAACAGAAAATTAATAATTTGTCATTTTGTACTAAACTGATGATCCCATGATAAAAACAGTTGTTAGTTTAGCCTATTTACAAATATTTATGTTTCTTTTAAGAGGTTTTTTCTTTTTTCTTTTTATTTTATTTTATTTTTTTGCCATAGTGCATGGACACTCACTTGGGGGAGAGAGAGAAAGAGAGAAAGAAAGTGAGAAGGAAAGTGAGAAATCACCCTTCACAGAGATGGCCATGCTCCAATCCCTTCTCTTCGTCTCCTCTCGGGATTTAGGGCGTGCATGAACGCATGCTTGGCATGATTTTCAAGCTACCAGGTCTAGGACTTGAGCCATACTCAAAATGTGAGAGTCAGATGTAACCCCTGTGCCATCTGCTGGTCCCACTACCTATATTTCTTGAATACTGTGTTATTCGATCAATTATTTTTAGGACCCAGTGAAGAGGATTCAAAATTTTCATATTGTTGTCACTTTTGTATGTATAATGGAATATGACAGACTTGCTCTTTTGTGTTTCTCATGCCTCTGCCACAATTCTCACACATTCCAGGATGTTCAATACACAGACATTGACTACATGGAAAGGCAATTAGACTTCACAATTGGTGAAAGATTCTCTGACCTTCCTCAATTTGTTGATAGAATAAGAGGAGAAGGAATGAGATACATTATTATTCTGGTAAGTATTTGCATTTTACTTGAGTCATTTTATCTTGGTTTATTAATTCTTCTAAAATTAATAAATCAGAGGCGGAAAGGTGTTTCAAAATAGAAAGCAAATAACTTTAGATTCTATTCTTAAGTCTAAAACTTTCTTTGTTAACACTCCACTTTATTCACTTGGGCTGCTGTCAGCTACTTTTGAATTTAGGCATATCCATACAAATCTAGGTCTACAGTTGGAGTCAAAGGCAAACTTCTAACCTACAGACCTACAAGCCAGTCTCTGTAACTGCTTCTGTTTCATATTTTTAAAAATTCAGTTTAGTGATTCAGTGGGGAAAATATTTAATCAGTATCTTATAGGAAGCAAGAGAAGCAGCCTAGATATTCCACTAGAGAAAGAAAAATAAAACAAAAAGCCCTAGTACTCTAGGTTAAAATCATAGCTAATAGGGTTTTGAAAGTCTAGAATATCCTTCCAAGGAATTCAGAGGAGGATCTAGGCAGAATGCTGATGTTTGTACCATTGGCAGTCCATGTGAGAACACCTTATGAAAAAGTATAATGTTGTATAATGGCTACTCCAGTGGCTATTCTTTGGTTCCACATGTACCTTGCTTATATTTTATTTTAATTTTAGGATCCAGCAATTTCAGGAAATGAAACACAACCTTATCCTGCATTTGAAAGAGGACTGGAGAAAGATGTCTTTGTCAAATGGCCCAATACCAATGATATTTGCTGGGCAAAGGTATTAGACTTTTGATTTAAAACAGATTAAGTAGAAAAATTCTATTTCATTAAATGTTTTCATTTAATTAAAAATGTTAACATATTCAGAGAAAAAATGTATAATAAAATACTATATGCTTACTGAGTTTAATCCAAATTATTAGACACAAAGAAAATATTCATACAAATTCTATGTTCAAATACTATTTATTGTATCTTTAAATCCTATTTGATCATCTATCATAGAATATTTTCTGTTTTATTATAAATAACAATTGGTAAGTTGGATACTCATTCTACACTGCAAGTAATTTAAAAGTTTGCACTTTTCTTAAACACATCTGATTAATAAAAGCAACAGTTTTTTAAAAAGCTATAGTTATATTTCTAAAGAACTAGATCACTGTATTTCATATAAATGATAATACTTAGACATAAGTGTATGCCTATATTGGAGAATGCATCTGGATTTGGTTTTCATGAAAAAGATCAAGGAAAAAAATCCAGGGTCACCCCTGTGGCATACTGATTAAGTGATTAAGTGAGCCAGATCCCACATGGCCAACAGCTGTTTGAATCTTGGCCCTGGTGGCTTGAAAAGCATGCCAGGTATGCATGAGTGCCCAAAGTCCTGACAAGGAGAAGTGGGGGAAAAAGGATTGTGTCTGTGACCACACCCCATTTGGAGGTACTTCACTTCTTACTCCCTATGTTTCTCTCTGGCAAGCACATGGACCTTCTGATAATAAAAGAAAGAAAAGAACAAAAGTTCAGAATAACTGGAATATAAAGAAAACAAACCACAAATGTTGCAATGGAATATATTATTAAATTCTATGTGAGATCCTCATTGGATCTTGAATGAAAATTAAGACATTATTGATTAAAATGGCAAAATTCAAACATAGTATATTAGTTCATTGCACATGCCAGGTGTAAGTTAAAGCCACCGGGTCCAGGACTCGAACAGCAGTTGACAACATGGGTGTCCAGCGACATAGCCACTGCACTAACTGCTGGTCCCTGTTTTTAGTTTTTAATTCTTAAGTAGTTCTAGAAATATTTCTAAATTAAATCTAATGCACCATATTAAATTAAATCTAACACACCACATTAAATATAAATCTAGTATTTTGTAATAGTATTTCTTGATCAGACTTTTCAGGTTTATGTTTTCTCTTCAAAATTACTAACTACCATGAAAATTGAAAATTGTTTTTCTATTTTCCATATTAACGGACAGACTAAGGTGAAAAATGAGAATAATTTGTAATTGGTACATATATCAGCACCCAAAAAAAAGTAAAGAAAAACCTGAAAAAGTAATTGAAGGGATTATGGATCTGGGTCTTGGAATCTATATTATGCCTCAAATATTGCATTATACAAAACTTACATTATAATTATATCATCCTGAATTTATTTTGAACTATTTTGCATTTCTTCTGTCTTATAGGTTTGGCCAGATTTGCCCAATATAACAATAGATGAAACTCTAACTGAAGATGAAGCTGTTAATGTAAGTTTTATGTTAATTAACCATCAAACTAAAAGAAATTAAGAACTTGGATTTCATGGTCACTTTTACCAATAATTTAACTTGAACACTTTCTCAAAATAAGTGCTTATTGAACTGGTCTGAAGTATATTCATGTTGGGTAAATTCACTCTACAAACTATAATAATGTATATAGATTAAATGTATAAAAGAAATTAAAATAATAATAATATAGAAAAAGAAAAAGTTATTTCTTTTATGATTTTTCATATCTGATTATATTTAAATCAAATTTGTTTGAAATACCAAAATGTGGGACTAGCAGTTAGCGTAATGGCTATGTCTCTGAACTCCGTGGTTCGCGTCCTGGACCCAGTGGCTTAAACTCATGCCAGGCATTTGTGCGTGCGTGCCCAAGATCCCGAGAGGAGAATGGAGGAGAAGGCATTGCAGAGTGGCCATCCCCTGGGGGGTGATTTCTTGCTTTCTGTCTCTCTGTCTCTCTCTGTCTTTCTGGCAAGCTCACGCGCCCTATAGTAAAAACCTCTAAAAAAAATAAAGAAAGAAATACCAAAATGTATCAGTCACTCTATTAAAATAATTTAATATCTAATTTAGTCTAATTAATCAATTTTTTAAGAAAATATTGTGTAATGACACTTAACATGAGATCTACTCTCTTCACAAAATACTAAGTGTGCAATGCAGTGATGTGAACTGTGAAGACAATATTGCACAGCAGATCTCGAGAACTCACTCACTTAGTATAACTGAAATGTTATGCCTTTTGTTTGGCAATTCTCTATTTTCACCTAACTCCTAGCCCTGAGCAACTACCATCCTACTCCCAGTTCATATGAATTTGACAATTTAAAATATCTCATATAAGTGAAATCATGAAATATTTGTCCTTCGATTGGCTTATTTCAGTCAGCATAAAATCCTCCAGGGTCATTCCTGAAAGTGAAAGGAATGCAAAAGATATTTCATGAAAATGATACCAAAAGGAGCAAGGGTACCCATACTTAAATCAGAGAAAATAGATTTTTAAGTAAAAAGCTGTCATGGGAGAAATAAAAAGATCATTATACAACAATAAAAGTAATAATCAGGGAACTATAACAGTTTTAAATATATAAGCACCCAATCAAATACAGAAAGTAAACACTGACAGAACTTATAGGAGCAACAAATAGTAATGCAATAATATCAATTGTTGGAGACTTCAATATTCTACTTTCTGTAATGGGTAATACAACAGAGAAGACCAACAAAGAAACAGGAGACTGAACAACACCATAGACCAAATGGACTTCATAACCATATATAGAACATTCCATCCAACAGCAGCAAAACATGCATTAGAGTTCATGAAATATTAATTTTCCAGGCTGCTCTCTCTCTTCACATGTGGTTCTGTCTATCTTGTTTTTAATCCCAGGGCTACTAGAGTGGTGGGAGAAAAATTACATATATTTATACAATTAAGGGTGTGAGGTTAAGTTGCTTTCATGATCGTTCATGAGCAACTCGTCAATCTGATAGGTAAATTTCTCATTTTGACACATACAGTCTCTATCATGACTCTCTAAATGTGAATCTGAATCTTGGTTTTATAGGCTTCGCGAGCTCATGTAGCTTTTCCAGATTTCTTCAGGAATTCCACAGCAGAGTGGTGGGCAAGAGAAATTCTAGATTTCTACAATGACAGGATGAAGTTTGATGGTTTGTGGATTGTAAGTAAACTTGGAATACATTTGTCTTTTAAGTTATTTATTGTTTAGTGATTATTCTAAAATCTAGTAATAGCAACAAAATATTATTTGAGGAGACCAGCAGATGGCATAATAGTTACATCACTGGACTCCCATGGGATGGACTGTGGTTTGAGTCCTGGATGCAGAAGCTTGAAACACACCGGGTACATGTGCATGTGTGCCCCAAATCCTGAGAGGAGATGGAAGAGAAGGGATTATGGTGTGGCCACCCCCCGTGGGGGGGGGGATGATTTCTCATTTTCTGACTCTCTGGCAAGTGCAGGCACTCTGTAACAAAACTCTCTCTAAAAAATATATGTGTGTGTGAATATATATATACACATACTACACACACAGTGTGTATATATATATATGTATATATATATATGTGTGTGTGTGTGTGTGTGTGTGTGTGTATATGTATATATACTATTGTACATAATATACATATATATGTGTGTATATAGGTCTGGCATTGTGGCATGGACCTGTAATTTCAGCAGTTCAGGTGGCTGAGAAAGGAAGGTCATGAGCTCAAGGTCGACCTGGACAACATAAAAAGACTGAAAAAACCAGGGACCATAAATAATGAAATATTTAGGCCATGGTGACTGTATAAATGCTTACTGAGATCTTGAGCTATACATTCAATTGGGATACTTGATAAGTTTTCTGTATTTGTAAACCATATTTGTGTTTTTAAAACTAAAAGCAATTGATGTCAAGTTCAGGGCTGGAGTAGAAGGGAAGAAGTTAATGGGACATATACCACAATAGTTTATGTACAAGAAATATAGAAATCGATTCACTTTTGTATATATAAATATAATACAAGAAAAATATTTCTTCTCTAAAGGAGGGATGGATTTTTAAAATGTTAAGATATACTGAGCTAAACAAAATTCTTTAGTGTCATGGAGAGCCTTTATATTTTTGTTTTATTTTATTTTAGAATAGTGAGTAATATTGTTAACAATATGTAATATTGTTTAAATATGCTGCTTTAACTTATTTTCTCTCTTTATCTGCTCTTTTCAGAATATATATTCTAAATGTATTTATTTTTAAAGTTTATTTACTTCTTTTTCCCTAAGTAAGAGAGAGAGGGAGTAGCAGACATAGACAGAGAAAGAGACAGAGAGATAGGGACCCCCAACAGATCTTCACATTCTGATCTATTGTCCACTTCAGTCAGCCCCAGATCATGGGAACATGTTGGCCTGGCCTATGTTCAGGGGAATATTCAAATATGAATATAGAACCTTCCCTTATGGGTCACTCTCTCTATTTACCACTGCACCTTGTCTATCCACATAAATTTATTAGTTGGTTTACATTTCTCTCTCTTTTTAAAAGGACATGAATGAGCCATCAAGCTTTGTGAATGGAACAACTAGTAATCAATGCAGAAATAGCCAGCTAAATTTCCCACCTTATTTTCCAGGTACAATATTACTGTTATGCTTTGCTATGGTCGTGTTGTTGTTATTTATCAATCAGTCTCGGATGCAGAGAATAGGATACATTTTTCTAGTTTTCACTACCCACCCACATTCTCAGAATTTCTTGGCCTGTCTCCAGTAATATTCAACGCTATACTGAGGAAAGAAAAATTAGGAAACATGTT
>NW_006159764.1:4365436-4382860 GCF_000334495.1 Tupaia belangeri chinensis
GAAATAGCCAGCTAAATTTCCCACCTTATTTCCCACATACAATGTTACTGTTATGCGTTGCTATGGTCGTGCTGTTGTTATTTAGCAATCAGTCTCGGATGCAGAGAATAGGATATACTTTTCTAGTTCTCACTACCCACCCACATTCTCAGAACTTCTTGGCCTGTCTCCAGTAATATTTAACGCTGTACTGAGGAAAGAAAAATTAGGAAACATGTTTTATACAAGTGAATGGAAATCTGAATTTGTTTGAGATTGTTTGGTTTTCTTAAAAATCTTCTCAGATTTGAATATTCCAAGTAGATAAAAAAAAAATAAAATTTTTTTTACGGGGCTGGCAGGTAGCTTAGTGTATAAGGTGCTGGACTCTCACATGGCCAACTATGGTCTGAGCCCCAGACCTGGTAGCTTGAAAATCACACCAGGCATGTGTGTGTCCCAAAATGACAGGAAGAAAATAGAGGAGAAGGGATTGTGGCCTGGCCAACCCCTGGGGAGTGATTTCTCATTTTCGCTCTCTGTTTATCTTTGGTGAGCACATGTTCCCTATAGCAACAAAAACAACAAAAAAATCTTTTAGAAAGGTTTATTTATTTATTTATTTAACACTTTTATTTACCAAGGGTAAGGCCTTGGAATCTCAGCTGGCCAATCATTGCTTGAGTTTCAGACCTGGTGGCTTGAAAATCATTCTGGGCATGTGTATACACATGCCAAAATTCCAGGAGGAGAATGGAGGAGAAAGGATTGCCATGTGGCCATCTCCCACTGGGGGATGATTTTTCACTTTCCCCTCTCACTGTCTTTTTCTGGCAAGCACATATTCCCTGTGGCAAAAACCTAAAAAACAAAACAAAAAACCAAAAAAAATGTCTTACCAAAGCTGAAATAGTGTATAAGGTGCTGGACTCTCACATGGCCAACTATGGTCTGAGCCCCAGACCTGGTAGCTTGAAAATCACACCAGGCATGTGTGTGTCCCAAAATGACAGGAAGAAAATAGAGGAGAAGGGATTGTGGCCTGGCCAACCCCTGGGGAGTGATTTCTCATTTTCGCTCTCTGTTTATCTTTGGTGAGCACATGTTCCCTATAGCAACAAAAACAACAAAAAAATCTTTTAGAAAGGTTTATTTATTTATTTATTTAACACTTTTATTTACCAAGGGTAAGGCCTTGGAATCTCAGCTGGCCAATCATTGCTTGAGTTTCAGACCTGGTGGCTTGAAAATCATTCTGGGCATGTGTATACACATGCCAAAATTCCAGGAGGAGAATGGAGGAGAAAGGATTGCCATGTGGCCATCTCCCACTGGGGGATGATTTTTCACTTTCCCCTCTCACTGTCTTTTTCTGGCAAGCACATATTCCCTGTGGCAAAAACCTAAAAAACAAAACAAAAAACCCCAAAAAATGTCTTACCAAAGCTGAAAAAACACTACTAACACTTCACTCAGTTCTGACCACAGTAGGAAAGACCCAGCTCTTCAGCTTTCTCTGATGTAGGCAGAGGATGAAGTTCTGAAAGAAGATACTTTAAATCAAACGCTGGAGATTTAACATTTCCAGACTCTTAACTTTAGGGCTTTGTTTTAGAAAATGAATTTAAAAATTCAATCAATATTTTCCATCTAAATGCTTAATCAATAGTTGACATTTAGCATTGTACTTATCGTTCAGGATTTTATTAGTTTATGTACTTTAGTTCAGTTGTGGACCAGGTTTCTCTTGTATCATTTTCATGAACAAAGTGTACAAATGCCTAAAATGAAAATAATATATTTTTTTAAAAAAATATACAGGTATGAGTTACACACTTAAATATAGGGCATTTTATAACATATTCATTTTTTCTTTTTCGTTGATCCTCCCAGAGCTCACGAAAAGAACGGATGGGTTACATTTCCGAACTATGTGCATGGAAACTGAGCAGATTCTCAGTGATGGGTCATCAGTTTTGCATTACGACGTTCACAATCTTTATGGGTGGTCACAGATAAAACCCACTTATGAGTAAGCAAAGTTCACATTATCTTCTCTGATTTTTATCCTTTAGATCTTAAAATTAGTGATCCTTAATTTGAGTCTGACTGATCCTTTCTGATAGTCCTTTCCATCTCAATTGTTCTCTGTAACTTACTCTTCCATAGCTCTTAGGAAACTCATTTCTGTATATCTATTGATCTGTTTATCTACTTACCCAGGTATCTATCTGTATACACATAGGCATGTATATAAGTATGTATGTATCTTTCTATACAGGTTCTTATTTTTGTTCACTTTTATCTTAATCCAAAAAAAAATACTTACACCAATTTAACTATTTAACCCTATTTTTTCAGTCCTGTACCCAGCATAATGCCTGGAAAATAGTAGGTCCTGAATGAATAAAGTTGAATGAATAAGTAAAATATAATTTGATGTCATTGAATAAGCTATTATAGCTTGGATAAATAAATTCTTTCAATTCATTATTAGCCATTACCTTGTTCCCAGTAAATTTAACAGGAATTTTCTTCTAACATACAAGTAAGAAGTTTTAAGTTAATGAATACAATATTATTTCTAGTTTCAAAAGATGTTTTACTATATCATCTTATGTCTGCTTAATGCATTTTTAGTTTCTTGAAACTAAAAATTTTAAGATATTCATTTACTAAAATTTTTTTGAACTACTATTTTATATCCATCACTGTTCTTAATGTAAGAAAGAAAAGGAAGAGTAAAACGAAGCACTGAATCTCAGGATCTTCAAGGTCTCTCGGAAGAAGCTCTACATTAAGTAAATCAGTGATAACACTTGCATAATAAGCTGTAACATGGAAATGATTTAATATCATTGATAGCAAACTTCTTTATCTGCTCTTTTCAGAATATATATTCTAAATGTATTTATTTTTAAAGTTTATTTACTTCTTTTTCCCTAAGTAAGAGAGAGAGGGAGTAGCAGACATAGACAGAAAAAGAGACAGAGAGATAGGGACCCCCAACAGATCTTCACATTCTGATCTATTGTCCACTTCAGTCAGCCCCAGATCATGGGAACATGTTGGCCTGGCCTATGTTCAGGGGAATATTCAAATATGAATATAGAACCTTCCCTTATGGGTCACTCTCTCTATTTACCACTGCACCTTGTCTATCCACATAAATTTATTAGTTGGTTTACATTTCTCTCTCTTTTTAAAAGGACATGAATGAGCCATCAAGCTTTGTGAATGGAACAACTAGTAATCAATGCAGAAATAGCCAGCTAAATTTCCCACCTTATTTCCCAGGTACAATGTTACTGTTATGCGTTGCTATGGTCGTGCTGTTGTTATTTAGCAATCAGTCTCGGATGCAGAGAATAGGATATACTTTTCTAGTTCTCACTACCCACCCACATTCTCAGAACTTCTTGGCCTGTCTCCAGTAATATTTAACGCTGTACTGAGGAAAGAAAAATTAGGAAACATGTTTTATACAAGTGAATGGAAATCTGAATTTGTTTGAGATTGTTTGGTTTTCTTAAAAATCTTCTCAGATTTGAATATTCCAAGTAGATAAAAAAAAAATAAAATTTTTTTTACGGGCTGGCAGGTAGCTTAGTGTATAAGGTGCTGGACTCTCACATGGCCAACTATGGTCTGAGCCCCAGACCTGGTAGCTTGAAAATCACACCAGGCATGTGTGTGTCCCAAAATGACAGGAAGAAAATAGAGGAGAAGGGATTGTGGCCTGGCCAACCCCTGGGGAGTGATTTCTCATTTTCGCTCTCTGTTTATCTTTGGTGAGCACATGTTCCCTATAGCAACAAAAACAACAAAAAAATCTTTTAGAAAGGTTTATTTATTTATTTATTTAACACTTTTATTTACCAAGGGTAAGGCCTTGGAATCTCAGCTGGCCAATCATTGCTTGAGTTTCAGACCTGGTGGCTTGAAAATCATTCTGGGCATGTGTATACACATGCCAAAATTCCAGGAGGAGAATGGAGGAGAAAGGATTGCCATGTGGCCATCTCCCACTGGGGGATGATTTTTCACTTTCCCCTCTCACTGTCTTTTTCTGGCAAGCACATATTCCCTGTGGCAAAAACCTAAAAAACAAAACAAAAAACCAAAAAAAATGTCTTACCAAAGCTGAAAAAACACTACTAACACTTCACTCAGTTCTGACCACAGTAGGAAAGACCCAGCTCTTCAGCTTTCTCTGATGTAGGCAGAGGATGAAGTTCTGAAAGAAGATACTTTAAATCAAACGCTGGAGATTTAACATTTCCAGACTCTTAACTTTAGGGCTTTGTTTTAGTAAATGAATTTAAAAATTCAATCAATATTTTCCATCTAAATGCTTAATCAATAGTTGACATTTAGCATTGTACTTATCGTTCAGGATTTTATTAGTTTATGTACTTTAGTTCAGTTGTGGACCAGGTTTCTCTTGTATCATTTTCATGAACAAAGTGTACAAATGCCTAAAATGAAAATAATATATTTTTAAAAAAGAATATACAGGTATGAGTTACACACTTAAATATAGGGCATTTTATAACATATTCATTTTTTCTTTTTTGTTGATCCTCCCAGAGCTCACAAAAAGAACGGATGGGTTACATTTCCGAACTATGTGCATGGAAACTGAGCAGATTCTCAGTGATGGGTCATCAGTTTTGCATTACGACGTTCACAATCTTTATGGGTGGTCACAGATAAAACCCACTTATGAGTAAGCAAAGTTCACATTATCTTCTCTGATTTTTATCCTTTAGATCTTAAAATTAGTGATCCTTAATTTGAGTCTGACTGATCCTCTCTGATAGTCCTTTCCATCTCAATTGTTCTCTGTAACTTACTCTTCCATAGCTCTTAGGAAACTCATTTCTGTATATCTATTGATCTGTTTATCTACCTACCCAGGTATCTATCTGTATACACATAGGCATGTATATAAGTATGTATGTATCTTTCTATACAGGTTCTTATTTTTGTTCACTTTTATCTTAATCCCCAAAAAAATACTTACACCAATTTAACTATTTAACCCTATTTTTTCAGTCCTGTACCCAGCATAATGCCTGGAAAATAGTAGGTCCTGAATGAATAAAGTTGAATGAATAAGTAAAATATAATTTGATGTCATTGAATAAGCTATTATAGCTTGGATAAATAAATTCTTTCAATTCATTATTAGCCATTACCTTGTTCCCAGTAAATTTAACAGGAATTTTCTTCTAACATACAAGTAAGAAGTTTTAAGTTAATGAATACAATATTATTTCTAGTTTCAAAAGATGTTTTACTATATCATCTTATGTCTGCTTAATGCATTTTTAGTTTCTTGAAACTAAAAATTTTAAGATATTCATTTACTAAATTTTAAGATATTCATTTACTAAGATATTCATTTTAAGATATTCATTTACTAAAAATTTTAAGATATTCATTTACTAAAATTTTTTTGAACTACTATTTTATATCCATCACTGTTCTTAATGTAAGAAAGAAAAGGAAGAGTAAAACGAAGCACTGAATCTCAGGATCTTCAAGGTCTCTCGGAAGAAGCTCTACATTAAGTAAATCAGTGATAACACTTGCATAATAAGCTGTAACATGGAAATGATTTAATATCATTGATAGCAAACTATTAGTAACTTAGTGATTCACCTAATTAAGTACTTGAGGTATCTTCTCCTGAGATATTTCTATAGTTCTGATTAATATAAAATTATTTTGAGTGATATAAAAATCACCTTCTTATTTCCAATAATATCATGGTGAAATATTTTTCTATCTTTATCATCTTATGACCTCAGTTTAAATTAGTAAGAAAGAGAGACAGAAATACAGAGGGCAGAAAACAAAAGAGGTAAAAAGATTAAAAGATTCAGGTAATATGAAATAATTCAGTGTTCCATTATTCTCTAAACTATATACATACATATATTTATTTATTTATTTGCCACAGGGCACCTGCATTTGCCAAAGAAAGACCAAGAGAGAGGGAAAGTGAGAAATCACCTCCATGTGGGGATGATCAAGCTCCCCCCCCCCTTCTCCTCCATTTTCTTTCTGGAATTTTGAACATGCACATACACATGCCTGGCATTGAGTTTCAAGTTGCCAAGTCCAGGACTCAAACTGTGGTTGGCCATGTGAGAGTCCAGTCCTTTAATCACTATGCCATCTGCTGGCCCCAAAACTATATTATGTTTTTAAGTGCCTAAGTGATTAAAGTCACTCTCTAAAGACATGAGCAAAGAGATAAAATTTGACCTTACCTGTATAATTCATCCACTTGATGAGATCTGAATAGGAATAGGTTTAATACTTGAAACAGGGCAGCTGTTTCTAGCTTTAAGAACCAAGAAATCCTTGCTCTCATTAAATTTCCTGTAAAACAGAGAGTGCTATCGCAGGGATTCCCTGCTGAGTAATATTTACATCTAATGTTGAAAGTTATAATCGAGAAGGGTTGGGATCATGAATAGTTAAGGCCTAGACCTTAATTAAAAAATAACATATTTTAGTAGACTAAGCATTTAATTTGATTAATTAGTTGATTGGATGCCATTAATAGTTACTTGACTAAGCTTGTATCCATTGACCAAATATGTAAAGGTCAATTCATATCTGCATGTCACTCTGGTAAATATTGGAAGGAAAGAAAGATGTCTTTTATTTCTGGGAGGGTTTTGCAGTATGACAAGAGAAGATTTATATGTAAAGAGTAAGTTGTATGAGTCAACATAAACACCATCAATCAGTTTATTTTTCCCACAAAGTGACTATAAATAGAAGTATTTGAAGAAAATATGCCATGTGAAAACTCAAAATAATCCTTGATCTCTCTCAGTGCATTGCAGAAGACAACTGGCAAACGAGGGATTGTTATTTCTCGTTCTACGTATCCTACGGGTGGACGTTGGGGAGGACACTGGCTTGGAGACAATTATGCAAACTGGAACAATTTGGACAAATCTATTATTGGTATGTGAGAGTCTCCATCTTTGTTAGTATTATTGTTTGCATTTTCTATTAGGTATTCACTTTTGCTGATGATAGTTCATGTACTTTATAAATCCTCAGAATTATATTTTTGAATCATTTGTTATGACTCATCATCTCATGAAAAGACCATGAGCCAAGAAGCATGATCTTGGATATTGTATAGAAAGTATTGATTTGTAACTAGTTTAGTTTCTTCAGTTTGGCTTCAGTTTCCTAGTTGAAAATGGCAGGAACTAGGAAAGAGAAGATCTAGATTTCAAAATAGGAATGGGCAAAAATTCTGCATTCTAGGGAATAAGAATCTTTGCTAGATGCTGTGTAATGTCTCCTTTTACTATAAATAAAGACTTCCAGTTCGTCTGGGCAACACAAGTTGCTTGGGCTACCTAGGATTAGGCTGCCTGTGTCCATTTCTACTCTGTATCTTTGTCTCATTCTTTCCAGTTCCCAGGTCCTGGCAAGATGGAGGGCTTTCTCTTTCTCGTCCTCTTTCCCTTCCTCACCAGTAGCCCCCTGATCATGATTCAGCCAGACCCAAGCCCTGGGGCAGACACCGACAAGATGCTAGAGAATGAAATGTCTCAAATCAAATTTTGAAATTTTTCTGATAATAGTTAGATAATTGATTAATAAGACATCATCATTTTAATGGGAAAATATATACGTTTCTGCTTCATGTTTATTCTTTAAAAATCTTTACTGGATTAGCTGATGGTATGAGGTTAAGGTAGCTGGACTGTACTCGGCTGACTGTTTGGTTTGAGTCCTGGATCTTGTAGCTTGAGAAACATACCTGGCACATGTGCATGCATGCCTAAAATCCCAAGAGGAGGATGGAGGAGAAGGGATTGTGGTATGGATGATACCCCTAGGGCAGGATTTCTCAATTTTTCTATCTCTCTCTCTCTCCTCTCTCTTTCTGGTAAGTGCACATGTCCTATGGTGAAACTAAAAGAAAATAATTATAATGCAACAAAAATTTTAAAAAAGTCTTCAATATTGATAAAATATTGTTTTTCAAAGAAAACAATTACTAGTCAGAAATCTCTTCTTCTAAAAGAAGAGCTAGGAAATCTCCCAAATGCATTCTATTTTACTAAAGTGATCATTCCTCAGAGGAACTTATTGAATGAGGATAATATAGTTTGTTTCAAATTATAATACCTATGGTTAAATAACTGCAGAAGCAACCTCTTTATTTTCAAAATAAACTGGGAAAACCACTGTCACTTTCTTTTCACACTATTGTGTGTTCATAAAAGATTTCTGCTCTAAATATGTCAGCTTGCAAGTGTTAAGGAAGTTCATAATGCCTTATTTTTATTAACATCATTAACTATAAAGTTAAAATGTCTCAGTATTATGAGAAGTGTTGGAAAAGTATGTTAATAATCTAAAAATATTTTATTACATTGGAGATTTATATATGAACTAGGTCATGTTCACAAATAGAAATAAAAACAAATATTAAAATATGTAAAACAGTAGATTTCTAAGTTTTTTTTTCTTTCTAATTTTTAAGGTATGATGGAATTTAGTCTCTTTGGAATATCATATGTAAGTAACCTTATTCTTTTGTTTTTAAACTTGTAAATATTAAGAGACAAGCTATTGAAAATTAATTTATTATCTAATATATTTTAGACTGGAGCAGACATCTGTGGTTTCTTCAACAATTCAGAGTATCAACTGTGTACCCGCTGGATGCAACTTGGAGCATTTTACCCTTACTCAAGAAATCACAACATTGCCAATACCAGAGTGAGTAATTAATGAATTTAGTTTCAGTTGTTTCCCTCAAGCAACCTTAGGAGTGTTTCAATGATGGGACCAGCAGTTAGTGTAATGGCTATGTCGCTGAACTCCCAGGTAGCTGACCGCGGTTTGAGTCCTGGACCCAGTGGCTTGGCTTAAACTCACGCCGGGGGCGTGTGTGTGTGTGCCCAAGATCCCGAGGGGAGAATGGAGGAGAAGGAATTGTGGCATGGCCATCCCCACTGGGGGGTGATTTCTTGCTATCTCTCTGCCCTATAGCAAAAAAAAAAAAAAAGTGTTTCAATGATGCATCCTACCTGACTGGTTTGCAGATGAATGTTTTGAAATCCTTCTTATTTAGAGGCCATCTGAATTCATCACTTAGAATTTTCTGACTTTGGCTACACTTAATCATATGTGAGAACACACAGCTTAGTACATACTTCATGCTGTTCCATAAAACTTTGGAGGAGACAGGAAAAAACAAATCTGCGTCTTTAGCTTCCAAACTATGACAGAAAAATAAAGAAATCAGCTTTGAACTAGTTAATGGAAAGCAAAAGTCATTAGTATCAGTGAATGACATAAGTAGAATTGGAGGACAAATGTTGATGTGGTGGTTAAGGCAGTTGGATCTCACATGACCAATGACGCAGTTGGAAGCCCAAATCTTACAACTTGAAAAACATGCTAGGCCTGTGTATATATGTGTGTGTGAGTGCACGTGTGTGCGCGTGTGTGCCCAGAGTACCAAGAGAAGAATGAAGAAGGGGTTGTGCATGGTCACCCCCCTAGGAAGGTGCTTTCTCACTTTCTCTCCTTGCCAAGTGGATTGAAAATTTTCAACTTTGAAGATCTTGAAAAAGCTCACCACTAAAGTTATGTGATAGTCCTTTTTATTCCCCTGGGAGTAATTAAAATATAAAATACTAATCATTTTTCTTGTCTACCTTTTAATATGTGAAGCAACACTTTTTTATAGGCTTCTAATCCTCTACTTTCAAAAAAAATTTTGAGAGGTTTTTGCTATAGGGTGTGTGTGCTCCCCAGAAAGACAGAGAGAGACAGAGAGACAGAAAGTGAGAAATCACCCCCCAAGGGGGTTGGCCACATCGCAATCCCTTCTCCTCCATTCTCCTGTCAGGATCTTGGGCACACACGCACATACACACATGTGCCTGGCGTGAGTTTAAGCCACTGGGTCCAGGACTCGAACTGTGGTCAACTACATTGGAGTCCAGTGACATAGCCATTACACCAAGTGCTGGTCTCCCTCTACTCTCAACTTTTATCTTTTATTTGGAGTGTGAATTCCATAGCAGACTCATATATTATATATATACACATACACACACGCATATATATATATATATAGATAGATAGATAGATAGATAGATAGATAGATATATTTATTGCATTCAACATTAAATCCTCTAGCATTCAACATTAAATCCTCTTTTCTTCTTTTCTATCTGTATAACTAATATTTTAGAATCATAATGTATTCATTTATCATAAGGACTTACAATGTACAGAGTTGTTATACATGTGTCAATTTCTTTCATTCCACTTTTGTATATCACATCATTTTGTTTCCCTTAAATTTCTCACTCCAATTTTGAGGATCATCATAGTTGACAATATCTTTGTCATCTATTAAAATGCAAAGTACTGGGGAACCTGCAGATGGCAAAATGGTTATGTGGCTGGATTCCCATGCAGAAGATTGCAGTTCAAGTCCTAGACACAGCAGCCTAAACCTCACTCTGAATGAGTGTGCTTGCATGCCCAAGATTCTGAAAGGAGAATAAAGAAGGAATTGTACATGGCTCTTCCCCCTGGGAGATGACTTCTTGCTATCTGTTTCACCTCTCTGTATCTCTCTCCAGTGAATGCACAAGCCCTATAGAAAATATCTCTATCAAAAAATAGTGAAGTTCCTTTTGTATATGTTTACCTAAATTAAATCAAGTTGCTCTCCTAACTTGCAAATTTCTTATTAAAATATTAAAATGATGTCTTCTCCATTATACAAGGCAGAATATCATTGCATAAGATTTTAGTGAGGAAAATACACAGCGTGTGAAAGTGAAGTAATATTACGTCTTACTTGAGCCAGCAGATGGCATGGTGGTTAAGGTGCTGGACTCCCATATGTCCACCACAGTTCAAGTCCTGGACCTGGCAGCTTGTTTTCTCAATTTCCCTTTCTGGTGAATTAATAATAAAAATAATAAACAATTCCTTTTTTTGAGAGAGAGAGATTTTTGCTAAAGCCCACATGTGCTCACTGGAGAGACAGAGAGACAGAAAGTGAGAAATCCCCCCCAAGGGAGGATGGTCACAATACAATCCCTTCTCCTCCACAATGCAATCCCTTCTCCTGGGATTTTGGGCACACACGCGTGCACACATACACACACACGGCTTGTGTGAGTTTCAAGCTACCGGGTCTGGGACTCAGTACTACATCATCATGGACGATGATGCAGGAGTCCAGCACCTTAACCATTACACCATCTGCTGGGCCCAGCAATTCTTTAAAATCAATAACATGGTTGACTTTTTTCCCTCCAAATATGTATTTAAATATTATAATTTAAATAAGGACAAACACCAATAGCTATATCATTTTGTTTGTTTCAGAGACAAGATCCTGCATCCTGGAATGAAACTTTTGCTAACATGTCGAGGAATATTCTAAATATTAGATACACTTTATTGCCATATTTCTATACGCAAATGCATGAAGTTCATGCTCATGGTGGCACTGTTATCCGACCACTTTTGCACGAGTAAGTACAAAGTTTGTTTTCCCCTGTTATATAGCTTTCATTTAATTGACTCAATATTCACAGTGCTATATAAAACATTTTAGATAGAAAATTTTTTATGGCTTTTAGCACACAGTTTGAGCTAATAAAACTGTTACATTAATAAATCTACTAATTAATAGACTAATCTATGCTATTAAAATGACACATTAATCATTATTAAAAAGTAATCATTTTTTAGGAAGAAATATTGTACACCAAGTGTTGCTTAAGATGCTTCTTATACATAATCATATTAAATATTTTCAGAAATTTTGGAGATAAATAATACTGTCTCTCATGATTTAATGGAGTTTACTGTAGTTAAGTAAATTATGTTCAACTAAATTTTATTACATTACTTCAAAAGGTCATTGAAAATGAAATTAAGGTATGAGTTTATTTTGGTGCAATTAAATTCTGATGCGACCACCAAGTGGCATGATTGTTAAGGTGCTGGGTCTCACATAGTTGACTCTGCACTTCAAGTCCTAGACCTGGAAGATGGAAAAATACGCTAGGCACATGTGTATGTGTGCTCAGAGATCCCAGGAGGAGAATGGAGGAAAAGGGATTGGGGCATGACTATCCTCCTGTGGGATACTTTCTCACTTTTCATCTCTCTGTCTCTCTGTCTAGCAAGCACATGTGCCCTATGGCAAAAATACAAAAAAATTAAGAAGAATAATTCTGATTCATACTGTTTTTATGTTACATTTTCCATGAATTTTTGAAGACCGTTTCTATAGATATTGACTGTAGAATGCCATCCTCCTTCCTTAGGTGCGCTAGGAAAGTATGATAGAACAGTTCTAAAATTCTCCTTAGAAATTTGTTTTGGCTTCGCCTCTTGAAGCTTCAACTGATATAAAAAAGAACTTTGCAAGTTTCATTCTGTGGAGCAAAATTGCAAAGATTTTAGCCCATTTTGTTTTGAAGGCCAAAGCAGATGTTTTATGTTGGATGTTACAAGAAACAAAACACACGAACAACAAAACCTTAAAATAGTAATGCTGAGCTTATCTCTAGTGTACCCTGCATTATTAATAGAGGAGAACTTTATGGAAGCGACTTGTTAGATTTCATTCTTTATAAACCAATAGAATAATGACACATATCTACCCAAATTAAAAAAAAATGGCATCAAAGTAAAATTACCAAAACAACAAGTTGATCAATATGATTTATCTTTTGATAAAAAGATAATAGATATCCAGTTCTCTAAAAACAAACAAACAATTATCTTAGATTTTAAATTATGTTCTAGTTGCTTTTAATTTATCTCCCCATAATTTTTGTTGTATTTCTGGTAACATTTATTAATCTCCTTTGTATTCTATTGATGGACTTTCCCTTTTGTCTTACTCCTTTTAACATCCTAGAGTAGTTGTTGTATTAGCTACGGACTGAGTCCCCAACCAAAAACATGATGAACTATTCAGACTCTTATTGAGAATACCAGAAAGTTCACTCTCACAGGAAGGGAGAAGTACAATTAAGCATTAATCTCATTTTTTATTTAAGCAAAATAAAACAAGCACAAAAGTAAATTACAAAAGAAAAAAAATGGTGTTGGTGGCATGATGTAACCATTGTGCTGGATCCCACATAGTTGACACCAATTCGAGTCTCTGAACTAGCAGATTGAAATACATGCCAGGTACGTGTGTGGGTGTGTGTGCCCAAAATCCCTAGAAGAAATGGAGGAAAAGGGATTGCAGTGTGGTCATCCCTGTTGAGGGGGTGACTTTTCAATTTTTCTCTCTCTCTGTCTCTCCAGTGAATGCAAAAGCCCTATGGCAAAAAATAAATTAATTAATTAAATTGTATGAATAAAAAACTTTTCTCTTTCATTTCAATTAGAGAGTAAATGTGAACATCTACTAGTAGCTATTCTCAAACTATAAAAAATGTCTTATGCTATTTCTAGCAGGTTATTACTTAAATTCAGAGGTATATTAACATAAAAGGATCTTTTTTTAAATTCTTTTTTATTTAATTTTATTTATTTATTTTAATTTGAGCAGAGAGGAACAGAATGAGAAACAGACAGAGAGAGAGAGAGAGAGAGAGAGAGAGAGAGAAAGTGAGAAAGCAAACCACCAGGTCTGGGACTTCAGGCATTTTGAGCTAAAAAATTGTTCCATTAATAACTCTACTAATTAATAGACTAATTACCACAGTCAGCCATGTGGGAGTCCAGTGCCCTTAACCACCACTCCATCTGCTGGCCCCAACACAGAGAAGAATCTTTAAGGACATGTAAATTCACTGTTCTCAGAGTTCTACATTAAGTAGGATAAACTCTTTTTGAATGTTCTCAGTTAAGATTCTTATAGCACATAGCTCACAGTGCTCTTCCAAGGTATTTATATTTTTTGTTTCTAGTTTTAATACCATATAATAGGCAAAATTAGTGTTCATTCTTCTAGCAATTCTCATCCAGGTGATTTATTATTCAGTTGGTCTTACACGTCCATCACAGTTCATTGCATTTTCTCTGGAATTGCAATCATAGGCTAGATTTACCTATGAAGTATTATATTCCTATGAACTGCATTTCAAATGATAGAGCTCTGTTTGATATTTTTATAGTGCGGTTTTCATTTTAATACACAAAAGTCCATATTGCAAAATGTAATTTGAGTAATTACTTTGTAATATTCAGAAAGAGATAAAGTTCTTTGACTTAACCTAATAATGTGCAATGATTTTGTCAAGGTTCTTTGATGAAAGGCCAACCTGGGATATATTCAAGCAGTTCTTATGGGGTCCAGCATTTATGGTTACACCTGTCCTAGAACCTGTAAGTCCTACTATATATTTTTGTCCACAAAAGCATTTTTTCTTTGATTGATAGGTTTTTCATGACTGTATCTTTACATTCTAGAATGTTGAGACTGTGGAAGGCTATGTTCCCAATGCTCGATGGTTTGACTACCATACAGTAAGTATTTAAGGAATCCTGGGTAACTGACTAAATGGAAATAAGCCCAGTTTCATCCTAGCCTGTTCATTAATGATGCATTTGTTTTACTTTCCACTCAAGGAGCCTAAGCTATGTCTTGCTAATTGTAGCCGAATCAAGTTAACACACAGTGCGCGTGAAATTATTCCGCTGTAATTTGTTACTTAGTTACTGATTTTTGTTGGCAAATATGCATGGAAAACATACATTACATACAAAAGGGTCACCTTGCTTTGTTGGGTATGCAAAATGATCATTAAAGGTAATGTCATCTTTCCAAATATAACATATATGGCAAGTCCAGAATAAATATTGTGACTTTTCAAAAATTTGCATATTTTCTCCAAAAAAAGAAGCGGCTGTAAATTACTTTAAAAGTTATCATAAACACTTATATTTAACTAGGAACTAAGACTGTGCTTTTTAAAAAAATTATTTTATTTTATTTATTCATTTATGTATTTTAATTTTACCAGAGAGAGAGAGAGAGAGAGAGATAAAGTGAGAGAGCAAGCTGCCAGGTCCAGGACTTGAACCGTGGTTAGCCATGTGGGAGTGTCCAGCACCTTAACCACCACGCCACCTGCTGGTCCCCAAGACTGTGCTTTTTAAAGATCAAGTTTATTGTGCATATTTCAGGTATGCCACATGTTATGGGACACATACAAATAACAGTTACTACAGTCAACATTTATTTATTGAGGAAATGTTTTCATTACTTTTTAAATTGAAAACTGTACTAACTCATTTTATAACTATGCCTCCCTCAGTACCAATGTTTCTGATGAATGTGCTTCACTCCATCTCTCTCATTGACAGCGCCAAGATATTGGCATCAGGGGACAATCTCACTTGTTTGATGCTCCGTATGACACAATAAACCTACACGTCCGTGGTGGTCACATCCTACCATGTCAAGAGCCTGCTCAAAACACCTTTTACAGGTAAGTTCAGATTACAGAGTCCAGATTAGTTTGGATATACATCACGATAATATTGTCAGCAACTAAGAAGGGTTTGCGATTTTACCCCAGTTGTAAACTGATGACTTAGCCTGGCTCAGCATCATGGACGTCAGGTCAAAGAAACAGGTCTTGATTATTCATGGTGTGGTGGAACTCATATTAGCATCAGCTTTTTCTTGTCCCCTAGTTTCCATGGGGTTGACATGCTGCGTATGTAAGGCTTTGTGTCACAGCTGAGGAACGCCAAGTCTAGGGAAGTACGATCTTTAATAGGGCAGCCAGTAAACCTATCCATAATCTTTGCTTCAAAGGGAGAGATTATTTTTATTACACTGGAGAGTAAAATAATAATAATAGATATTATTATTTCCTAAAAGTCACATCGTGCCTTTCAATGACATTCCCTTTTACGATATCCTTAAAAAGATAGCTTAGAAAAAAAAATATAAAAGATAGCTTAGGGGCTGGCAAGTGGTGTGTTGTTTAAGGCACTAGAGTTCTGTATGACTGACTGAGTTCAAGTCCTGTACCTGGTAGTTTGCTTTCTAACTTTACCCGCCCCCTCTCTATGGGTAAAAATAAGAATAATAAATATAATTAAATAAAATTTTCTTTTAAAAAAAGAAAAGACAGTTCAGAAGAAAATTTGTCAGTGCCTCTACATGTATGATATGCAAAATGCAAGAGATGCATCGAAAATTGTGTTCTCCCAGAATCCCCTCTTAATGTAAGAAAACTTTCTAGATCAACATATAAACTTAAACTTTATTATTTGTATAATTTGCTAGAGGGCATTTACACTTGCTGGAGAGAAGAGAGAGGCAGGGAAATTGAGAAAGCACCCATCCATGGGGGATGGTCATCCACAATTCCCTCTTCTCTTTTTGAGATTTTGGGGCATGCATGCACATATGTCAGGCACCTTTTTCAAGCTTGTGGGTTCATGGCCTCGAACCACACAAAAGTCATCATGATTTTCCCCCTATGATAAGGTTTTAATTACTTAATGAAAAAGACTCTCAAAATAAATATTTTCAAAAATACTCAATTTGTTAGAGTAGTTTTGGCTTCACAGCAAAATGAAAAGGAAGTTCCAGAAATTTCCCATATGCCCCCATATGTCACATCCCTCGTTAGTAATATCTTCCACCACAGTGGTACATTGATACAACTGACAAACCTTCACTGACATATTAACACACGAAATCTGTAGTTTACATTAGGACTCACTGTCAGTTTTGTACATTCTTTAGATTTGGGCCAAAATATAATGACATGTCTTCACAATTGGAGGACCGTGCAGAGCAGTTTTCCTTGCTTAAACATCCTCCGTATTCTGCCTCTTCTGTACTCCAACCCATGGCGACCTCTGATCTTTTCACTGTCTCCGTCATGTTGCCTTTTCCAAAATGTCATATCATTGAAATAATACAGTATGCAAACTTTTCAAATTTGCTTCCGTCATTTAGTAACAGGCATTAACGTTCCTCCAGGTCTTTTTTTACGGCTTCATATCCCCTTCATTTTTAACACTGAATAATACCCTACTTGATGTACATTTTTATAAGCTTTAAGTCCGTGTCGCTCAGAGAACTTCTCTTACTTTTCCATCTCTTTTCTGTTTCCCTTTCTCTGCCTTCCCCTGTCTTTCCCGTGATGTATTTCCACACTCATTATAGTCCATGAAAATTTAGATAGGCATTGAAAAATCACCACCTCATTCAGTTACTAAGTTCCCTGCTGTCAACAGAGGATTCAGAGGTGTTTCTTTGTGGCTTTGTCCCTTAGTAAGATGAATATACGGGCCAGTCCTTAAGTCACTGCTACAAGCTATTTCTTGCTCATTCCAAAACATAAAAGAGAGCTCGCAAATGAATAGACTCCCACACCCCCCCCCCCCCCACCGGGCAAAACCCTTAACCTTTCTAGGACT
>NW_006159764.1:4383490-4476256 GCF_000334495.1 Tupaia belangeri chinensis
CCCCCCCCCAACATGGCAAAAACCTTAAGCTTTCTATGACTTTTTACAAGGAAGTATTGGTTAATAGCCACAAAGGTTTTTATACTATTTAGGTTTGTGCTACGGATGTAATTTTGGTCCCCTAGCACCAGTCATTTTCTCTGATACTATTCACCGTGAATTTTGGATACTTGTAAGGATGTCATATAACTAGACATATTCTACAAATGGGTCAAATTATATGCTTTTGTTCTTACAGTCGCCAAAATTACATGAAGCTCATTGTTGCTGCAGATGATAATCAGATGGCACAAGGAACTCTGTTTTGGGATGATGGTGACTCTATAGGTGAGTGCTCCATTTAGTAGAGAAATATAACTGATGACAAGCATATTCTCTAGCAGACTGTTTATCCTGTTAACTGTTGTTATACATAAAAGTGGAGTACAAAGCTATTCATGTTTTCAGAGTTGAAGAATTCAATTAGTTGAATCAACTCAAACAGGCAAGCAGTGTCACAAACCTTAAAGACTTCCCCCTTATTATAAATATCCTTCATTCTCACTGTCAGTGTCTACTAACAGAGGTTTGGGTGGGCAGGATTTTCAGCTGTGCCACTTCTAGACGCTCACACAGCGCTGTTCTACCTAGAGTAGATACTCAGTATATGTAAAGTCTCTTTAACTGAGCAGCCAAGTTCCAAGGGCATATACTGATATACTGGTGAAGCCTCTAAAACAAGGAGCTAGTCCCAAAATCAAACTCTGGTTTGATTTGGTCTCTCTAGTTTATCTTATTGCTTTTAATTTTTTGTTTTGTTTCTAATATTCAACATTTTTAGTAATTTCTTCTTATTTATATTTTATTATTGTGCATTTTTGTGGCATAAAATATGTTTTTTCAGAGCCTTCATGTAGTGCACAATAATCAAATCAAATTAATAACATATTCATCATTTTCAACAAAGAATAGCACATTATGATGCGTACCTCCAATTTTTGCTCTACAAGTTTTTTTTCTTTTTTTTTTGATGTATGTAATAGCATTTTTTTCAGCATGAGAAGATATACCTTAATTTTGATCTCTATTTATTTCATTCGTGACTGATCAAGACAAGACTGAACTGCTAAGCTCTTTACTATGTCAGGTGACTGGAAGCATCAGAAACACCTGGCTAGTTTAAGAATGCAGATTCTGGGGCAGTGAAAATATACATTTGGATAAGAACCCAGAAATCAGCCTTTGAGCAAAATGCTTGCAGGAGCTTCTTACACTACAAGTAAACACTAATAACAGTGAAGAGGATTAAGTTTACTGACTGCCATTAATGTCAGCTTTACTAGATGGGAATTCTGAACAATTTACTTGACACAAACCTAGTCATGAAAAGTAACAACTAGGACCAGCAGTTGGCATAATGGCTATGTTGCTGGACTCCCATGTAGTCGATTGAGGTTCAAGTCCTGGATCCAGTGCCTTAAACTCATGCTGGGTGCATGTGTGTATGTACCCAAGACCTCGAAGGAGAATGGAGGAGAAGAGATTGCTGTGTGGCCATTCCCCTTGGGGGGGGGGGTGATTTCTCGCTTTCTGTCTCTCTGTCTTTCTTGCGAGCGCACATGCCCTATAGCGCAAACCTCTCCAATAAAACAAACAAACAAATAAAAGTAACATCTGTGTGGAGGAAGTTCTCGTGGTATAGTTCTCTACAATTTAAATAAATTATCCACAGGTGATAGGTTTTTTTTTTCACTAATAGAAAAGACATGCAACTTTCATCTTTTCAGGTAAGTCATAGTTAATATTCTGCAACCACAAGATATAAGAATTTAGTAGTAAATTAGATATATCAAAAAAAATGATGTAAGAATCATACACTAGTAAGCAAGACTTGAAAACAAAAACAAAAACAAACCCTCCTCTAAACATTTTATAAAAGGTTTAGAAACTGAAGAAATCAAATGCTATTAGTTTAAACTCTTCACTGTTGTTTTTAAAATTGTTTTAGAGGTTTTTGCCTAGGGTACCATGCATGCACTGGAGAGAGAGAGAGAGAGAGAGAGAGAGAGAGAGAGAGAGAGAGATAGAAACAGAGAGAAAGAAAGTGAGAAACCACAGCCCCGCAAGTGCAGGCCATGCTACAATCCCTTTCCCTGCATTCTCCTCCAGAGATCTTGGGCACACACACACACATGTGCCCAGTGTGATTTTCAAGCTAATATGTCCAGGTTTTGAAATACAGTGTATGTTAAGACAAAAACATTACCATATACACTATCATCAGCAAATAACTTTTCATTTTTGTGTCAATTGAATGTATATTTTTCCAAGTTCCCCTCTTTCCATCCCATTACTACCCCTATCCTTACTATCTCTAGTATCTACAGCTGCCCTCCCTACTACTACACTTTCCAAACTTTCAGTTTCTGCTTTGGAGTACTGATATTCAGTATATGTTGAGTGGGAACATACAGTGCCTCTCTCATAGTCTGACTTGCTTTGCTTAATGTTAAGTCTTCTATATTTGTTCACTTTGTATCAGTCGTCAAGGTCTCATTGTATTTTATGACTGAGGAGTATTCCACAGAGTATATATGCCACATTTTTTTCAATCCATTTGTCTATTTTGGGGCATCTGAGTTGATTCCATGTTCTAGCGATTGTGAATAATTCTGCAATAAACGTGGATATGCAGGTGTTTTCCCAACTGAGGGTTTTTCTTGTCTTTGGAAAAATACCTAGGAGTGTGGAAGTACCTGACTGTATTGTAGTTCTGTTTCCTTCCTTGTTCATGTAAAGATCCTGTCTGAGGACTCATTCTTCAGTGTTCTTTGGACTGTGTATAAGTAAGTTAAGAAAAATTAGATATGCATTGATAATATTTAGCACCTTTTATACAGGAAAGCAATAAAATACTAGTGCTTATTATTCTTTATGAATAAACATATCACCTTTCTTTCTCTCTACAGACACATATGAAAGAAGTCAATATATCTTGATACAATTTAATTTAAACCAGGTATGTAAAATCATTTATATGTTATTATGTTAACATTTGAAGTTTTCTTTATGTTTGTTAAAGAAAATACTTTCTTTCAAACAGTATGAATGCACAATTTGCTATAATGAGAAATACAATTGTGCTTACCAGACAGGCATATGTTTTTAAAAATTTAATTGCTCTTGCAAATGATGGGTTTAAATCATTTCCTTTTTTTTATCCTTGTAGACCACTTTGACCAGCACTATAGTGGAAAATGGTTACATAAATAAAAATGAAATGAGGCTTGGATTAATCGAAATATGGGGGAAAGGAAACTCTGCAGTCAGTCAGGTTAATCTTCAATACAATGGAAATCAAGAATCAGCTGGCTTTTGGACAGAACAAGGCAACCAAGTAAGTAACACAAGAAAATGTTTTTAAAATTTAGCCATTCAGAATGTCCTGCATAGACTTATAATTATTAATCCTAAAAAAAAACATAATTATGAGTCAACTGTGATTTTTCTCACATATTATTTTGCATTAAATTTTCATATAAATTTCCACAGTATTATCCCTAGTGATCTGTTATACAAACCAATCTAATCATGTGTAGATATGGTCAAAATTAGATTAAAGGCCATTAAAGCTCTAAATCACTGTTATCCCTATATGGCAGAGTGCTTCCAATACTACTTTTTTTTCAAAAATAAAATGTCTACATTTAAATTTTGCATATGTTTTAGATAAAATATATTTGAAAATTTTTCCAACATTAAAACAACTGTCTACTAGGAACCATAAATACAAGTGTATAAGAAATATAATAAAGATGTTTGACAAGGAATGATTCCTGTGTTAAATTCCCATTGCTATCAATAATTGTCTTCTTACTTTGAACATATGATTTTTAAGCCTTTTTACAAGTGAGTAAAAATATGCAAGTATGCAATCTCTTAAGTGTCTTCCCATCCTAAACTCTGCAAACCTATATTTTGTTAAGATATGTTTCAAATAACATATGTTCTCAAACATAGCTAACAGTTATAAGTGATCTAAGTTTAAGTCTCCATCTACACTGCTAAAGCTGCATATAAAGATACATGCACATATTATTTTGTATTTAAAGTTTGATAAAAAATAATTGGCTACTAATCAGTTAGTTTAGATTAATCTAATTTACAAAATAGCCATTTATTAACTCCATGTTAATAAATGTTCTATCTTGGACACATTCTTAGATCCTTGTAGATTTCATTCAGTTGAAACTTACTACCTTAAACTTAATGCCATCTTATTGTTATTTTACTGTTTTGAAATCAAATAAGATTTTCCTTTTGTTTTTTTGTTTTGTTGTTTTTTGTTTTTGCCATAAGGTGTCTGTGCTCACTAGAGAGAGGCAGAGAGAAGGAAAGTAAAAAATCATCCCCCAATGGGAATAGTCATGCCACCATCCCTTCTCCTCCATTTTCTTCTCAGGATTTTGGGCATGCACGCACGTGTTCCCAGTGCTTTATTTTGCTTTATTATTATTATTTAAATTTCCTATTGAGCACATGCAATGATCAGAGAAAGAGAGAGAGAGAATGTGAGAAAGTAAATTGCTGAGTTTAGGACTCGAACCATCCATTGACCATATGGAAGTCCATCATCTTTAACCACCATACTAACTGCTGACCCTCCCAAATACATTTAAATAAAATAAATATTTATGAGCATCTCAGTTTTCTAAACCTTTATAGATATTTAGATAAAGGAAATGATGATCCATTGATTTTTTTTTTTATCCCAGCTTTGTGAAAGTGATGCTTTAATTGGTCTATCAATCCAATTTTCAAACATTTTCTAGCGATTATGCCAACCATCTCTGGATGGGAAGAACTGTTTTCTATGAGGCTGGTCCCTGGTGTGGGGAAGACTGGGGATGGCTGTACAACAGGATGGAGTAACAGAGAAAGGATTATAGAGTGACCGCATTCTGTTGCAGGTGCTTTCTCCCTCTTTTTCTGTATCTCTCAAGTGAATGGACAAACCTTCTGGCAAAAAAAAAAAAAAAAAAAAAAAAAAAAAAAAAAAAAAAAAAAAAAAAAAAGATAAAGCAGATCCTACTTACTTAGAGAATATTTTGATAGATATAATTTTATTCAACAAAACAACAAATGAGGTTCTAACTAAGCAATTAATTACCATTTTACTTTCTCTTTAGGTATTGATCATAGATCTGGCGCCGAACAGTGTGACTCTAGATGAACCAATAGTACTCACCTGGTCATGAAGATCAACGCTGAATCCAGCTGTCAGATGGCAATTCATTCCTGGATTAGTTCATTGCATTTATAATGTTCCCTCTTTTCCTGGCATCTCATATTTTTAAAAATGTAACTTTTTAAGATGTCATAAAAGTTATTACACCATATACATTAATGATGATGCTAACTTTATCATACTAATGTGGTCTAAATTCAATTTTTAACATGTTTTGAGAATTTGAATAGTTCCCTTTACCCTTAAGTAGCAGCTAACACTGTATACGAGTTTATGTGTGTGTGTATAACTAAGCTATAATTAAAATAGATGATTTTTAAATTAAGTAAGAATTTTGTGTAACTGCTAGTTGTGTACAATATTTTCTACCATGTTTGGTAGATTTAAGGTATGTAACAGTTGTCAAAAACAATTTTTGTTATGTATATTTAATTAGAAAACAGAAAAATAAATTGTATATTAAGTGTTTAAAATGCGTCTTTTTATTTTTCTCGAAGTAATTGTCATACTTTTACTAAACAAATATTTCCTGTTCCTTGATAAATTGTCCTCTAGTCTGAAAACTAGAATATTTTTACAGTGAATATCTGAAATGAAACTCAAAATATAAGGACCAGGGAAAACAATAATAGTGAAAATAATAATAATTTGCTTTCTTTTAAAAAAATTCTACAGTACTTAAAAAGGGAATTGATGCATTATGAATTATAAAACCAGATGCTGGTATGGAATCCACAATTACTATATATGGGATTATAAATCGTGCAGCCATTTTTGGAGGGCAATCATGTAGTATTCATTGAAATCAGATTTATAAATTCTCTTTTAATTCTACCTTTGAGAAGCTCTCACAGAAATGTACACAGAGCAAACACAATCACTTTCTGTTTGAAAAAATACAGTGATCTTTGACATCGTTTGCTTAGAATTCGCTTGACTCTAAGAGTCTTTGTTAAATGTAAATAATTTCACAGTAAAACATCAGACAAGGTTACCTTTAATCACAATGGAATAGACAAAACAGCAGACCTCTTCTTAATCATGTCTGAGGATAGAAAACAAACCACAAAACTGCCACAGGTATCTTCTCTTGGCTAATATGAGTGACCTGTTTTTTCCCCAAAATGCTTCAGCTTATTTTGTTCCTCTTACCACTTTGAAAAAATACAGTTCATATAACCAATCAAAATTGTCCTGATTTCTGGGAACATGTAATCCAGAACAAAACCATGCTTTTTTGAAAACCTCCCCCCCAAGTCACGTGACACAACACACCGATTAGCAATGAGAATTCTCCTAACATTTTCTCACTGAGATACTCCACAATTTCCAAAAGTTTATCATCTCCCTACTTGCAGTCAATAATCCCAACTTTGTTTAACTACAGGTGTATTTTGGGTAGTTTTTGAGCAACAAACATTAACTATTCTTTTTAAGAATTATTTTATTTATGTTTATTTATTTATTTTATTTTGAACAGAGAGGGACAGAGGAAGTGAGAGAGAGAGAGGGAAAATGAGAATGCAAGCCACCAGGTCCAGGATTTGAACCGTGGTTGGCCATGTGGGAGTCCAGAGCCCTTAACCACCACAGCACCTGCTGGGCCCCAGGCTTCACTTTTAACCATGATAGCAAAGAAATGGAAATTATCTAAATGTCTATTCTGTTAAGACTCCTTATAATAATACTTTTGCAATGCCAAAGCCACTTTATAACAAGGAACTTGGTTCTCATGTTAAATTAATTAAAATACCTTAGTTTTGAGTATAAAGCTAACAGGTGCAGTGTGAACATTAATACAACAATTGTATTTAGCTTTCAATGTCATATTTCATATGTAAGAATGTGAAGACTTTCAGGTATTGATTTTCAAAGATAATGGTTACTCGTGTTTAGTAGCTGCCACATAAAAATGAGATTTCTATACTTGTCTCTCCCAAACAGCCCTGAGGCGGTCTATTGTTTGTGTTGTACCACTGTTTTTGACCTTATAATACCGTCAACACACATAATTTCCTTGGGCAAGGGAAAACTGACTTACCTGGGGACTTACAGACTATAAATATAACAGCTTCCGATGTTAACTGTTTTTTTTTTATTGCTATATAACAAATTATCATCTCTATTGAGCAGCTTAAAATTAGTTCAATTTCCAAGGATGAAGAGGCTGGATAGGAATAGCTGGTTCCTCTGTTCAGGATCTTACAGCCTACAATCAAGGAGTCAGCTAGGGGGACCAGCAGTTAGTGTAAAGGCTATGTCACCGGACTCCCATGTAGTTGACTGTGATTCGAGTCCCAGACCCAGCGGCTTAAACTTACTCCTGGTGCATGTGCGTGTGTGCCCAAGATCCCAAGAGGAGAATGGAAGAGAAGGGATTGCGGTGTGGCCATCCCCCCATGGAGGGTGATTTCTTGCTTTCTGTCTCTCTCTCTCTCTTTCTGGCAAACACCCTATGGCAATACAAAAATCTCTCCAAAAGAAAAGGAGCCAGCTAGGATATGTTTTCATCTGTCTGGCTTGTGAAGAATCTACTTCCAAGCTTACGTAGGATGCTGGCAGAGATCATGTCCTTGGATGTTTAAGATGGAAGACCTTCTGTCTGCTGAAGTCTAGCCTTAGGGTCTAGATATTGCTCCCGCTGTGACCAGCAGTTAGTGTAATGGCTGTGTCGCTGGACTCCCAGGTAGTTGACGGTGGTTTGAGTCCCGGACCCGGCGGCTTAAACTGACACCAGGCGTGTGTGCATGTGTGCCCAAGATGGTGGGAGGAGTAGAATGGAGGAGGGGGGATTGTGGCGTGGCCATCCCCCTTTGGGGGTGTTTCTCGCTTTCTGTCTCTCTGTCTCTCTCTGTCTGTCTGGTGAGTGCACACACCCTGTAGCAAAAACCTCTTCACAAAAAACAAACAAACAAACAAAAACACCAGGTATTGCTTCCGTCTCCTGGAGGAATTGCCCACAATCATCCTCCCTTACCATGATCACTTACTTAAGGCAGTAAAGAGACTCTCTAGAGTGAGTCTGCTAGTAAGATGGAATCATGTAGAGTAAGTTACATAGCATCAGCTTTTCCATATGTATTGATCAGACCAAGTCAGACATTGCCTACACTCAAGAAGGAACTATGTAAAGGCATTAATCCCAGCAGGTTGGGCTCAGGGTGACACATTAAATTCTGTCTCCCACATCCTCAACCTTATTCCTATTTGGCATTCTAAGAAAATTCATCTCTTTAGTAATAGACTTTCCCATTTTTCCTTCCTCACATTGGGTGGCTGAGATATTATAAAGTATACTGGGTTTTGTTCCCATCCGTGACGTCTATATATTAGGTCTATGCTTGTTGGAATAGAAAGAACAACCTTTTTCTTGATGTATCTGGATGCAAAAGAAAGACCCTCATTGTATTATAACCATGTTTATTAATCATTATGAAGTTATAAACATTTATTACTCATAATAATGAGTAATGAACATTGTTATAATACGTTTATTTCATTTCTGTAACATGTTTATTATTCATTACTCATAATAAACTGGATGTGATGAAATAGCATGCATCATTTGGGAGATCAAGTAAGATGTGACATATTGCAACATGGGTTGAGCTCAAAGTCATCAGGTTAAATAGAAAAAGCAGTAAGAAATTTATTTCTCTTTTATTCTCTGATGTAAATACTTTTAAAACATACTCATGCAAGATAAGATAGAGTTTTCACAGAATGACATAAAGATTACAAATCTGAGAAAGTTGCATGAGTGTATCTATCTGTCGGAATCTGGGATGCATCCACACACATGCTTGGCATAGTTTTGAAGTTGCTGGGGCTTCAATTAAAACCGCCTGATTGGAGAGATGAGTGGTTTTGGGGGTGAGAAATGAAATGACGTAATTTGAGTAAATAAAATATGAACGAAATATGTTCCTTGCAATAAAAAAATTATAGCATAACATGCACTATATACAGAATTGGATCTGCCTAGCCCATTTGGGCTGCTACGGCAAAATACCGTAAAGTGGATGGCTTGTAAACGAAAGCAATTTATTTCTTACAGCAGAGGTTGCAAGTCTGAGGGTAATCTAGTGTCTTGGTTGAGTTTGGGTGAGGGCCTGCTGTCTAGTCCTGAGGTAGCATCTTTTGGCTATGTCCTCAGCTGGTGCAAGGAACACAAGTTATTTGTAGTCTTTTTGTCTTTTTAAGTTTCTTTATTTAATAAGAGGGAGTAAAAAAACTTCACCATCAATGGAGTCTCATGTCACAATCACCCCATTCTCCCATTTTTTTTTTTGCTAAATTTCTTACTATTATATGTGTGTGTGTGTGTGTATAATTTACATTTAATCACTATACATCTTTACAGTGTACAAATGTTTTTTCCCAGCATAAATACAGTGCATGTCAGTCAAGACAAAAACATTATCATATACATTATCATCAGCAAATAACTTTTCATGTCTGTGTTAAAACATATTGTTTTTTTCCTTCTGTTCCCCTTCCTCCCCTCCGCCCCTGCAACTGTTTAACCAGCCAGGATCACAGACACACAGATACCTTGCATGTACAGGTCTTCCCAGGAACTGACTTCGTCTTCCACAGGGCTTTCTACACTGAACAGCTCTGGGCTACTACTGCACCTTGCAGCTGGCTCTGGGTGGCTTTTATCAGGGCATCAATCCCAATTCATGAGCTAATCACCTTCCCCCTACCCCCACATGCCATTAACTTGGAAGCTAGGATTCAAACACGAATTGTTGAGGGGAGGGAGCATAAGCTTTCAGACCATTTAGCATGATCAAATCAGTTTTCTGTTTGTGAGGTCAAAAATGAAAGAAAAATACAGATGCATCAAATGAAGAAATAGTAACTAGGATAAAAAATACCATCAAAATATTCTGAGAAAGGATTCTGGGATGTGCGGCCAGATGCGAATATCCAGTGCACTTTACTATCTCAGTAAAAATTGCATCTTATTATTTCCCATCCATAAAAGCTGGTCACGGTCTGTTACTGAAATGACAATGGTTTCAAATACCTCTTCTCTACATACAGACCACTTATGTTGTATTTCCTGCCCATCTGATTAGGAATGTTTTTAACTCTGGAGAACAATGAGCCTGAATAAAATAAACTTACGTAGTTGCCACAGATAAGACCAAGGAGAGCTAACTTAACTTCAATGCATCAAGGACCCAGATTCTTCCCCTTTCATCCTTAGGTTGGTAAAACAGCTGCAGCTGCCAGGGGCTCTGTGTCAGAGCGGCCCAGTCCAATACATATATAATATCTGTGACCCATAGATGCAAGTCACGTATTACATGATTTTAAATGTTTTAGTACCCACATTTAAAAGAGGGGGTCAGATAGTAATGCAGTGGTAATACGTGATGCTCAGTGGTCTGCACAGACAGAATTTAGGAGTAGATCATGGCGTAAAAACTATGCTGAGGAATCTGTCTCTCTCTCTCTCACTCTCTCTGTTGCTTTGTCATTCACTTATTAAATAAAACAATAAACAAGTACAAAGTAATAAGTAGAATTAATTTAGTAATATGTTATTTAAATTAACTTATCCACAATTTTAACACATAATCTATACAACCTTAGTGAAAAGATACTTTACCTTTTTATTTTCTATTTTATTTTTTAATTTATTCATTTGTTTATTTTAATTTGACCACACACACACAGACACACACACAAACACACACACAGAGGAAGAGAGAGGGAAAGTGAAAAAGCAAGTCACCAGGTCCAAGACTTGAACCTTGGTTGGCAATGAGGGAGTGTCCAGCACCTTAACCACCATGCCACCTGATTGTCCCCTGATACTTTACTTTTTAAAGTTCTTTTTTAGTGCCACAGAGTATAAACACTTGCCAGAAGGAGGGGGGAAGAGAGAGAGAGAGAGACAGAAAACAGCCCCCAATGGATCACAATCCTTTTCACTGCATTTTTCCATCCTATCGTGATTGTAGACAAACAGGGCTAGTAAAATTTATCAAGTTGCTGGGGCTGCAGCTTAAACAACAGTCAGTCATGTGAGATCCGGCTCTCTTAACCACAGAGATATAGGCTGGTCCAATGAGATACTTTATAGCCTATTCTTTTTTACTCAGTCTCTGTGTGGTTTAAATCTACAGCATGTCGTAATTTAGGGATAGTTTGTCCTCTGCAGGATCATGCTTTGACATTTGGTCTAGAGTTTAGATGTCCCCTACAACTTTTCTATTGTGACTTGACTGCATTAGAAGGATGTTAAATGAAAACTTAATCCCTTCCTGGTGTCCCAGGGTGTGGTAAAGTCATTATGGCAGGATCGCCATGATTTTCTGCTGAGTATGTAAGGAGAGAAGAAGAGGCAGGCAGGAGCCACTTGGATATGTCAGCTCAACTCTGCTCAGAGTCCTGCTTTCCTTGATTCTGTGATGCTTTGGGGCTTTCCAGACACTGAAATCATGAGTTTGGCCAAGTAGCCTCTGTTTTCTTCACAAAATAACCAGTCTCAGGTATTTCTGTTAACAACACAGTAGCAGACTATGACCCACACGTCACAAGGTGGACTAAGCAATTTCTAATGCCCAGTAGCTGGGCTTGTGACTGTCGTTGTAGACAATGCAGGTAAAGACAAAACCTTGGTTTATTATTCATTTTGCCTCATGGCTTTCTTTCAGGGGTAAGGATTTTTTATTTTCCCCTGAAACTTTCATTGTAGCTTCCCTTTATATCTCATTAACCAAGTTTGGATTCTATATTTATGTGTCTATGAGGCGATTAACCTTATACAAATCAGGGCTTCCACACTGGCAAAGGTTCTCTGAAGAAATGGATCTAAGTGTGTGTGTGTGTGTGTGTGTGTGGGTGGGTGGGTGTGTGTATTTTACACTTAAGTGAAGGAACATGGGCGGAGCAGGTAATGTGTATCTGTAGAACACATAGCAAGCTCAGGAAGGAAAGGTGGAGAGAAGGGAGAATGAGATAGAAAGAACCCCACTTCTTTGGTCGTCCTTTATAGACCCAGTTGATTAGGTCATGCCTCCCTCCACTGACAGTGGATCTTCCTTCCTCAGTTCACTGATCAAGACACCAATCATGTCAGGCAAAACTCTCACAGACATACTTGGAAAAAATGTTTCACAAGATTTCCAGGTATCTTTCACTCAAGTCAAGTTGACATACAACCATCAATCACAACCTCCCTTATCAGGAAGGTGAGGTCAGCCCCAGTTGCATGAAAAAGCCAAAAATATATGGAAAATCAGGGTACTATTAGGAAGAAATAAGAGGTGATTGGTTGCTGGATAGTTAACTAATACTGTGTTCTGTGATATGTGCTAAATTTCACCTTTTACGTTTTTCACTAACACTCACGATGCTGCTTCTTCATTGAATGTGCCAGAATTATTTTAGTTTGAAATATTTGTATTTTCATTTCAGTCTTCCTTGGAATATCTTCGCAGAATTATTTTTCTTTTCCATAGATCATGGGACAAAAACAATGTGCTTTAGATAATGACTCTCTTTTTTACTTTGTATACATTATTTTATTTTATGTCTTATAGCAGTTATTCTGCAACTTACTTTGTGCTTATTTATATTTAATTTCTAATGAAGATTTAAAATTATTTTTTGCTTATCTTCCTTTTTTTTTTTTTCAAAAAATGTATCTAAGGGAGTCCAGCAGATGGCGTAGTGGTTAAGGTGCAGAACTCCCATGTGACTAACTGCATTCAAGTTCTGGACCCAGGAACTTGAAACTTGAGCTGGGTGCATGTGCATGCAAGCCCAAAATATGAGAGGAGAATGGAGGAGAAGGAACTCTGGCATGGCCATACACCTTCAGGATAATTTTTTGTTCTCTCTCTCTCTCTCTCTTTCTCTCTAGCAAGTGCATGTATCCTATAGCAAAAACCTCTTTAAAAAAATTTGCCTGAGGGTGTATGTGTTCCTCACTGGGAGACACAGAGAAAGAGAGAGAGGAGAAAAGTGATAAAGTACCCTTCAGGGGCATGATCATGCCATTTTGGGCACCCATGCATACACACCCTTCATGTTTTCAAGTTGCCCAGTACAAGACTCAAACCATATGTTCAGCTACTTGGGATTCAGCTGCCTTAACCACCAGGCTATAGGATGGCCTACTGCTTATTCTTCATTTTATTACTGGAACCTTGAACTATTTCAGCATAGAGTAGATTTTCGATAAATATTTAGTAAATTAAAAAAATGAAGCCATGTATGGATGATTCATAACATAGAAAATCAAGAGAATTAAATGACAGCTGAGTTTGGATCCAAGAACTATTTTATGGCACTTAAAATTGCAATTTTAGAAATAATGGCTGCAGTGGATAGCTTTTGAGGCTACTTGACTTGTCACCTACCAAAGTGACAGAAATAGCTCTCTGCCAGAAATAATCTTTCAGCTAATAGATTCTTAACACAATTTTAACCACACTTGGAGGGCAAGTTTAATTTGAAAGAATTTTTATATTATGGGACTTTTACCAGATATAACATTAATAGTATCAGATGTTAGCTACTTAAGATAACTAAAAGAGCAATATGAGAGCTGGCTTATGAGGGCTTAGCATTTTGAAGATTAGCTACTGAATTTTAGATTCTCCAGTAGAAGACCTCTACTCTGGGATAAACACTTATAGATAATACACTGATTATAAATATTTTTAAAAAAATCTAGTGACCACGACCTGTAGATGGCATAATGGTTACAGCATTGGACTCCCACATAGTCAATCGCAGTTCAAGTCCCAGACCCAGTGGTTTGAAACTCATGCTAGGAGCATGCTCAAGATCCAGAGAGGAGACTAGAGGAGAAGGGATTAGGGATTGCTGTGTGGCCATCACCTTTGGGGGGGGGGAGGGATTTCTCGCTTTCTGTCTCTCTGTCTCTTAGCGAGTGGATGCACCCTAAAACAAAAATCTCTCTTAAAAATAAAAGAAAAAGAAAAATCTAGTGACCAGTTCCTTCCACCTTGTAGCACTGTGTATACATGATGTGAAGTTAGTGATATCTGCTGTATAATCTTGGCAGTCCTCATTGTTCTTAAGTAATGACTTTGGGTTGGGTATCAAAACACACAGGTAATCTATAGAAAGTGAAAACGTATTTATTTTCACTGTTTTCTCTAGTGATTCATAAGCATCAATATAACAAATCTGATTTAAGTGCTAGAAATGTTAATTTGGTGATAATTATATCAATGAGATTTATTTTGCAGTAATCCAAATAAATGACTTGTGTCAAAAAGTCTCCCGCATTTTATATTTTAAATCCTTTACCAGTCCATCAACTCCTGCCTATTTTTTTTGTTTAATTTCCCACTATTTCTAAATTGGACACATTATTTAGAGCTTCTTAAGGATTTGTTCTCGCTTTCACTTTTATCATCTCCAATCTATTGCAATGACCACATCATACAATACAAATCTGAAATACATATCTTATCATTTTATTGTTTTGATTATACTTCAATGATTCTTTTCAAATAAAATCCAAAATCTTACTATGGTATACAAGGGCATAACTGTGTAAGGGAAAAACTAAAAAGTTCTATTGAGGAACATGATAAAATTAAATATTAGGAAAGATATACCTTATTTTTGATAAAGAGGTTACATTTTAACTGAATCTCACACAATCATTTGGTTTCTTCCTCCTCTTGCTTGGAATGCTGCTTCTTTAGGTTTAATTCTTCTACAAGCTCTTCTTACCGTATCTTACCCATGAGATTTAGTGTCAAATTAAAGAGCGTGATTTCCTAACTCCTCAAGCAAAATTCGTTCTCTTTTACTCTGTGTGTCCATTGTGCTTCCAGTATTATATTATCATGCCACTGGATTGAAACTGGTTATGTATATTTTTCAACTATATAACCTTTTAACTATAACCTTTTCTTTCAACTGTGTTATAACATTTTAAAGCCAAAGAATAGGAATAGTTTTCCTTTTTTCCCTACAGAACTCAGTCCACCACAGTAGGTGCTAATAAACCTGTTAATATGTAATATAATATGTAAATAAAAGAATGATGAGTTAAAAAAATAGACTTTTAATGGTAAAGAACATAAATCTTTCACTCAGTCTTACTACTGTGACTATGATCAGACAAGAAAAGACTGGGATATGGATGAAAGTAAAACTGAAGTCTTAAAGTGTCTGAGTCCAGACAACTGCCAGTAGCAGAAGGGAAGAAAAAAAAAAAAAAAGACAAGGTAAAATAAGTGCAATCCTGTGCCCTGTTCACCTAACTTCAGCATTTAAAGGCCAGAGTGTAAAGGGGCATTTTCTACTATGAAGTGAAGTAAAAAGGATGAAGACTTTCTTTTTTTTCTTCTTTTTTCCCCCTCCCTTCTTCCTTCCTTTCTTTCTTTCTTTCTCTTTCTTTCTTTCTTTCTTTCTTTCTTTCTTTCTTTCTTTCTTTCTTCTTTCTTTCTTTCTTCTTTCTTTCTTTCTTTCTTTCTTTCTTTCTTTCTTTCTTTCTTTCTTTCTTCCTTCTTTCTTTCTTTCTTTCTTTCTTTCTTTCTTTTGTTCTTTCTTTTGTTCTTTCTTTCTTTCTTCCTTTCTCTCTTTTTCTTTCTCTTTCTTTTTCTTTCTTCTTTCTCTCTCTTCCTTTCTTTTTCCTTTTTCTTTCTTCATTTTTTTCTTTTTTCTTTTAGCACTCACCAGAAAGAAGAAGGGACAGACACATTGAGAGGAAAGGTGAAAAATCAGCTCCAAGGGGGCTGACCATTCTACCAACCCTTCTCCATTCTCCTCCCAGGATTTTGGGCATGCATGTACATGTGCCTGGGGTGAATTTCAAGCCACCAAATCCAGGACTCAAATCATGGGTGGCCATGTGGGAGTCCAGCAACCTAATATATGTACCATCAACTGGTCTCAAGGAGGAAGAATTTCTAATTCCCTCCCTATTGGAATTTTAGTGTGGCCCAAGATAGGGGATGGAATGCTATCAACCAGCAAAGACATCTAATTTTGCTTTAGAGATTCTTTTAGTTACCGGTGGTGTAACTATCCCATTATTTCCAGTGAGATGATTGAAAACCCCAACCCAGACTTCTAGGCAAGTCTTCAGTGTGCAAAGCCTACAGAAGTAACTATATAGATGAACAAGCAAAGACAGAAACAAGACTCATGTGTCAGCAAAAGCTGCCACCCGGGACAGATGGCAATAATTTACATATACATATGTAAGATATTCTGTCCTTGAATAACACTATGTGTTTAGTTTAGGAGTGAACATAAAGAGGAATGATACATAATAAATCTCATATTTTCTGAAACGAAATGTGTATTTTCATAAAGGATAAATACGGAAGATTGACATATATTTTTGACTCTATTAATATTCAATTTATATATCATCTCTAAAATTTTAATACATGTTCTGACAGTTTTATTAAGATGTTACATATTATAAAATTCATTTTATAGTGTATGAACAATAGTTTGAACTGTATTCCAGAATCATGTAATCATCTCCTATATCTAATTTCATATTTTTTCAATATAATCCCAAATACTACATATCCATGACCAACCATAGCTAATTCCATTTTCTGGAAAGTCCCTGGTGGCCATGAACCTTCCTGCTGTCTGTAGATTGAAGCTCCTGGACATTTGATATACAGGATATGATTTGTTGTGACTGGATTATTTTTGGCATAATGCCAAGGTTCATTCATGTTGTCACAGAAGTCAGTAATTAATTTTTTATTGTCAAATATATTCCATTGTATAGATACACCATATTTTGCTTATCTGCTCAACTGACAAAAGTTTGTATTAGTTTCAGTTTTTAGCCATTCTGAATAATGTCACTGGAATATGTATGTACAAATTAGTGTCCAAGACCCATGTCTCTATTTCTTTCCAGTGTATGCCTAGGGCTGGACTCACTAGATCATGCGGTAACTTTATGCTTATCATTTGGACTTCAATATTTTTTTTCTAAGTGGTTACACCATTTTACATTCCTACCAGGAGTCAGGGAGGGTTTGCATGTCTTCATATTCTCACTAGTTCTTGCTGTTGTATGCCTCTTGACTCTAGTCCCTATAGTGGGTGAGAAGTGGAATCTCATTGTGTTTTAGTTTGCATTTTCAGATCATGAATGAAGTTCAACATCTTTTCATGTGCTTATTCGCTATTTAGATATCTTCCTTAGAGAAAGTCTTTTCAGATATTTTATTGATATTAAATAAAATCATCATTTACTTTTGAGCTACACATTTCTATGTATTCTAAATGAAATCTTTAACCAGATATATGATTGATAATATTTTCTCTAATTCTGTCTATGAATGATCTTTTTAAATTCTTGATGATCTCTGAAAGTTTCTTGTTTTAATTTTGAAAAAGCACAATTTGCCTATTTTTCATTTGGTCACTTGTGCTTTTGGTAATGTATCCAAGAATCCATTATCTACTTCACACTCACAAAACACCAGCTATAAAATTTTTAGAGAAAAATTTTATAATTTTTGCTCTTATATTTAGACCTATGATTTGTTTTGTGTATGAAATGAATTAGGGATTCAACTTCATCCATTTGTTGAAAAGACTATTCCATAACATTTAATTGTCTTACATTCTTGCTAAAATCAACTGACCAGGGACCAGCAGTTAGCTAATGGCTATGTCGCTGAACTCCCATGTAGTGGACCGTGGTTCTAGTCCAAGACCCGGTGGCTTAAACTCACACCGGGCGCATGTGCGTGCATGCCCAGGATCCCAAGAGAATGGAGGAGAAGGGATTGCGGCGTGGCCATCCCCCCTGGGGGGTGTTTTCTCGCTTCCTGTCTCTCTGTCTCTCTGTCTTTCTGGAGAGTGCACGTGCCCTATAGCAAAAACCTCTAAAAAGAAATTGACCATAAAATTAATGTTTTATTTTTCAACCCTCAATTCTATTTCACTGATCAATATGCTATTCTTATGCCAGTACCACACTGTTTTCATTACTCAGATTTGTAGTAAGTTTCAAAATCAGGAAGTATGGGTCCTCCAATTCTGTTCACTTTTAAAATACTTTTGGCTATTGTGGGTTTTTTGAATTTCTTCATGTATTAAAGATCAGCATGTCAAAGTATACAGAAAGAGTAGGGGGAATTTTGCTATGAATTGTGTTGATTTTGAATTAGTTTGGAGAGCACTGTCATCTTAACTATATTAGGCTTTTTAATCCATAAACATAAGTACACTTATTTAAATGCTATCTTAAAGCTTCTTTCAACAGGGATTTGTAGTGCAAAAATCTTATATTTTGTTAATTTGGGTCCTAGGTATTTATTTCAGTATTACTTTAAAGTGAAATTACTTTTTATTTTCAGATGATTTATTGCTAGTATATAGGAATATAATTGATTTATATACATTACTAATTATAACCATTTTTCTAGGGAAATTCTTATAAATTTTTGCAAACAGGATTACATCATCTGCAAATAGGAATAGCTTGCTTCATTTCCAATCTGCATGACTTTCCTTTATTCTTGCCTTACTGTCTTTGCTAGAATTTCCAGTATAGTTTGTAATAAAAATGCTGACACATTCAAGAATTAAGAATAATGGGGCCTGCAGGTGGCATGGTGGTGAAGGGTGCTAGACTTCCATATGGTCAACCATGGTTCGAGTCCCGGACCTGATAAATTACTTTCTCATTTTCCTTCTCTCTCTCTCTCTCTCTCTCTCTCTGTCTGTCTCGCTCACTCACTCACTTGCTCTGCTCCTCTCTGATCAAATTTAAATAAATAATTAAATATAGTAAAAAAATCTTAAAAAAATAATTAAGAATTAAGATACATTCTTGTGTCATTACTACTTTGAGATCAGATCTTCAGTTCTTCACATTAAGTATGTTAATGATGCGTTTTGTTTAGACTCCCCTTATTAGATGGAGGATGTCTTTCTGTTTCTAATTTATTGAGTGTTGTTGTCATAAAGGCATATGGAATTTTGTCAAATGCATTTTCTGTATCTGCTCAACTTACGTGGTTTTGTTATTTCTTCTATTAATATGGTGTACCACATTGGTTAGGTATTGAATGCAATCCAACCTTGCATTTCTGGGATAATCCCCAATTAATTCTGGTTTACAGCCCTTTTTTCTATGTTCCTAGACTCAGTTTACTATTACATGATGTTTTGATCATAAAAGATACAATCAATATCAGAGACTGAATTTGTTATGTTTCATTAACTGTAACTAGCTTACGTGTGTGGAGAATTTCTTCATATTTATCTATTCTGTTAATATGAATGCCTACCATCTATTAAGAATATTCTCGCTTTCACATCTTTCCCCAGATGTGTCTCTTTACTGAAAATTAACTTTCTTTTATTAGCTTGTGGGTGAACAATGTGATTAAACTAAAATTTTAGAAACTTCTCACTTGGACTTAAGACAAATTTTGGAAAATGTCTAGACAATAATAAATAGAAAATGCCTTAAATAATATTTTATCATATTTAAATTATTCAATATATTTTCTAATGTCAATGGAATTATGTTTCTAAAATATAATTTTAATCTCATATTGTGAATTTTTATCTATTCTTTGGATCTGAAAATGATAGTATTAAGTTGTTTGACATTCTCTGTATTTTGGTGTTTACAAATAAATATCAAATACACTCACACCCACTGGTAACTTTTTTCATTACTTGTCTTGCACATTTGTCTCTGTATCGCACTATTTTGAAAGCTGAATACATCCAAATACTTGAACAGTGAATTTCAGATATTAAATTATATAAAATATAGTAGATCCTCTAACTTAGGTTTTTATAGTCCTATTTTAGGATTAATATATGTAAATGGACATTTTTTAGACTTTGTTCACTTTTTCTGTGTTTGTGTGTGCATATGTATATGTGACTTTATTTTCAGACAGGATCTCACTGTATTCTGATCCTTCTCTGTCAGCCTTTCAAGTAGCTAAAAGTACAGGATGTACTTTTTCTTCCTTTCTTTATTTTTCTTTTCCTTTCTTCTTTCTTTCTTCTTTATTTTTCCCTTCTTTCTTTTTCTCTCTTCCTTCTTTCCTTTCTTTCTAATTTCTTTCTTCCTTTTCTTTTCTTTTATGGTGAGAGCAGCAGCAGCCAATACACACATCATTTTGCTTATACCTAGTTTATTTTATACCTAGTTTATTTGTAAAAATTAAATCTATCAGTTTTTCTAAAATAACCTCCAACATGGCATTATAGTTAATAAGAGTGGCCATGTAGAAAAATACTTAAGTTGTTTTAATCCATTTACCGTATTGAATTCTGATCTATCTTAGGATTATTGTGGAATGTGAACCTTTGTGAATTTTAGGGAAATGGCAGTTGGCCACATGGAGAATAATTGAGGGGTATTTACAAGTCTGTTTTTAGACCTTCCAGTGTGGCTAGTTCCAAAAGAGATAGATAGACTATTGTTTTGGCAGCTAACTTTGATTAGCATACTTTATCCCCCCAACTAAGGTTGTTAGATTGTTTCAGCTCATGAGGCTGAATGAGGCGTTGAACTTTGTTGTACGTGAAGGGAAGAAGCACAAGAAAGTATGAAAGCATAAAAAAAGAGGGAAACACGCAGGTGCCTTAGAGAATTAGCAGCTTTTAGAGTTTGCCATTCTTTCTCCCTTTTCTATGATTGTCTTTCTGCAGACACTACCAGTCACTTTTCTCTTACAACTTCTGCCTCTGCCGACCCATGGGTTTTATGTCCAATTTTCTTCACACAGCTGTTGGCTTCTGTCTCAAATAAAAATAATATTACTTGTTTTTTTTTGACTCTATGCTGCTATGAGAAAAAAAAAAAACACTTCCAGATTTGATGGTTTAATACAACAATTTAAAACATTTTATAAAATTCTGTTTCTTGTCTGCTTTTGTATCTCCTTGTCCTATTCTTCGGTATTTTAATAATCTTGGAAATTCTCTAGATAGCTGTATTTTTTAATACAACTTGACATATCACATAAGACTTGAAATGATCAGCCTTTCAATCATTTATTTATTCCCTTAATCACTCATCGTTTTCACATTTTATTCATTTATGTTCCTGCCAACTATTTGGTTAAAATTTACCCCCATGACACATTACATATTTATACTTTTTCATATTGCCTTAGTAAATATTTTAAGGCTCTTTGAATGTAACTGTTTATTGTATATATAAATATTGATTTATTTTTGATATGGAGAGTAATAGTAAGTAGTGACTACTTATTAACATAATTATACTTTAAAAATAAGATGGCAAAAATATAGATTAACTGGAAAAGAAAACACATATTACTGTATTTTTAGTCCCATCATCACTATTGTAAAAAAATAGCCTAAGTGGTTCATCTTCAAGAATAACTTAACAAAAGTTGCTTAACCAGCTTGCAGATGTGACAACCTCGGAAAGTACACATTTCCAGAAATTTTCTGAACAAACAACGAGTCACTCCTGAGAAATGACTTTCTCGAGTTGGTGGCTGGTTACTAGCCCTTTACTCCTTTTTACTTTCTGCTTCTTTTCCCTCCTTGGGACATTTGACAAGCCCTTGTCCTGATCTTGCACCTTTTTGTCAGATAAGAAAGGGAAGGGGACAATGAATGCCTTATAGGGAAATAATGAAACCTAGGTGATGTCGGGGAAGATTGTATACCCTGTAGTACTCAGTCAATGAGTAACTGGGGAGGGATAGAGAATAAATTGTCATAACTGTTTCAGGCATGGCTGCCCACCAGACACCTAATCTTGCAAGACCGCCATTAAAGTCTCCCTTCACCACTCTGCAGATCTCCTTGTTCATTCTTTGGCATCAGAGGGATGAGCACGTTTCTCCCAACTGTGGACTTCATAGATATCATCAACTGGTATTTTACTCCTTAGAAGTAAATTTTAAAAAAAAAGAAAGAAAGTAATAGAACACTTCGTTGAAATTCACACTTGAAAATAATAGTATGACATAATATGCAAAAACATGACAGTCACAATGTATGCTGATTTGGGATGGTAATTGTCTATATGTATAAAATTTAATAGTATTTGCCATATGTTTATCCTTAAATTTTATCTGATGTACTTAATTAAAATATAAAACTTATAGGGACCATTGGTTACATTGATGCACTCTCATGTAGTCAACCTTGGTTTGAGTCCCAGATCCAGTGGCTTAAACTCATGCCAGGCGCATTGTGTGTACATGCCCAAGATCCCAAGGGGAGAATGGAGAAGAGATTGCAGCGGACCATCCCATCTAAGGGTGATTTCTTGCATTCTGTCCCTCTGTCTCTCTCTGTGTCTCTCTGGCGAAAAATCTCTAAAAAAGAAGAAAGAAAAAAATATATATAAAACTTATTACCAGTCCAGAGAATTTAAAGTAAGGCAATCTGTAGGAATTTGTAAGAAAGATTACTTCAGAGATAACATGCAATGGTCCCAGAGCAGAAGTACATAAATTAAATTTAGAAAAATTCCATGTTTCCCAAAGATTTCCTACATCTTTGTCCCTATTGCAGATCTTTACTGCTCCTCCTCATTACTGTTCTCTGACACTTAAAACTTTCTAGCTCCTGTCTGTAAATGCCGTATCTTCAGTTTCTTCAGATGGTCCCTCAAGGCATTTTGTTGCCCTTAGCTGGAGCTGTTTATTATTTAAAACTCGGGCAGTTTATTATTTAAAACTTCTGCAACCTTAAGGTCTGGGCCAGTGCCCTGCCATGGACTTCCCACCTGTATATGTAACTCCCTCCTTTATGTAATTCCTTGGACATTTCACAAGCACCTCAAAGGTACACTTTTCAAAACCGAACTCATGATCTTTCCCCTCTCAACTCCACTTAAACTGTCAAATAGTTCCTCCTCCATTCGTTCTTAGTTTGAGATAGGACACAGACATTTACCCAGTAGTTTATGATGAAATTTGATAGAGTTTTTTTCTCCTCCTCCCCAGATCTAATATGTTGTCAATTCTTGTCCATTCTGAGTCCTAATCTCTTCATCACTTTTGCCACTGTCATAGCACAAATCATCACTGGTTTGTCTAGAACATCACAATAGACTACTAATCACATTATCTTCCTTGATTCTCTCAATCCTTGCCACTGACCCATCTAGTTTCTTTAAAGACATCAGAGCACTTCTTATTTTGCATTTATTTACTTATTTTAATTTGCCAGTGGGTGTACGCATTCACCATAGGCAGAGAATGAGAGAAAGGAGAGGAAGAGAATATGTCTCCGTGGGAATGGTCAAGCCACAATGCCTTTTCTACATCTCCCTCCTTCCAGGATTTTAGGCACTGGTGCAGTATGGCATGTTTTTCAAGACATCGGCTTCCAGGTCCTGCACTAGAACGGTGCTGCTAATCATGTGGGACCCAGTTCCCTTATCCACTAGACCAAAGGCCAAACTTCAGACTTTTTTGTTTGTCTTTTTGTTTTTTAGTTTTTTGCCATATGGCTGTGTGCTCACCAGAGAGAGACAATGAGAGGATTACTGAGGTCACTCCCTGGGGAGATGGCCATGCCATAATCCCTTCTTTTCCATTCACCTCAGGATTCTAAGAACACATACATGCCTAGCCAAGCTGCTATGTAATTTTCAAACCATCAGTCTAGAACTTAAGCAGTGGCTGACCTTGTAGGAATCTAGAGCTGTAACCACCATGCCACCTGCTGGCTCTCAAAGGACTTTTCAATAAAAACACAAGTATAACAATACTACTACATCTACTACCACTTATTTATAAGTGGCTTCCCTTTACTCTTTGAGCGAAGAAGAAAATCTTTTCACAAGCCCAGATCTTCCTGACCTGGTGTAGACCAAGCTCTCTGCACCACTGACTCTTCTGTTCCAACTACACTTCCCTTCCCTGTGTTCCCAGAACTTCCATTCTTTTTCTCACTTCAGATATTCACTTGTTTGCTTCCCTTTGAAGATTTCTCATTCTCCAAGTGACAACACATGTAGCTCCCTCACCTTTGTCTTTGCCAAGGAATGCCTTCTAAAAGAGATTATTCCAGACTGGAGCTTTCCTCTCCCTACCCCCTTGTATGACTTGTCTGTAACACTTCTTACTGTCAGATGTGCTGTGCATTTCATTATATATTAGCATGTTACTTCTCCCTCCCTCCTAGAATGTGAGCTCTTTGAGAGTAGATTTCTTTTATTTGTTCACTGCCACCCATGCTTTGAAGGGGGCCTATCAATGGATAAGCAGTGAAAAAATGTTTTTAGATGAATTGATGTTATTTAATTTTCTTGATGACACTTGAGTTGATTATTTGTATTTCTATTTTAAAAATGGACAAGGCGACTTAAAATCAGGCAGAAAGAAAGTAACAGAGCAGAGATTAAGATCTCAAGTGCTCCACTACAAGCTGTTCTGATCTGATGCCCTGACATGCACTGGCATGAATTGGGAGTGACAGAAGAGAAAGTGTTTCCTTTCACAGAAGGGTTATTGCTTTATATTAACATTCTTGGGATGCTCTTGTTTCTCATTCTTGGTCTGTTTTAAATGATGATGCATATAGAGGGAACAGAATCAGAATTATTTACCTTGGGACTTATGGATTCCTGATGTTAATTAGACATATCTGTGGTAAAATTTAGCTGACCTGAGAAGCATATTCAACCCTGAAATATGAAAATAGAGGAAACATTTCAACTGACACGCTGAAAATATGAAGGTTTTCTTTCAACACATCCTAATAGGTGTAAATTGGTTAAAATGGGATTCAGGAATGTGTTTTATCTCTTCATATATTGTTGAATTTTAAAATAGACTACTCCTTAATAAGACCAAATTTTCTTTGTCAGGAAAAATGTTAAAAATCTGAAAAGTTTGGTAACAGTATATTTAATTCTATATTTATAATTACAAAATCCCTGCAAATGCTCAGTTACAACTGCATTATAATAACAGCTACCATAACAAATACATTTTTTTTTTTGAGAATATAGTAATCACATTGTCATCAGATTAAGGGCTGGTCCTCTGAAATCTTTATCTTTGGTCAATTGTAACACTGAATTGTGGTAGGTAGAAGATACAGGATAATAATATACATGAATAACAATAATGCTTCTCCCTCCCTCCCCAAAAGTCCCTTTCTTAATCTACAGAATCTATGAGTTAGCTAGGTTACATGGCAAAGGGTAATTAAGATTGCAGGGGCAATTATGACAGCAAAGGAAAATAAAGTTTCTAATTAACCAACCCTGAGAGGAGAAATTATTCTGGATTATTTGACTAGTCCCTAGATAGTCATAGGAGTCTGATAAGTGAAAGAAAGAGTCAGAGTGTGCAATGCATTCCAACTAGCCATTTTGGGCTTTGCATATGGGAAAAGGAACAAGACAAAGATTATGTGCTACTTCTAAAAGCTGGAAAGGGAAAGAAAACACATTCCTCCCTAGGGCCTCCAGAAAGAATGCAACTATTAATTTTAGCTGGCAGGAACTGTTCCAGACTTCTGACCTCCAGAAGTGTAAGATCATACATTTGTGTTATATTGAATGACTATTTGTGACACTTTATTAGAGCCGCAAAAGAAACCAAATACCTGAAATGACACCAAAAACTGTTGCCACTGTTGTTGTGAGGTAGAGAGCTTTGGAATCTATAAGTGATATACTAGAAGAAAAACACTAATAGTGCATGTAGCTAAGATTAAGTGTGTAACCTTGCCTCAGGAAGACACCCAATCACTGCTGGCAAAACTCCACGTCTACTGTCCGAAGACAGCCATACACTTGCCCATAGCTGGTATTTTGGAACAAAAACCTCTATTCTGGGCTTTGTATCAAACATATGTTTCTCTAACAGAAACTCTTTGGAAAGAAAGACTGGGAAAAGTTTTCACACCTAATATCTTTGTGGTGAGAACTTAAAATGAGTTGTAATAAGATATCAACAAACATTATTGGGAATATTAGCTATATGACTTTTGGTGCATTGTATAATTATTTTCATCTATAAAAAGGGGATAGTAATAGTATCTACCTGTATATGTGTACAGATTCCAGGAAATGGGACTGGGATATAACTAAAAGAAACTTGGATATATAGGAAGAGCTTAATATAACATAGCTACTTGTGTTTTAATTTCAGAAAATAGTATTAAAATAATAATACATGTAAGAATCCCATGAATATGGATTTAAATTCTGATTATTATATCACCTACTTGTTGTATATATTTGCCAAATTATTTAATCCTCTACATTCCTCAACCTTATTATAAAGTGTAGACACATTCACCTATGAGTTAATACCTGACGAGCACATTAAGTGATTGAAAGCATAGTGATCATCAGCATCAAAAATAATATATTAAAATCTAAGAAATACTTTTGGATTAGTTAAATTAAATTGCTGTAACTTTAACAGATGAAACCTAAAGTTTAAATATATGACATATGGAGCAAGGCATAAGATTACAAGGTAAGCTCTTTCTTTTGAGTATGTTAAAAGAAATCATTCAAAGAGAATATTCCTCCTTACCCTTATTTCAGTGAAAATATACTGTATATTAAATGTAATCAACATGAAACTTGGTTTTCTACTATATTTAGGACATGAAAAAACAACAGGAAAAATGAATCATCTTTAGAATTTCTAGTTTCTTTAAAGATATTAAAAAACATTTAAAAAATTTTGAGTCTTTAATTTACATCAACTACATTGTGTTGCCCTTTTAAAATCAAAGACAGGAAATTATGAGAAGAGAAATATTTCAAATCAGGCCAAATTATATCCCCCTGAAATTACTATTTATATTTGATAACCACTATTCTAGAGATCTAAATATTTATATATTCAAAGAAACCCCAAAAGCTATTTTTGATACAGTATTTAATTTTCAGTATTAGTGACAAAGCACAAAAATTCTAGTAGTTTTTAATTTTATTTATTTACTTTCAATTTTCCAAAGGGTAAAAGTGTTCATTGGAGAGAGATAGAAAAAGAGAGAAAAAAAGTGAGAAAGCACTTCCCACAATGGTCACAGTACAGTCCCATCTCCTACATGTTTCCTTCCTATTGGGATTTTGGGCATGAATGCACATGTGCCTAGTGTATTTTTCAAGCCATAGGGTCCAGGATTTGAACCAATAGTTAGCCATGTGAGATCCAGTCTCCTTCACCACCAGCTCATAGGCAGGTCCACCAGTTCTTCTTTTTATTTATTTATTTATTTTTAGAGAGAGATTTTTGCTTTAGTGCATGTATGTTCACTGGAGAGACTGAGAGATGGTGTGAGCTTTAAGACGCCAGGTCTGGGACTTGAAACGCAGTCAACTACTTGGGAGTCTAGCAATGTAAGTAACCATTACGCCATCTGCTTGTACCCCTTCAATAGCTTTCAAACTCTTCATTCTGTTGTTAAGCATTTTATTACAAATATTATCTTAGGTAAATGTAGAAATATGTAAATATAAGTGTTATCAAATTAAAGATTCATTAGAAATTTCCTTTTTCTTTTTAAGTTTTTGCCATAGGGTGTATGCATTCACTGAAGACAGACAGTGAGAGGGAAAGTGAGAAATCCCCCCCACCCCCAGGGGATGGAATGATAGGACCATGCTGCAATCCCTTTTCTTCCATTCTCTTCCTGGGATTTTGGGCACACAACACACATGCAGAGAGTGATTTTCAAGCCATCAGATTCGGGATTTGAACTGAAATCGGCCATATGGTAGTTTTTACCTTAGCCACCATATTACCTGCTGGTCCTCAAATTTTCACTTTATGATGATATGCTTACATTCTCTTCAGAAAACTGCTAGAAAAGAGAATTGAAATTCTAGTTTTTTGCTTCGTGGCAAGAAAAACCAGTCACTTTAACTCTGATCTTGCCATTGGGTAACCGTAAAATTACAGTTTTCATATCCCAGCAGTTTTATTTGTTTGTTCGTTTTCAGAGAGGGTTTTACAAAATTATTATCTTTAATAGAAATTGAATATTGATATGACCATTCTTGAGATCTAAATTCCCAAACTTTATATGCACAAGGTGTAAATGAAAAATTTAGATGTCATTCTTTCAACTCAGTTTAAGGTTACTAAGGAGCAGACACTAATGAAGAAGAGGGAAACCGCACTGAACTTTCGATGGTGCAAAATAAGCTAGGCTTACTTCCCAAGTAAATGCCTCTTCCACATATAAGACATGCTTCATGTGTAGAATTGAAATTTGTGCTAATGCAAAGTTGCAAATTACCAAGTCATGGTCATTCTAGTCATGAATTGCCCAAACCAAGAATGCAAATGAAAGCTTTTATGACATTTCATTTCAGATATTTATATTTTTCACTTCTGACTTGAATTTCAAGAAGTTGCTTTGAATTATTTAAAGAAGGTTATAACTTTTATTTTCAGATAAATCCACTCTAGGTGACTTGATAAAAATCATTCTTTTGAGTCCCTCTGGAGTCTCCCAGACAAACGAAAAATTATTCTGTGCTTGCCAGACGAGCAGACAGGTTTAGTACTTTGCTAATTCAACAAGACAGTCTTACTTTGAAGGTACACATACTGATTTCTCTGAATCACCTCGACAAATTTCCTCTTATGAGAGGTCTCAAAAAGGCAAATTTAATTTTTTTTTTTTGGAGAGGTTTTTGCTATAGAGCACGTGCGCTTGCCAGACAGACAGAGAGAGAAAGACATAGAGACAGAAAGCGAGAAATCACCCCCCAGGGGGGATGGTCATGCTGCAATCCCTTCTCCTCCATTCTCCTCTCGGGGTCTTGGGCATGCACGCACACACGCCCGGCGTGAGTTTTAAGTCACAAGGTCCGGGACGCGAACCACGGTTGACTACGTGGGAGTCCAGCAACATAGCCTTTATGCTAACTGCTGGTTCCCAGCAAATTTAAATTTTAGCATTATAAATTGTCAGAGGAATATTGTTGTGGCCTTTAGTAGCTGACACAGATTACAGAGGAAAATGTCACAAATAAACCACAACTTAATTACTTATACATTTTTTCTTTATGGTTGTCTAGGTGCTTTATTCCTGCCATACTATTGAGCAATCACGCATATTTATTTAAGGCCTACTTCATTTGGCATGATACTAATTCCTCTTTTCATAGAAATTATGAGATCAGACATAATATGTGGATAGTTTATATCATAATATGTGGACAGTTTATATGCAAATGTTTGTAACAGTAACAGGGTTTTTTAAATAATTGTTTAAATTAAATGATTTATTTATTTATTAAATTTGATCAAGCAGAGAGTATGAGAGAGAGAGAAAGCAAGCCACCAGGTCCAGGACTTGAAACATGGTTAGTCATGTAGGACTCCAGAGCCTTAATCACTGTGCCACCTGATGGTCCCAGTAACAGAGTTTTACTTTCTGTCAAAGGATATCCCTCTTATTCCCACTTACTACCTATATTGTAGCAGCAATTAATCCAGTGGAGTAATTCAGTTCTATTTTTTTTTCTCTGTAATTTTCTGGAAAGTAGGAACTAAATATTTTTTTGAGTGCAGGTCAGAAATTTCCTGACTTGTATTAAATATGTATTTTTCATCTTATTAGAATACATTTGCCTATAATTTTGCATCCTACCCCTTTTATTTTAAATACACTTTATCAGTGAAAATTAGAAAAAGAATCATGTTCCCTTGGCTATATTTAAAGAATTCTTCATACATAAGATGTGTTATTTGCAAAACTTTTCTTCCACTCCATGACTTACTTTCTCTCTATTATTTTTTAAAGAATTATCTAATTTTATTTATTATTATTGTGTTAATTTTACAAGAGAGAGACACAAAGAGAAAATAAGAAAGCAATCCTCCAGTTCTGGGACTTGAACTGTAGTCAGTCATGAGGGAGTCCAGAGTTTTAACCATCACACCACCTGCTAGCCCTGCCTTCTCCTTTATTTAACAATATATTTTGCAGAGAACTTCCAGTTTTCTTATATTTATATGATTTAATTTTATTTATCATTGTTTTAAATTCAGCCAGAGAGAGAGAGAGAGAGAGAGATGGAAAGTGAGAAAGCAAGCCACCAGTTCTGGGACTTGACCATGTGGGAGTCCAGAACCTTAACCACCATGCTACCTGCTATCCCCATAACTTTTAATTTTAATAAAAGTCCAACTTACCAATATTTTTTTTGGTGTTGTACCTACAAAGTTATCACCAATGTTACCTAGATTTTCTTCTGTTCCTTTAATATTTGTTTATGATAATATATGTTCATACATTATATATACCATACTGTTTTGATTACCACAGCTTTCTAGTACATCTGGAAGTTGGGTTGAGCCAGTTTTTACCTTTACTCTTCTGTTCAATATTGTGTTGACTATTCTTAATGTTTTGTTTCTTCATATAAACCTCAGAGTATGTTCATGAATATCTACAAAGTAACTTACTGGCATTTTCAATGAGATTGCATAAAGTTTCTAGATCAAATTGGGAACAACTAACATTTTTATAATATTGGGTCTCCTTATCTATGATCTATTTTTCCCCATCTCTTTATTCATTTCTTCAATGGTAGATAAATAAGTAAAGCTTATTTATCTCTGCATCCAAACTTGAAGGTCACTCCACAATGATCCACTCCCACTGGTCTGGATCACAGACACACATGCATGAACCTAGCATGCTCAGGGATATCTGGGATGGGAACTCAAGACCCTCCCAGCTGTGCCAGTGCTGCACCAACTCCTGTCTCCTGTCTCCATTTATTTAGACCCTCTTTGATTTCTTTCTTTTTTTTTTTTTTGGAGAGGTTTTTGCTCTAGGGCACGTGCTTTCACCAGAAAGACAGAGAGAGACAGAGAGACGGAAAGTGAGAAATCACATCCCCCTCTCCCCCGGAGGATGGCCACTCCTCAATCCCTTCTCCTCCATTCTCCTTTCGGGATCTTGGGCACAGACGCACATGCACCCAGCATGAGTTTAAGCCACTGGGTGCAGGACTTGAACCATGGTCGACTACAGGGGAGTCCAGTGACATAGCCATTATGCTCACTGCTGGTCCCAGGACAACAGATTTTAACTTGAACTTTCCCAGACAAATTAGGACTCATATTCACTTTAAGTTTAAACGTAAATAAAAATGATGTGTTGATTAGAACTTTTTGGTGGAAGTGTAAGGCAAGATATTAAGGGGGAAAATAGAGAGGCAAGACATTTATGGGACACAGAAATGGATTATTATCTGTTGATTATTGTTTTGTATCCTCAACCGGACTGGTGTGAAGTGTATTCATCTTGACTAATTTCAACTTACAAGCTAAATGATTTATAGTGATGAAATACGTACAATAAATTAAAGTAAAATAATTAATAAATGAACTTCTTGGTTCTTAAGTGACAAAAACTCATTTCAAATTTGTATATACCTGTTTTAATACATATAAATTGATTTATTTCCATAACAGAACCTTATAGAGAAGACTCAAGTCTTCTTCTGAAGGTATTTCTTCAGTCCTTTTCTCTCTCATCATTTCTGTTGTGCTTTCCTATTTTTTGTTAGTTTTATTTCAGTTAGATTTTCTCTGCATGACAGTATGAAGAAGCCATTAATATCGTAAGGCCTTTTATTAGTCTCGTGGTTAATGATCTCAGAGAAAAGAGAATACATATTTTTTTTTTCATGGCACAATCACAGTTTTGAGTGTCGACTGATTTATTCAAGTTGGGGCAATTAACTATCCCTGAACCAATCAATGTGATGAGGTGAGTAAAATTTACTGGTTAATCAATTTTTGTCAAGTGGTCGACCAAGTTTTTGGGAAAGTAGAACCATATAACTGATAGCACAAACAGGTAGAAAAAAGAAGTTACCAAATGAAGGGGATGTTGAGGAGACAAAAAGTGTCAGCTACTCACTCTAGGTTTCCTAAGGAAAGACTGCATACTGTGAGAGTGGCGCCATGATTGGGAAAGATAGGTAAACATTAAGAATTCCTTTGGGGAACCAGCAGTTAGCGTAATTGCTATGTCGCTGGACTCCCATGTAGTCGACCAGGTTCACGTCCCGGACCCGGTGGCTTAAAACTCACGCTGGGCGCGTGTGCGTGCGTGTCCAAGATCCCGAGAGGAGAATGGAGGAGAAGGGATTGCGGTGTGACCATCCCCCCTGGGGGGTGATTTCTCGCTTTCTGTCTCTATGTCTCTCTCTGTCTGTCTGGCGAGCGCACGTGCCCTACAGTGAAAATCTCTCCAAAAAAAAAAAAAAAAAGAATTCCTTTGACACAGTATTTATGCATTAAAATATAAATAATTTATACATAGAGATGTCTTTATTGCTCTTTACAGATAAACCTGTTATTTTAATTTCTAGCGTTGAACAGTCATCAGACCTACAGGACCAGTTGAATCATCTGTTGAAATAGAGCAGCATGTAAGAGGACAATAGCACTTTTTTTGCCTGATGCTGAGGAAGAAATATCTTAACCATTGTGCTGTGGGTTTGATTTTCCGTATTTTCCTCTAAAAGTTAATCTACAGAAGAGTTACATTCCTAAAGAGAAGCTAGGAGGTCGAATTTTAGAAGCAATTCTTGAATCAGACTAACTCATGCATGTCGCTGGACTCCCATGTAGTCGACCAGGTTCACGTCCCGGACCCGGTGGCTTAAAACTCACGCTGGGCGCGTGTGCGTGCGTGTCCAAGATCCCGAGAGGAGAATGGAGGAGAAGGGATTGCGGTGTGACCATCCCCCCTGGGGGGTGATTTCTCGCTTTCTGTCTCTATGTCTCTCTCTGTCTGTCTGGCGAGCGCACGTGCCCTACAGTGAAAATCTCTCCAAAAAAAAAAAAAAAAAGAATTCCTTTGACACCCAACAGAAAAGTTTAGATGAAAAAGAAACGCTAATAACCAAAAACAGTAAATCTAAACTGGTGTTACCCAAAAAATTTTCGTAAATTGTATTCATTTTGCATTAAAGAGTGATCATTCTACATGTTCTTCATTAACAATCTCACTCTGTTTTTGTGACTCACGATGTGATGCTCTATATTTGGCTAAGAATGAAGCCAAAGAATAGCAGAATAAGTAAGTTATTCTTCTTCCTTGATCTTTTCTGTCTTAGCCTTTTGTTATGCTGTTATAACAGAATATCTGACGTAATAATTTGTTAAAAAATTATCGCAGACATTTATTGGCTCACAGTTTGGAAGGCTGAGAAGTCTATAGTCAAGGCTCTAGCAAGTTTGGTGTCTAGGGAGGCTATTTTCTTTTTCTTTCTTTCTTTCTTTCTTTCTTTCTTTCTTTCTTTCTTTCTTTCTTTTTCTTTCTTCTTTTTCTTTCTTTTCTTTTCTTTCATCTTTCTTCTTCCTCCTTTTTTCCTTTGTTCTTTCTATCTTTCTTTTCTTTGTTTCTTTCTTTCCTTCTTTCATTTTCTTTTTCTTTTTGATATTTTTGCTATAGGGCATATATGCTCAACTGGAGAGACAGAGAGAGACAGAGTTAAAAAACTAGAAACCACCCCCACTGGGGATGGCCATGCCACAATCCCTTCTCCATTCTTCTCCAAGATATTGGGTATGTACGCATGTGCACTTGGCCTGAGTTTTAATCCACCAGGTCTGGGACTTGAACTGTGGTCGACTCCGTGAGAGTCCAGCGATATGACTATTACACCATCTGCTAGTTTCAGATAAGGCTATTTTCATTGTCTAACATGATGCTCTGCATGCTGCATTCTCCTCTTAAAGTTTCCAACATTTTATTTTCTTCTAGAGGGCATGTGCTCTAACCAGAGAGAAATAGACAGAGATAGAAGGAAAGAAAACAGCATCCCCATGGAGATGGTCATGCTATAGTCCCTTCTCTTTCATATCTCCCTCCCTTCTAGCTTTTGGGTATACACACATATGTGCCTGGTGCATTTCTCAAGCTGCTGGGTCTGGGACTTGCACTGCATGGTCAGCCTTATGGAATCTGGCTTCCTTTATCACCAGGCTAAAGAGCTATCTCTCCAATTTTCAATACTGTTAAAATGAAAATTAAATTTAAATGTGAGTTTTAGAGTGGCCAAACATTCAAATGATAGAACTTTTATTTTAAAAATGTCTTGTTTATTTATTTACTTTTTGTTTTTTTTTGAAGGGGAGTCTGACTTTCTCTTTAGTTCTCTCCACACCATGGGGCTCAGTCAGAGATGGTGCTTAAATATCCTCTTTCAGGCCAACTACACTCCCCGTCCCTGCATCAGCTCTTCAGAAGGGAGGGAGGTCAATGACATCACTTGACATCCCACTTCATTTATTTTCTAAAAAATGCTATATATATGTGTATAAGTATATGTGTTTGTGTGTGTGTATACATATATATATATATATATATATATATATATATGAATGACTAAATCAGTAAAATTAACATATTCATCTCTTTATTATTCTTCCTACATTAATATAAATTGTCTATATATTATAGCATTTTTAAGACTTAGGAAGTTCATACACTGAAAAATTAGGAGAGAGTTTATGTATTTCGCTCAACATACATGTAAAATAGAAAATAGTGAGATAGGCAGTACATATAGTTTAAAATCAGCTTTTAGATTTTCTTATTACCTAAAAATTCTGAAGATAAAATGATTTATTTATATACATTTTTATTTCAATATAATGTAGTCTTACCATTCCTGTAGAAGATATTCAGAAATGATCTTGAGAATAGAAAGTACAAAGACAGCAATACATTTGTTGAAAAAATATATAGAATGGCATCTATAGACATCTGTGATAAAAAGGACAAGATCATAGCAGTGCAAATCAAATGCAACTCATAAATGGAAGTCCTATAACAAAAACAGAAGAGTAAAACATAGATTTTACAGATAGTAATTAACCATGGCATTTAATGATAGGGAACAGATAATGTTTGGGAAGATAAACAGCAAAATGCTCTTATAATAATGGAACTTAAAAAAATTTAAAATATTTAAGCATTGCTTAAAAGGTTAAATACAATGGATGAGAAATTTGAGTCACAGATTTAAGCCCGGCTCAATAATTTGCTGTGTGATGCGGGTCAAATAATTTCACATCTTAATTTAATGTTTTGACCCATAAGCTGGGAAAATGAAATAATAGCTATGCTTTAAGGCACACAAATTGAAATTATTTTCTGATGGCATCTAGGCTGACAGTGAAAAAAGCTGACAAGAGGAAAACCAATGAATGGGATAAACAGAAATTGAACTGTCTGGCGAGCGCACGCGCCCTACAGTGAAAATCTCTCCAAAAAAAAAAAAAAGAAATTGAACTAACATATGACACATTAGAGGTGGAAGGATGCTGTCAAAGCTTGGTGAGCAGAGTCATTTCTGGGGATCTCAAAACATGTCCTGTGAATTTGTATGTATCGCCTTAATCATAATTTATTATGAAAATAGTATGATGGCTGATCATCCAAATGTATTTTGTGCAGAAACTGAAGCTCTCCAGAATTAGGGATTTTTTCATTCAGTTACTTAACTAAGTTAAAGAGGTTCAAACATTTAAGGGAAATTGTTCCTAGAAAAAGCGAGTACCTATACTATTTAGGATAACATTGACTTATTTTCTAGAAGTTTTTTTTTTTATCAATTTAACTTTTAAAAAGTAGATGTAAATAACTTTAGACTTTACAAGTGTGAATTATTTATGGTTTAGTTTTCCCTCTACTTCACCAAATTTACCCCTAATAATGTCTTGGCTCCAAAAGATAAGTACTTTTATGTTATTTTCTTATTATTACATTATTCAATTTAATGATTTCTCATTATATGCTCACAAATTTAACAGCTTACAGAAAAATCAAGAGTTCTATCTCTAATGAGATGGAGTCATCACTTGTGTTGTTATGAAACAAGAGATCAAAATGTTGTTTCTCATGACTTATTTTGAAATAAAGTGATCTAATATGTCCCTATAGTTTTAAAATTATTTCAAAGATTGAAGTATGATGAAAGAACACCTGAGTCTGTGACACATATGCACACATTTCACAACCTCACACATACACACTTAATGATGGAAGTGTAGATGAATTTGAACATAAGTGAATTTGAACAGGTGATAGAAAAAAATGAAAAAGAAACACTTCCTGGATGTTTACAATGATAACCAACTATGTGATTTATTTTCTTCCTCTTTTTCATCTTCAGAAGACTTAAAGTGCTAAAAAATTATTTTTTGATGTTTGACTTATCCTCATTTAGAGATGCAATATTAGTTCATCCTTACAGAAATTCCTCTCATGTAAAATCATTTTACCCTATTTGATAAAGCAAACTTTAACTGTTTATTAAATTATGGTCTGTACATATGTGAGTATATCATAGATTGTAAATATACATGAGATTCTGGCTCTAAATTTAATTCCCCTGAATAGTAAATCATTTGCCAAGATTAATCACTAGAAGTTTAATTGACTATTCTTTGCTTCATATATCTAAGGATCATAAGTACAGAAACTCAGTGTAGTCAGAATTTTATAGTAAGTTGGAGAACTGTTTCAATTTCCAGTTGTAAAATATGTGGCCTATAGTCTTCTTGCTTATTTATTTTTTTTTACATTTAATCACTGTGTATCATTATATCATATCAAATGAATTTTCCCATTACAAATACACTATATGTTGGTTCCATCAAAGATATTACCATAGGGGGACCAGCAGTTAGTGTAATGGCTATGTCACTGGACTGCCATGTAGCATGTAGTCAACCGCGGTTTGAGTCCCAGACCCAGTGGCTTAAACTCACACCAGGAGCATGTGCATGTGTGGCCATGATTCCGAAAGGAGAATGGAGGAGATGGGATTGCGGCATGGCCATGCCCCGTGGGGGGTGAGTTCTCGCTTTCTCTCTTTCTGTCTCTCTGTCTCTCTCTGTCTCTGGCAAGTGCATGTGCCCTGTAGCAACGTCTCCAAAAAAAAAAAGAAATCATACATGTTATCATCAACAGATCATCTTTCATTTGTGTGTCCTTTAAACATTTCGCTTCTTTCTTTTCCCCCTTAATTCCCTCCCACTCACCTTCCCTCATTTCTCACCTTCCTCCCACACTGTCTCTAGTATGTTTTTTAATCATTCTCCATATTCCATATCCCATGAGAACACTATGTATCATTACAGTTAATACACATCCTAACCAGCTAAGATATGTAAAATTTAACCCTTTTTCAAAGGTGTCAGTGGAGGACTAGGTATTTTAACTAAGTGATTATTTGGGACTGTGGCTGATTCCCAGTTCCAGTCCCTGACACGCTGACTAAAAAGGGTTTTTGTTGTTGTTGTTATTCTTTTTTCTTCTATAAGCTCTGCTGAATTTCATGAGAAAGCACATTTTGTGGAAAAGAGCAATGAGAATTTTTGTTGGCATGGACCAAATGAAGCTCTATGTGAAAATTTGAGATCAACATAATGGAAAATGGCAAATAATGCAATTCTTTGTGATGTTTTAACAGGCAGTGTGTGAACAGCAAAGCTGTTTTTGGCACCCACTAAATGAATCTTTCCTTCTTTGGTGCTTTTTTTGCAGACAATAATGGCTATAAAGTTGACAAAAAAATATATAAGGGTAAAACAGACTTTTCTCTAAGAAAGCATGCTCTTTAACTATACAATACTACAGTGATATTCATTCATGCTCTTTCTCTCTCCCCTTGTCTCTCTTCAAAAGACCTGAAGCCAAATTTTATCAGGATAAATTCTTTTACTCTGTTGAGAGAGTAATATTATTATGAAATAATATTCACCAGTGTGTTTCTTACAACATAATGTCAGACAGCCTACTCTTTCTGGTTCAAGGTTTGGTTTTCTAACTATTCTTACATTTCTGAGATTGATTTTATCTAAGAACAGTGATGTCAAACATGACAAACTGTTTTATAAATATTTTTGTTGAATAAATTTAATAAATGAAAATGATCAAATAATTATTTTTAAAAATTTGCCAGAAGGTATGTGCACTTGCCAGAGAGAGATGGAGAAAGAGAGAGATGGAGACAGACCCCAATGAGAGGCGGTCCCTTATTTTCTATTTCTTTTTTTTTTTTTTTTTGGAGAGATTTTTCACTGTAGGGCGCGTGCGCTCGCCAGACAGACAGAGAGAGACATAGAGACAGAAAGCGAGAAATCACCCCCCAGGGGGGAGGGTCACGCCGCAATCCCTTCTTCTCCATTCTCCTCTCGGGATCTTGGGCACGCACGCACACGCGCCCAGCGTGAGTTTTAAGCCACCGGATCCGGGACACGAACCGCGGTCGACTACGTGGGAGTCCAGCGACATAGCCATTACGCTAACTGCTGGTTCCCTTATTTTCTATTTCTTCATCCTTTTAGGATTTGGTGTATACATGCACAAGTACCCAGCACGTTTTTCAAGTCACTAGAGTTGTGATTCAAATGGTTGTCAACCATGAGAAATTCAGTTCTCTTAACCTCTAGGACATGGTGCCAGCTGATTAAATAATACCTTTCAAATGTAAAAAAATATAACATTTATAGATTATGTTAAATGTAGTATCTTCAGAAATGAGATTTAACTAAAAATAAATGTGAGTATTTAGTAATATTAATCTATAGATGCAAGATAGTATTCGCTAAAAGAAGATATTTGGATTTAATCTACTTTGATCTACAGATTGATCAGAGAATTGGAAAACACTCCTTGATTCTGTCAGCTAGAAACTTTGAAAAGTATGTTTCTTTTATTTTTAATAATGTATTTTCTTATAGCTAAAGAAAATATCAATTTGCTAATTATGTACTCAAAATATGTGACTTATTTTTTCTATACTTAATTATTAATGACCACTGGAAGATAAAAAATGTCTATCATAATTAGTACATACACAATTTAGATTACAGATAGCAATAAGAAATAATAATAACTGAAAATTCCTGTAGAAGCCAGATGGTATCATTGTGATAATGCAACTGGACTCACATAGAAAAGTTCTTAGATTCTCATCTTGGGAGTCCTTGAGAAAACCAGGTATATGTGTGCCTGTAATCTGGGCCACCTGGGACTGGGAGTGAAGCATGGTGTGAAGAACCCATTGGGAGTACCTGCCTATTTCTCTCTCATGGAAGAAATGAATAAATAAACTTAAACAAAAGAGTTTTTTCCTATAGGGCGTGTGCACTCATCAGAATGACAGAGAGAGACAGAGAGTGAGAAATCACCCCCCAGGGGAGATGGCCACACTGCAATCCCTTCTCCTCCATTCTCCTCTTGGGATCTTGGGCACGCATGCACACATGCCTGGCGTGAATTTAAGCCACCAGGTCCGGAGCTTGAACTGTGGTCAACTACATGGGAGTCTAGTGACATAGCCATTATGCCAACTGCTGATTCCATTATGGGCAAGTATATCAATGGAAATATTTCCAAAGAGACATGAGTAGTCATCAAATCAGTGAAAAGGTATTCAATATAAGCATCAGAGAAATGCTAAAACACATATATATCCACACACACAGACACACACACATATAAGTGCTGGTGGGGAGATAGGGAAAGCAGAGCTTTTGCACAGTGTTGGTGGAATGTAAACTGATGCAGCCATTATAGAAAACAGTATGGAGGTTCCTCAACCATATAATATTAGAATCATATAATTGAAACAAAATTAAAATTGAAACTAGCAGTTTCAGTTTTGGATATATATCCAAAATAATGGAAATCATCTATGCATCATTTTCAACAGAAAATCTCACATTCTTGTCTGCTCTTTCATCCCTGAGACAGCTGAAGGTGTTGGTCATTGGACTCTTCATATTATCTGGATTAATGATACAGAGAGAGTTGTGAAAATCAAATTCTGTCTTTATTTCATAATGATACAGGTAAATATACCTTTATAAATAAATATTGGATAGAAAATAATATATTTCATAAAAGATTCTATATAAAAGTCCTAATAAATTTTAGTATCATGGAAGATTATTTTACTGAATCTGACTGTCTGGTTTTGCATGTTTTCTGGTATTGAGAAATAAAGGGTTTGAAAAATAACATGAGGCCTGATATACATAAACTGCCTCTTAAAAATATTAATAACTTGATTTGGTGGCACAAAATTGCCTTATGTCCAAGACAAGTTACTTCTAGAATAGCAGGTAACGTCTGTTAAAAAAAAGTATGAAATAAAAAGCTTAAAAAAATCACACACAAAAACATCTGATGTCACAAATTGTCAAATCATAATTTATTCATTTAAAATTAAATTCCTAGAAATTTAAAATTGCACAGCACTATTTTCCTCAGAAAATCTGTATATTTAGGGGAATAAATAACCAATGTAAAACTTATTGCCAAAATCTACAAACATAAAGTACTACTCTCTTCAGTAGCCTCTATCAATAGCTTAAAGTAGAATTTCTCCATCCTGCCTGCACATTATCACTCCCCGGGGAGATTTCAAAGGCATTATTGCTGAGGACCCAGTCCCAGAGATTCTGATCGAATTAGTCTTGATAGAACTCCTCAAATAGCAGTTTTTAAGAACTCCCAAGGAGATTTTGATGTTCAATCACGGATGAGAACCCCTGTTGAAATGAATAGTATGGGTCATTAGTCATTCTTAACACATATATAAATAAATAATTTTATTTTATCCCATTAAACATGCAGAGATAAGACATAGGTCAGCGCCTTCCATTTCTCCCATCATATTCCTGCTTCTGCTTCAGTTAACACCAGTGACAAAGAACTCAGTGTCTGGTATCAAGTAGTCAATCAAATAATTCTTTGTTGAATTGTATGAACTCAACTGTGTGATGATACTAATGTATCATTCATTTGTGAAATTCTTCCTCGGTGTTTTAAAATGTAGAAGTCCTTGTCATAGGATAATGTAATTATGATACTTCTATAACTCTACATGAAAAACTAAATTAATTTTTATATTTGTATATTAATAGCATATCATTTTCTTGGGATTCTCAATTGTCTGGATTTGTTGCTTCTTTATCAGTATATGAATTTTTATTAGCTTCTCATATCTCACTTTTTCTTCATTATTCCTCAGTTAATTTTAGCCTAAGGAAGAGGAACCACATTCATGCTAACATAATAGGAAAGAAGAATATTTTTGGACATGAAGTAAAGTCAAAGTTATTTTAATACAAAGACCATTGCTTAATTATTTTAATATCTTTGTGATTTTAAAAATTTCAGAACCTTATTTTATATAATCAACAAGTAAGGACATCCTCCAAACATCTAAAGGTTAACAAGTTAATTATTCTGTTTGCAGTTTTGTCTTAGAGGCTCTACAGTTTGGACAAAGAAATAAAATAAACATTTGGCAACTGTAGAATATGTGCATGGTATAAAGCATGGAATTATCTCACTCTCTTCCAAATTAATTTATGTTTCATAGTTCTAAAGAGAAAAAGGAAATAGGAAACACTGATTTTATTTATTTATTTATTTATTTATTTATTTATTTATTTATTTTGCTACAAGGCATGTGTTCTCATCAAAGAAAAACAGAGAGGAGACAGCATCCGTATGGGGAGCAATCACACTGCAATCCCTTTTCTTCCATTTCTGCCTCCTTTCAGGATTTTGGAAATCCTGATATGTTTCTCAAGTCACCAGGTCTGGGATTTGTACCAGGGATTGGTCATGTGGGATCTGGCTGCCTTAACTACCTGATGGTGAATGTTTTTCATTGTAGTCATTTTCTAAGAAACCAAGTCATAGGCCAGGTGAAAACCCTTTTTGTTTCCATGCCCACCCATCTGTGTCCTCACCTCCAACAGATTATAATAAATCAGGAAAAAGTACTTACTCTTCTATATTAAAGAAGCAACAAAACTGGTCAGATTAGAAAATCACTTCTACTCTTCTGCTCATTTTGACAATAACCGATAGTCATATCAAGCTTCCGTGAACCATGGAGAGAATTGGAAATATTTGATGGACTGGGCTAATGTCTACTAAAAAGGGAGCAGGAGAGTGGCTGGATGGGTTAAAAACAGGCAGATTATCCTCTAGGCTGGGCAAAAGGAAATACATATTTTTAGGTATTAAGTGAACTAAACAAGAATTAATAACTTTTTCTTTTGGAGAGGTTTTCACTATAGGGCGCGTGCACTTGCCAGACAGACAGAGAGAGACATAGAGACAGAAAGTGAGAAATCACCCCCCAGGGGTATGGCCACACCACAATCCCTTCTCCTCCATTCTCCTCTCGGGATCTTGGGCACGTACACACACGCGCCCGGCGTGAGTTTTAAGCCACGGTCCGGGATGCGAACTGCGGTCAACTACGTGGGAGTCCAGCGACATAGCCATTACGCTAACTGCTGGTTCCCAAGAATTAATAACTTTTTGTCCCCCCAATTTTATTTCTCTTAAAGTCTAACTAGATAGTTTGGAGAAGGTCAAGCGCAAAGAATTTCCTTGTTCCCAGGTCAAGGTTATTCCCTTTAGTACACTTTGAGATCAACTGATCTCGTATATAGATCATATCTCTACTAACACTGGCCTCGTACTTTTCTGTAGAACTCAAATATTTTGTTTATTCCTCAACATGATTGCATTGTTTTGCTCAATAGATGATACAGAAAAAAATATTTTGAGTTCCTATATACTTTTCTATACATTTCAACTCAGAGAAAAGATGATACATGTGCCGTTTTGTATATCTATATGGAAGTTTTAATAACTACACACACACACATATATACAAATAAAAAGCTAGCTAAATATGAATACTGTATGCTACTCTTCTCAAGTTCATGATTAGAACCGGAGAAATGGAGATTTTAACAATTAGGATTTTTACTTGTTCCTCTCATGAGTGCATCCATATTTTTATTTTTTATTCTCTCTCTGAAGCTTTCCTTTCTTTCATGATTAGCAGTTGCATATCATTATCAGTAAAGCTAGGATGCAAAAAAAAAATGCTACCTTAAAAAGATGAAGCATATTTTAGAATTTTAAAAATGTGGGAAAGTTGTGATAATAAAAATGATGCTAAGCATTGAAACAAATTAAAATGTTGATAAGCATAAATTATTTTGATGAATTACTATGAATCAGATTATGAAGATGAAGTAGTTTTTAAAATGAGACTTCTTTAAAGGTAGGGTTTGTTGCTATGTATTTTTGCTTGGTTTTTTAAAATGCCATGGATCACTCATTCTGAAAAATCAGGCACTGTGAATAACAAAAAAGTAACTAACATTTATCTATTATGAGACATTTTATACACTATTCTGACTGTGTAGAGCAGAAATGAGATATTAAATAATTGTGATTATTTAAAAATACCAATTTCTAGTTTTTATTTCCCTCTTTATGTGATATCATTTTCACTTTATTGAAGAAAAAAAGTTCACATAATTAATATTTATGTATATTGGAAAATTCAATGTTGTATGAATAATCAAATATGTAGAATTCATATGCTCTTGTGAGACCATTTTTGTAATCAGAAACATGTTGTTTTTCATAGATGATAATTTTTATGTTTTGGATAACCTATCTTTTCTCTTTGAATTTGTGGGAAACTCCAGAGACTCTAGATTAGTTTCTAGAAGTTGATAAAGGATCAGAGGATAAGAAAAGTAATAATTCCAGGTGTCCTGAAAATTATCTTTTGATTAAAAATTAAAAATTCAACATTTTCCCCAATCTAAATGCTGAGTCCAGAGTTAACTTAGAAGAGCATCTTAGAGTTTCAACAAATGTCTGGAAGGACTGATGTGGCATTTGGTATAGCCTGTCAATATGTTTGCTTTAAGAAATGCCTAGTAAGGACATAATGCCCTCAATGCTTCCAGTTTCAAGGAGTGCTGATTGCTAATAGTGTTCAACTCAGTCTCCCACCAGTAATTGCCCTCAGCTGAAATATCTACCTTGCCCAAATACATGACCCCCCTGATGGGTAGCCCGCCCCGAATGCTGGTCCATAGGAGAATATAAAAGCTATAACTCTCTTCTCTCAACAGTATAATTCTGTAAGCTTATCCCAACTAAAGAACTTCACAAAGGGTTTCCTGAGGCCTTTGTTATCATTCCATGGCTGCTCAGACCCTGCCTGATCCCATTCTCTTTCTTGCTTTTGGTTGTTGATCCCAAAAACACTGTTCAATTAAGTTACTACATAAAAATCTCAAAGTTTCAAGTGTGTTTCTATGACAAAGATGTATAAATAGCCACAAAAGTATGAACACATTACTAAAGCATTTTTTCGCAAGGGTTAATATTCAGAAATTGTAAGAAACTCAACTCAAATAGTAAAAATAAATTAAAATAATCCTAAGAAAAAATAGGCAAAAGACCTGAATTGATATTTTTCCAAAGAAGACATGCAAAAGGCCAACAGGTGTGTGAAAAGTGCTCAGCGTCACTAACCATCAGGAAAATGCATATTAAAACCACAATGACCTATCACCTCACTCTATTGAAAATGGCTATTATCAACATGACAAAAAACGCTATCAAGGAAAGTGAAGAAAGTAGAAGCAATACAAAAATTCTACCAAGGAAAGTGATGAAAGAAGAACCAATTATTGTGTGTTGTGTACATTAGTACAGCCATTATGGAAAAGAGTATGGAGGTTCTTCAGAAGTTCTACCATATGATACAGCAATGGGATATACATCTAATGCAAACAAGATCAGTGTTCTGTGAAGAGATATGTGTATCCCCACCTTTATTACAACACTATTCACAACAGCTAAGTATAATATCAACCTAAATGCTCATCAACAGATGAACAAATGAAGAAAGTGTGGTGCGTGTGTGTGTGTGTGTATCTATCTATCTATCTATCTATCTATCTATCTATATATATATATAAAGAGTGAAATATTATTTAGCCATAAGAAAGAATAAAATTTGAAGCAACATGGATGAGCCCGAATGACACTATATTAATTGAAATAAACCAGGTACAGAAAAACAAATGTGGTAGGTGAGAGACTCAAAAGAATTAATGTGTGCAGCTGTAACATTGTACATGTTAACTACTGTTATGGCAAATATTTTTGCCTTAAATATTAGGTTCTAAAATTAGAGAAAAAAGTATGATTTTTTATCTCCAATTATGTTCAAATTTCATGTTAGCATAGGCGATAAAATGGTTCTGGTTAGTGCCTTTTCTCAAGAACAATTTATTAACAGTTTTTAGTCTTGATAATTGTTTTGCTGCACTCAAGTGATCTGGGAGTCAGGATTTTGCCATTGCTCAAAAAAAAAGTTTGGCCTACATTAAAATGAATCATAATTATTTAGTTTTTTCAAAAAAGATTAGAATCTTAAAAGTAGAGTTACATTGGATGTGAAAGCACCTCTACATCATAGAATTCTAATATGAGGACATTGACCTTGTGTTTAAGTGTGGAAAATAAAAAGGATGAAAACATTGAGTGTGCTCATAGATATCATTCAAGAGTTCACAACAACATTCTAAATAGACTTTAGAAAAATTTATATAAATCATACATAAGGCACCAAGGCAATTATGGATATTTTGGCTATGTAATTACATTCTAGGATTTTGTTTTTAGGGTAATTGCTTAAGAAGAAATGATAATTTACTTCTCAAATAAATATTTATTATTCCTGTTAGAAACAAAATGTCAACTTGGTTGGATTATTTTAAATGAGCAAGAAGATTCTTATACACATAGAAGTTTCTTGACAATAGAAAGAGTGGTGGTTTTAAGAGTAGGATGCAGTTTTGCCTCCTCATCTAACTATTGTTAAAATAATTCATTTCTGTGAACTTTCTCAGATATAAAGTGTAGAATAACTTTTACCTCTATTTCTCAATTTTAGTTAAAACCAGATGAAATCATGTTTACAGTTCCTTGTCAACATTAAACCTTATCAAATATAAGTAATAATAATATCATTATTATCATTTTCCTCAATTAAGTAATGGGAAATCAACCCAACTGATCCATTACTATGGTCATTTTGAAAAATTATACCCACCTAAAAATAATTGATGATAACTTTAAAGTATTTATAACTGAAGGAAGATTCTAGTACATGATCTCATATCACTCAGGTTGTCCTTGTGATGATGGCATTTTGGTCAACCTGTTCTGTTGTCTTGTACTTGCCAATGCCCCCACAAACACACAGTGAGTCACGTGACCCCCATCCTCAACATGAGTTAATTCAAAAGGAGCAGATTTTGATTCACATTTGCCTAATCTGTCTTTCCATGTAATGGAGTTGGGATTTATATCAAGGATACTTTGGTTCTATTTTATGTTGGCGCAGACTAGAAGGGAGTTGGCCAGAGAAACTGAGGAAGAAAATAGGCAGGCAGAAAAACAAATGGAATCAGACTCAAAGCACAACTGAGAGAAGACACCTTGTAACTTTAGAAGGAATAGTATCCCAGTAAATTTCCAGTTTCATGTTAAGTCCCAACTGAACTTTATGCCCTTGCTCTTTTCCTTTATATATGTGTATTATTATTATTATTAATAATTTGGTTAAGCCAGGAGGAGCAAAAACAAATATTACTTTCAACAAAATAACTCATCTAAGGAGTAAAAAGTCATGGTCTTGTCTTGCATAGTTACATTTGCAGTTGTAGAAACTGATGTAGAAAGTCCAGAAGACAGATTAATATCACACTATTTTTCAGTGACAACGTTGAATTAGGATTTATTTCATTGCTACTTCCTCAGTCAGTATTATTTTCATTCAACCTAGTCTATGTGCCTTATGATACTTTCCCTGTTCAGAGTACCCTATTATCTTTGCCTTCCCCCCACAGATTTCATGTAGCCTGAGTCTAGCACTGTACACTTGTAAAAATGAAGTTGTGCAATTGAGAGAGGAAAAACATAAACCCAAAGAAACATACTACAAACATTTCGATGAAAGCAATACAGCTTTTAGAGTGTGCATTTTTAAAATATAGGGATTTTACATGGCTATAAACAATAGAACCTTTCCAGAGAATATACTATTGCATTCTTAGTCCTACTCTTTTGGCAGGAAGACCTCTCTGAAATGTAAAAAAAAATATGTAAAAGTGTATAGTTTATGAGCAGCATAGAAAAGGAGTAACAAAGAGATAATGATCACTTATTCATTTGTTCATGGTGAGTTCTTCCCCAAATTTTTACAAGGGAAGACAAGAGAGGCAGGGCGTAAGGAACAAAATTCAACCCACAAGCATTTTTAGCACCTTACAATCAAGAGTAAAGCCTTCTAAAAAATCCAGCTGTGATTTTCTTTTAATTAGCTCGCTGCTTAGTATAACACATATTGCAAGTATTCCTCCTTGAATAACTTCCTTGAATAATGCAGCTGGGAGTACAGTCAGTTGAGCATTGATGCAGCTGGGTAGCTGAAAAGATGAAAATCAAATGTGAATACTGGTGAAGGAATTTCATTTTGAGCTTTTCATATTTCTTCCCCCCTAGATTAAAAAGAAATGGAACCTCAAGTTCAGCTGGTTCACTGCCTACTCCATGCCAATTCCCATTTTCAGAGGATAAAAGTCCTTTGCCCAAAATGAATACTAAACATGAGATTCTATTTTCTTACCTAATGTGAGAAAGTGTTTATGTATGGAGTCTATAATGATTTTTTTCTGATAATATAATAGCTGACCTCCTTTGTGAAATGAAGTGAATGTGTTATTATTGCTAATATAGTTTAGTGCTGCTGTAATAACTCATTATGAAGTGTTATCTTGTCTAAAAACATGCATTTATGCTATATTCAGTTTCAGAAAAGAATTCTATTGTGAAATAACTATAGTGATTATTCTAGGATAATTTTTTCATTGTGAAATAATACTGAGAAGTTTTCAAAGACCACATAATTATAATGCAATGAATGTCCTCAGGAATCTAATCAGTTGATAACATTGTAATTTCAAACAATGTACCCATGAAATTCAATTAATATAATAGAAATATCTCCCGTACTAGTTTTATGCACACACACACACACACACACACACACACACACACACACACACATGACAGCTCGTATTAATTACAGCGTGGATTTTAGTTTTAGTTCTCCTTTGTTATTTTTCACTTATTAATTTATTAACCCAGAACAAGTATATGTATATATATTTTAAGTTTGTTCATTACATTTTTCCCCGAATGAGAAAGAGTGAGAAAGAGAAAGACATCTCCAATGAGTCTTGATGCCAAGATTCACCGCAGCCTCAGATCCGGTGTAGGCAAACATGTACCTGGTGTCCTCAGGGAGATACCGGGACTTGAAACAGGACTCTTACTCTGCGAGGGAATGTCTTGTAGAGATTTGCTTTTCATCACTGCACCACTATCTGGCCTCCAACAAATATATTTTGAAGTTCATTCATTTCTTTCTTTTTTTTTTTTTTCCATTAGAAAGAGTGAGTTAAAGAGAGAGAGAAAGAAATTGATAAAGGTTCCTCTAACACCGGCTCACCACACTGTTATTCCTTTCCAATCTCCCAACCAGCTCCACTCACAGGTGTGCATGGGTGGGCCGCGTGTGTTGAGATTGACCTAGGATCCAAACCTGAGTCTCCCGTGTGACTCTAGTATAGGCTGACTGTGTCAACACTGCTGGGCCATATTTATCCAACCAGTATTTATTTAGGGTCTTTAATGTGCCAGGTGGAAGCTAAGCACTGAAAACATACTTAAAAGTAATATGAATCTTGGTTTTCAGTTTCACTATATATGGTGTGCGTGTGTGTATTTTTTTTTTAAGAAAGAAATTTTTGCTGTAAGATGCATGTACTCACCAGAGAAAGAGACAGAAAAGTGAGAAATCACCTCCAGTTTGGATGGCCACTCTGCAATCCCTTCTCCTCCATTCTGCTCTCAGGATTTTAGGCACATAGGCACATGGGCCTGGTATGAGCTTCAAGATGCTGCATCCAGGGCTAGAACTGTGGGCGTCCAAGTGAAAGTCCAGCACCTTAATCACTACACCACCTGCTGACCCCAATCTAATAGTTCTTTAGAGAAGGAAAGACCACCCACAAAAATGTCTCTACATACCTATCAGACTCGTTTTTAAAAAGTAACAATACCAAATGCTGGCAGGGATATGAAGAAACAGGATCACTCATATATTGCTGGAGGGAATGAAAAATATTACATCCACTGTGGAGATCAGATTGACAGTTTCTGATCAAACTAAATGTAATGCAACTACCGTACGACCCAGCAGTTACACTCCTGGGGACTTATCCCAGAGAAATGAAAGTGTATGTTCATATACAAATTGTTACCTGAATATTTTATCTTATTGTTACCTAACGTAATACAAACACATATGTAAAGATGGGTGAATTTTTACTGAAGCCATTGTTCAATGTGTACCCAGCTTAGAAATAAAATGTGACATCCAGGAATCTATCTCGTGCTTTCTTGTGCTCACGGCAAAGCAGGTGGATACATATAAATAAAATTAACTCCTAATTTGATAGTGTCTTGTGTGTCTGGAGGCCAAAAACCTGTTTTTTGTTTTTGTTTTCAATTTTATTTTATTTTCTCATTTATTGGTTACATTTAATTGCTGGACATCCTGAAGAAGTACAATGTTTTTTCAAAGCATCCGTGCAGTATGATCATCAAAACCTGCTTTGCAATCCCAGTTCTGTCTCTAGTTATTCACCACTTTCAGTTCTCATTTATGAAATGATAATAATGAACTTGGTTCACAGGAGGTAATGTATCAGAGAGCCTTAAATGATTCAAGCAAGTATATGTGAAAGTTATTGTTAGAATAAATAGAAAGCTTGGTTTTCTTAACAGCTACAACTCTAATACATTGCAAGGAATTTGGTCGTTTCCAAGTGATATTGAGGTATTATAAATTCCCTCTTTCACTTGTACAATCTGCCCATTCTAGTATTGCTTAATTTGTGAATTGACATTTTTAAACTAGTATCAGTGATCAGGTTGCTACTATGTTTTGGGGGTAGATAAATAGTAAGATAATGAAAGGGTGTTCCATGGAAAGCCAATATCACAATGAGAGTTAAGACTCACCGTCTTATTTCATGGGCTCTGAAATAAGTCAGCCTTCTTATAATTTCACCATTATATGAAATCAAATTAAACTAAATACCTGATATCAGTCTGCTTCCCCATGAATTATTGAAGACAAAGAGATTACATCTACAGTTTTAAATATATGCACAATTTTCATATGCAGTTGATTCACTTCCTCATATTAATTCCATGCATAAGAGAAAGAAAAACGTAGAATAGCTCATTTCCCATTTAAAAGAGTAATCATTTTATTTTCAAAAGTTTTATCATTTTAGGAGTTGTTTATTCTTGATGAATGAAATTAAATAGAACCCGAGAGATGAAAAAGAATTGCAAAATTAGATTCAATCTATTTCAATAAAGTGACTATTTCTTCAACAATTACACTTGATAAAGATGTATTCAAATAATTTCAAACAATGCCAACCACAAAATTTAGGCTCCTGCTTAAATAGTAACATAATTCCTTTTCAATTGAGAAGCACAGTTTTTAAAACATTCAAAAATTGTGTATTTGTTCTGGCCCTGTGGCCTGGTGGTTGAGGGAACCGGAATCCCTGTTACTAATAGACTAGTTCAAATTCTGGCCCAGGGAGCATAAAACACATGCCTGGGTCATGTGCATGCTGGATGGAGAAGTAGAGGAGAAGGGATTGCAACATCATAGTGCCCCACTGAGGTGGCGGCACTTTGTCTCTTTCTCTATCTCTCTGGCCAATGCCTTCACCCTCTGACAAATTAAAAAAAAAAAAAAAGTGTATATAGATATATATATATGTAAATATAAATATACACGCACATATGTATGTTGGGATAACAGGATTATGTATGTCAGGACAGATCATTCTACTTTCTGAAAATAAATTTGATCAAGATATTCATATTAGATATACCAATACGAACATTTCTATCAAACCTTGCAGTAGCCCTACCTAGCAAGGTATGATGTAACTACAACTTACCCTTTCCAAATGACCTTAGCATGGGAACCACACACAAAATTCGAACAGAAATTTCTGAGGCTAAACAAAGTGACAATCAGAAACCATTTACATTTAGATCATAATATCTGCGTTGCAAATTTATTATCTCCTCTCTCTATTCTAACACAGAGATAACCTCCTGACTAAAAGGGAGCTAATGTAAGATCTAGACAGCAACCTATGAGTAGACAAGGGAAAAATGGGAAGACTTACTCGATAGGTTTCCCCGGAGGGCTTACAAACGTAAATGCCTGTCATGGCCAAACTACATTTGCAATTAAGTTCATACTCTTCTGAAAAATATTTCGGCATAAGCAGTGTGATCTCATAAGTGTGTGCAACTTAGGTTAAGTTACACTCCAGGTGAATTCATTTGCTCATATCAACCCCTCATATTCTAGCACATTTATTAATCTGAAGGATCTCAATTGAGAGATGGCTACTTTAAATGTTTTAAGACATCCATCTAGATAAGAAGTTTTTCATTCAGCTAAAGAAATGCCACAATTTTCTTGTGCACGTTTTGAAATCCATGTTTGTAGACTAAAATGCTTTTAGCAACATACCCTGAAATTGATTTTTTTAATAATTTTATGTTATTTTTTATACCTCACATCCTCCCAGACTCTGCAATAAATATTCCATGAGCTTTCCATGCGTTTATAACCCACATTCTACCAAAACTTATATCCCTTTTATTCAATCTAAAGTGGAATTATATGCAAAGTATATCATACATCAAGAATTTATAGCTATATTTAGAAGACTAGTGATATACAAAATAATTTTTCTGTTAGGTGTTAGTTTCTTCCTGTACTCAAATATGTTAAGACAGTCAGGTTAAAGCAAAGCTACTGATAAGTAAGTTTATTACAGATTAGCACAGAACCTTTAATATGCTAAAAAATACTGAGACTTTAAAAAAAGAAACCCTCCCAAATGTATTTATTTATATTACACCTAGCAAAAACATACTGACAGGAAGTAGGTTTTGCAAGAGCATGTGCCACATTATAAATAAAGAAAAAAAAGGGTTGCCTATTTTCATTTCTCCATATTCATAGTTTTATACTTCTCACTTTCATTGTTGAGGAAACAAAAATGATCCTCTTAGGTTAGTGTGTTGACAATAATTATCTATATCAATTGCAGAAGGATTTTGTTAAATTCCCCAGAAAATAAAGTAGGGATATTTTTCTGATTGGACTCCCCAAAAAACTAGAAATGATGTTTTGAAAATATTTATTCCTCCTTGGCAAGAGACATGATTTCTGATTAGAAATGGGGTGTATCTGAATCCTTCTTTAGGGTACTTAGAAAGTTGGATACCTACCTTTTCTAGGTAGTGATGCTGGACTAACCCAGGTAAAACAATGAGGTAACTATTGACTCTTATTAAAGTTTATTAATATTTGGGCCAGCAGGTGGCATGGTCATTAAGGGCATTGGATTCCACATGACCAACTGTGGTTCGAGTCCTGACCTGGCAGCTTGCTTTCTCACTTTCTCTTTCTTTCTTCCTATGTCTCTCTCTAGTCCAATCAAAAAATAATAATAACAAATGGAATTAAATAAATAAATAATTCTTTAAAAATTTATTTACCTTCAATCATTATACATGTTAGAGCACTGAATATGTTTTTTAAACATACTCAGTATGTGACAATCAAATCACGGGTATTATCATACGCAATATTTTCAACAGAAAACAATCTTGCGTCTGTTAAGAGTATTTTCTTTTCCTGAGTCCTTCAGGAAAGTCCACCCAGCCTCTACTGTTCACTCCTCCCTTATAGAGTGTCTGTAATCTACACTGGCTCTCTGTCATTTCATACCTTCATATCCTTCAGTTTCTGCAGTAGGGTGAAGACAGCACAGCACACAAGAAGGTAGTGAGTCACAGAAGTTCTCTTCAGTTTTCAGCATCAAGTGAACTCTTACACACCTCCTATTTTTCTTACTGACACCTTTGTGTGTGATGCAATGCCCATCTAATTTCCTACTCTAAGTTTTCTGAGATAGAACTGATTAGATTATATGTGACTCCTAAACGAATCAATGCTTCCATCTCATGAACGTGATTAAGTATAAGGACGACTAAAATAGGACTCTTTCTGGAGAAACCAGGAGAGGATGACAAAGGTAGCTGCCACATTTGCCCATCTTCAATAAGGCGAATAAAACAATGCAATTAGTTCTCAATTTTGTCTATTTTTCTTCCAAGTTTTGCCTTCCTCTTCTCACAAGTCTCCATTATTTTTAAGGTCTGATTGATCTGCACGTTTGCTCCTATATATCTATTTAATAACTTATTTGAAGTGTTTAGATGTACTCGCATATATTGATGTGATAATAAATGTTTCATAATTTGCATCATTTTAGTATATGAGTCAGATCTGATGTCTTTTATGAAATCTTTTAAATATATATACTTTCTGCCTTCTCTCAGAGAGGAAATTGGGTTGAACTAAGCATTAGTTTGATTTAATAATACAATGCTCTAGAAGTGGCCTGGAATTAATCTAGTGTTTCTACAACATTACATGCATGTTCTTTTTTAACGCTTGTGATTGAGTTGTCTGTATGTTGTTGTCAGGTTAGACACATGCACACATGAGAAAGAGAGAGAGACAGCTCCTCTAAGACTCAGTCACATCATGATACCCTTCCTCTAGTTCCCTAGTCTGCAAGAATTCTTTGCATACACACATATGCCAGATGTGCTTCAGGCTGACCAGGCCTGGGATTTGAAAAAAGTGAGCATGTGACTTCTAGCTCAGCAGTTGGACATGTTACTGATTGTGCCACAGAGGATGGGCCAAGTTGCCTGTATGTTGACAAACAAGTAAATTTTATAGTCTTAATAAATCTGTACCCAATATCATGTTACTGTTTGTAGAAAAGCACAGATTAAATGCTATGGTATTAATCCTCAGAATAATAATGAGAAAGAGATGGCTATTGAACGTGAGCTGTGAAATATTGCTCTCAGGGACTAAAAATGAAGATTTTCTGTGGAGACTTCTCTCTCCAAATTCACTTCTAGAATGGTGTCCTCTCCATCTCTCCCTGTCTTTCTCTGTCTTTCTGTGTTTCTTTGTGTCTTTTATTTTTATTATTTTTTTTAAGGTAAAGTATTTTTTGGGCCCTCAAGCTCCTCCTTTATCTTTCTAATGCATGCCTTCCCCCCCCCCCCCCTTTTCCCATTTAGGTACAAACCCAGGCCCTTCTGAAATGGCTACTGAACTTGAACTTTAAAATACTGCTTTTGTGTGGTGTGCACATGCATGCCGCAATTATTTTTTTACTTTTTAAAATTAAAATATAAAATGCTTTCATTGTCTTTTTGTTTTCTTTCTTCTTCTACTGTTTCCTTTCTTTTACCTTCATCTCTTGGATGCTCAGCTTTTATGCACTGAGTGTCTAGACAGGTCTAAGTGGACAGTATCCAAACATCTGAAAACTATTAGGGTCAGAATATTTCTCAATTCCCACTGAATATGATGTACAAAGGGTGAAAAAGAGAATGGAAGAGAAATTGCAGATTATCTCCTCCTGCACATCTCTGAATGCTCAGATTGAACTTCAAGAATTAGGAAGAAATGCACAACCCACCAGATGACCAGAAATCACTGCCGGAGCACAAAAAAATATGGAAAGCAAGATAATACCTCTCCTCCAAGGGAAAAGATGACTCCTCCTTATCCACAGATGGTACAATGGAAGTCATGGAAATGTCAAATAAAGAATTTTGACTATTCATAGCAACGAAGCTAACAGAGACTGATCCACATGCCAGACTTCTGGGTTGTGTGGAGGCCTTGCTGCATATGCTGCCAGGCACATGCATGTCTACGATGCAGGGCAGGCTGAAGTCGGGGGTGGATCACAATGTGAAGACCCTGTTGTAGGTGTTGTCTTCCTGTCTCTCTTTCTGTCTCTTACTCATGGAAGAAAGAAATAAAAAAATAAAAGAGAGAGAAGGAATAGTTAACTACTTTTACTATTTTTACATCTTAGTCTCAAATTAAAACCATTCAGAAGGGAATACAACCAAAGCATATTTAACAAGGAAGTATTAGCTTCAATTAAATAGTGGATTTTTAGTTAAGGCCTAGGATAGTGTCCTATATCTTACTAAAGATCTATTTTAAACTCTTTTATAAGGCTCTCTTGGATTTAAAAGATAGTTTATCTCAATAAGCTGATAGATTTTCAAGCAAGAACTTTTAAAATAGATAATGAGTTATTTATTGGGAAATTTCCCTTCTCTCCCTCGTTCTTTTGTAATTTCAAATCTGTTTTCCATGGTGTTTACACATTAAAAATCTGACTTTATTAATTATTTGAATTTTCTCTTGTCCTTTTAGTCTAAGTCATTGTAAATATGTTTTTGGAAGTTGGTAGCATTGAAAATAGAAATAGATTTGTTTTACATACATAGAGCTTCCCCTCTCTCCAGTTAAATGGGAGTTTCATTTTATTATTTCTGTGGAAGGAAAGAAAATCTCTGACTTGAAGTGTCTAACTTTCTGTCAAGAAAGAGCAGCTGAGTTTGTTATTATGCAGAGAGAAAAGGAAATCATGAAGCAATTTCCTTATTTTCTGCCGTCATAGGTAAGTTTTCACTTCAGTATTCTGGGCTCTTTATTTCTTTTGTCTTTTTATACTTTTAAGCCAAGAACAAGAATAAGCTCCTAAGCATCCATCCATTCCCTGTTCTTTTTATAATAATAATAAAAAAAATTTTAAGTGTTTTCTCATGTTTTTGTCATAATGAATGTGCCTAATTGGAGAGAATGCTTCAAAAGCAGTTATTTTTGAGGAAAATAATTTCAGATTAACATTAACAACATATTGTTTCCACTAGAAGGTGAATTTTACTCAACTAAAGAATTAAAAGGAAAAGGACACATAGGATCTTGCAGCTGAGCAAGATGGATGACTAGAAGCTCTTAGCATGTTCTCTTCACAAAGGCAGCCATAACAAAAAATAAACAGTAATATCTTGATAAAAATAATGAAAGGAGCGGGCCAGCCCTTAGCATGACTTCTCTAAAAAGACAGTAAAAACAAAAAATAAACAGTAATATTTTGATAGAAACAGAGAAAGGAGACTACACCAAAGGACTAGCAGACCTCTATGGAGCTCAGAAACCTAGGATGGACATGCAAAACATGGAAGGAAACTTCTCACTGCTGCTATCTGATCCCACAACCAGGATCACCACTGAACCAGGAAGAACTTTCTGCAAGGAAAAGTATCCTGTCTCCTCAACCACCACCTTGTATGCCTACAGTCTGCACCACTAGGGACCACTGTGGTCCACACAAACACTAACTTATAGAAGGGAGCTGCTGGAAGACCGCACAGGTGAGCTTTGCCCGGAGAAGAAGCCAACACTGTTCCCATCGCTTATACATTTTAAATTGACATATTTCCAATAATGGTAGGACATAGAAGATCTAACAAGCTTAAATTTACAAGGAAAAAAAATTTTCATTAGGAAAATTCCATTCACTACGTGATACTTTAGTTGAAAAGGTGTCAAACTATTGTATCAAGTTACTCAGAAAAAGATTTAACAATAGGGGTAATCCCCAACCTACTTACCTCTCCTTCTATATACATCCACAAATGAGCTTACTCCTCTTTAAAGAAAAATGAAGACCAAAAAAATGTCCAGTAAAGTCTAGGAAGTTATCTTTTAAATCTAGACTTTTTTTTTTTATTATTGATAGAGAGATTTTTGTTATAGTACATGTGTGCTTGTTGGAGACACAGAAAGACAGAAAGTGAGAAATCACATCCTAGGGGGGATGGCCATGCAGCAATCCCTTCTCCGCCATTCTCCTCTTGATTTATTGGGCACACATGCACATGTGCCTGGTGTGTTTCAAGCTGCCAGGACTGGGACTCAAACCAGTCTACTAAGTGAGAGTCCATTACACCATCTGCTGGTCCCTCCAGGCCTGTATTTACCAGACATGTTCAGCTAGGTCTGAATTTCAGCTTGTATAAACAAAGACAACTTGTAACACTAACAGATGGAATGAAGCCATCATATACAATCAGCATCCAGTGAGAATATTTTGAGAGATCAGATAAAGAATGCAGTTCTATGTCCACTTCTCAGATAGCCCATGCAGAGCTATCTTATTTAGCTTACCTTACACATTTATTACTTTGATTTATGCATCTCAATTTCACTGAGACTGCTTCTTTGAAGGTCATGAATACTCATGATTAACCTAATTTCTTTATCTCTTAATAGTATGTGACAAAGTTAGCCACTTTATGATACCTGGAACATCACCCCCATCCAGGACTTCTGTAGTGTTTCTCCCACCTTCTTTCTCTCCAAACTTCACTGCCTAGGTAAACTTGTCTAATCCATACCTTTAAATAACTTTTATCTGGTGATGGTATGCAAATATTTATTTCTATACCTGAAATAAATAGTCATGTCTAATAGGCAATTCTAACTTTCAAGTTTCATACATCCAACATAGAGATCTTGAACTTTCTTCTTCAACTCCAATCCTCCTTATAATTTTCTCCATCTCAGCAAAAGGCACCACAACCCATTCAGCTTTTTAAATTAAAAAATCTGCAAGACAACCTTTATGCTGTACTCATAGAGCCAAAGATATGTATATTTTGAAAATTTACTTTTTGCATCGTTATGTGAGCTTTTGATGTTTGAAGGTTTAGCAAGATTACTGGAAGAGAACTTGACTTAAATGTATACTAGGTTATAAAGTAGAAATTCTGGAAAGTATTCTCAAAAATTAAACAATTCCCTACCTTTGCTTGTTGACACTTTGACAGATGACATAACAAAAAACCTCTGGTCATAGTAATAAAGATGCTGCTAAGAGTGACAGCTGTTATTCAGCTAATTGACAACAAGAGACATAAATATATCAAAGGAAATACATTAGGATATTACTCAAGGGAACACCGTCTGTTAGGAAACATTCAATGTGTGTTATTGAGAATGAGAACTCATTTTTGAATTACAACACTGAACAGTTGGTTACCTCTTATAAGTAAAGACACTAGTTGCAAAAATAATGATTATCTAATTGATAGGCTAATAGATAGTAATGATGAGCTAAAGAAAGTCCTTCCTAAAGGTTTTTCCATTTCAACAATTTTTCAGGATTCTGTGTGCTATTTCAAAGAGATCTTGCAAGCATAGTAAAATGTCCTTATATGGTTTTTGTAAAAAATATTTTCACTCAAGTGTAATGATCACTAAATTTCAAAGTTCCATGGAAATTCTATTGTGTTATGACTTCCGCCCTTATAATGCATATGAATAACCTCTGAAAGGAATATATTACTTTGTGATGTAAACCAGAGAAGTTGATTATGAATTATGATAATTTTAGGAATGATATGAATTAGTAACCTACCAAAGTATAGAAGTGAATGATCTTAATGTTACAATTCAGGTAATTTCAGCAAAATGAAACTCAGGTGCTCATAAGCTACGTATGAAATATTAACTTGGTAGTTATCATCATCATTGGCCCTATCTCCACACTAAAGGAAAAGAGAAGATTTTGAGCAACTTTTAAGCTAACTTATCCAAAAGATTTAATTTTGGGTTTACATGCAAAATAATATAGGCATCTCTGTTTGATATCTCCTTCTCCACAGCTTTGATGAAGTCCCACATCATTTACCTGACACTATTTCAGAATTGTCTTTTTGATATTATTTTCATCAGATAATCGCAAGTATTCCTGGATTTTGCTTACTTGGACTAAAGTAACAAGTGTAGGTTTCCATTGTTCAACGTGAAAAGTGGAAAGACCTTGCTTTTTTTCCCTCAGTTTTTATTACTATTACCCTCACCAATCTAAAACTCTAGAAGAGTTACCCAGACTTTACTCCAGCTTTTAAAAAAAGCTATAAGCCTACCCAACTCTGGACCCATTAAATCCAAAATCTGGGGCTATGATTGTTAAAAAAATCATAATACAAAGTGGGTAATTGAAATATATTTGATTTACTGAAATATCTAAATTAAGGACTTTCAAAGGAATCTGTCCTATTATTATTTCTAGAAACAATAAAATGCAATGTATTTAGGGGTCAAATAATCCAAATAAGTTTTAAAAAATGAAAGGCAAGGATACTGTACAAAATCAGGTCAATTTTTTGAGGTATTATAATATTTACCATGGTGGTATTATTTGATTTAAAAAATAACAAACGTGAGAACAATAAACCTTGGTCCAGTCAAGGGACAAGCAGTTAGCATAATGGCTATGTCGCTCGACTCCCATGTAGTTGACTGTGGGTCGAGTCCTGGTCCTGGTGGCTTAGACTCATGCCAGGCGTATGCTTGTGTGCCCAAGATCCTGAGAGGAGAATGGAGGAGAAGGGATTGTGGCGTGGCCATCTCCCCTGGAGGATGATTTCTCACTTTCTGTCTCTCTGTCTCTCTCTGTCTGTCTGGTGAGTGCACGTGCCCTATAGCAAAAACCACTAAAAACAAACAAACAAACAAACAAAAAAACACCACCAACAACAACCTTGGTCCAGTCAAGATGATGCAAGTGTGGTCGGGCAAGCACCTTCACTATGTTGGAGTCATATTGGAGGCTCTGAGTTTGGCTTCCTGGCCGACGTCTACATGCTGGGCAGTGTGACATGGGACTGCCAGGGGTCCTTGTCTCTTTCTCTCAATAAATTAATAAAACTATGCACTTAATATAAGACCCTAGGAGCCCACAAATGGCATAGCACTTACGTGGCTGGACTTTCACATGGTCGACTCTGGTTCGATTCCTGGACTCAGTGGCTTTAACTTCATGTTGGTCAAGTGTATGTGCATGCCTAGAACCCCAGAAGAAGAAGTGATTGTGATGTAGTCATTCCCTCAAGGGGATGATTTCTCACTTTCCCTCTCACAGTCTCTCTCTCTGTCTCTCTCTCTCTGTCAAGCACACTTACCCTAAGACAAGAACCTCTTTGAAAGAAAAAACCCTGATACTGAACAGTGACTACAAACATTGTCCTAAGCACTTGACATATTGACCTAACTCCATGAGTAGACTTTCCTTCGATCTTTACAAGGAAGGAAACTGAAGCACAGAGCTATTAATAATTTCCTATGGTTGTGCAGATAATGAGGAGAAGAACCCAATTTCCAACCTGGCAATGTGGCAATAAAACTCCTGCTTTAAATACCACACACTATAGTCTCACTTGAGGCTAAACTTGTGCAAACTGCTAGCAGCTTCATAAGCAAGTTCCTTTGTACTGGCATTGGGTATCTAATGACATGCAACTGAAAACGTAGTGAATTAAATACAAATGATTAATACGTACTAAAAAAATTGGCTAAATGACTATCCACATGAGTTTAAGAGTGTTATATGAGTTTAAAAGATAGTGTTCTAAGTCTTTATAATGACATTCCACTGTTAATGCAACTCAGAGATAATTTTTTCTTGATTATTGCTAATTCCGCTCTGATATATTTCCTTTTCTCTCTCCCTTTACAAATTGTCTTATATTGTTTGTTAATAGTATCTGATCTTATTGCTTTACATTTTTATAGTACATCGACTCATTTCCTTTTTGAAAGTAAATGTAATATAACTAAATTTATGCTTCTAAATTACTTTGACTTATAAAAAATAAGTCAATTACAGAGGAGCATTTTTACATTATGACAAACTAGGAAAACTTCCTGATGGTAGAATTTTAAAAATTACTTTTAAGTGGCTTGGTTTCAATTTACTAGTGATGGATTTTATTCCTATGATTGAACAAGACTTTTTATATTTGCCTCTAGAGCTGTATTTATGATGACACATTAACGTGGCAGATTATTTGGGAAGATATTATTTATCCCAGTTTACTAGGGAAGGAACTAAGACTCAGAAGTTTAGTTGGTGTCAGTTCTGACAGTTTCTATGTAACAAAATCAGTGATTTGGGAAAAAAGATATTTTGATTCTAGAACTAGGGTATTTTCCATATCATAGGTGAATGGAAATGACTCAGCTGCTTTTTTACTGACATTAACTTTTCAAAAATTGGTAAAAAACATAAGAAACTTTAAGTAAGGGAGCCCAGAAAACTCCAGGAGATTTATACTAGGTTAGAACCTACCCATTACATGTACAAATGAATTGATGGTGGAATGGTAGACTGGTAATTTATTTTATTGAGGTAGGTTTCAGCAAAAATATAGATTATTCAATGAGATCCAATCACCATTGCTGAGTGGTTGACCAACATGACACATAAATTGCAGTAAGAATGTATGTGAGTGATGACAATAATGTTAAGGAAACGAAATCAAGAGATACCATCTCTCTCTACATCCAAAACAATTTTCACTTTTGAGAATTATGTGTTTAGTGAATTAATAGCTATATGTCGACTCACAACCAAAGATTGGAACTTTAAATTTCAATACTGATGATACCACTTCCTAGAAAAGTCCTTTCCCCTTCTGTCAAGAAGTATCATAGATCTAGCATAAAGGTTTTGCAGGTATAAACTGTCTAGGATATTATGTCTGGTCTCTGTCTGGGCCAGATTATTTTATAACTTTCTGTATGCCTATCATATAGCTGACTCCTCATATCCCCCAGCTGTTCATATGTAACCTTCTGGATTATACAACACAACACTCTAAAACCAGGGCTGAAACAATAAATGCAAGTAAGTGATGTCCTTACTCAGCTGAAATTCTTTGGACTAGTCCTGAAAGTTTGGAGACATTTTGTCTGACTCATATTATTTAATGAAGTGATGGCCAATATTGATCTTTAGTCCCTACACTCTCATGGCCAAGTTCTCACTGATCAGTTTAGATTTGTGCAGTTGTTCGGAATACTCTCAGATTGATAATCTCAGAATCAGAACAAAGGTGATTATTACGTCTGTAATGGAATCAGTCAAAAATTACCAGAAGTATTGAATTCCACATTAGGAGTGACCAGAGTCATTTCAATGAAATTGGGATTCTGTCAGTTATTTGACTACGACGCCCTCTTCCCAGATAATATTGGAATAACTGGTATTTTTCCAGATTTCTAATTTTGGCTTTATTTTAGACCATCTCTCTATTCTTTCATAATCCCATTCTTCCCATGGATGAATTACAACTTTAGTGACTTTATGGTCACTTGGAATGCAAATTAGACTCCTTCAGGTAATTTTGTATTTCTTTGTTTTAGTTCACTAGGCCTATTTTGTAACAGTAATTTCTTTTTTTCCTTTTTTTTTTAATTGGTAGAAAGGGAGATAGATGTATAGTAACTTTCAAATTATAGTGAAAAATAAGGACAATATCAAAAGCAACTTTTACTGAGTTTAATTTTTTTGATATTTATTAGATGCACCCTTTAGAAATTTTTTATACGCTTATGAAACTCTGAGATCCTTGAGCAGAAACACTATGTCAGCAATCATCTTTGTATCCCCATGTCCAATATGACATATTTTATAGAAGAGGCAAGCAAAATACAACCACTGGATAAATAACTACATGATTTATATAGTCCTCAGAATAATATTTATATACTTTTTGTCTCTTGTTACTATGTTTTTTTGGTGTGTGCCTGTGTATCTAGTGACAATTTCTCGAGTATTTTTTAAGAGTTATTTTATTTCACTTTGTTTATTTAAATTTGACCACATAAAATGAGAGAGAGAGAGAGAAATAGAAAGCGAGAAAACAAGCCACCAGGTTCAGGACTTGAACCACGGTCGGTCCCATGGGAGTCCAGTGCCTTTAACCAGCATGCCATCTGCTGCCCCCACACCCCCTGGAAGTATTTTTAACATGTTTATAATATATCAGATGAACAAAATAGAAAGTGAAAACAAGAGTGACACTGACGGCCTGCTCAATAGCCTAGTGATTAAGGAAGCTAGATTCCACATGGCCAATGCAGTTTGAATCCTGGCTCTGGTAGCTTGAAAAATACACTGGGCCCATGTACATGCAACCATGCTCAAAACACGAACAGGAGGGAGAAAAGGAGGAGGTAGGATTGCAATGTGACCACATCCCATTGGAAGGTACTTTCTTTCTCTTCCTCTCTGTCTGTCTCTGGCAAACACAGGTGTCCCCTAGCAACAAAAACAAAACAAAACAGACGAAAAATGAATGAACTATTGGAAAGTAAAATATACTCCTTTTCAAACAAGAAGAGATGGCAACGCTTTGTTATTTACATAGCAGCTGGTCAAATTTGTAGCAGTAAAGGATGAAGCTTATTTATAAATAAGTATGTGATGCTGAAAACTGGAACTTCTTATCATTTCAACATACATTCACTAGGAGTTGAAAGTAAAAGCAATTAGAATATGTTTTCAGATTTAGCAAGCAATATAAAACACCTATGCAATAACTTCCATTGGAGGTGGTTTATTTATCACTGCATTTCTGATCGAGTTGTGGTGGCACAGGTAGCAGTGTGCTGTTCTGTGAGGCTGGGGCCATATCGCTGGCCCAGACGGATTAAATTTGTGGACCCACCTGGACAGGTTGAATGTCTACACTGTGACCCTAGCTAACTGGGAATTGTGCTCAGAGAATCAAAAGGACAAGACCTTGACAAAAATATATGTTGCTCTGTCTTTCTGTTTTTCATTCTCAAACATCCTCTCTCTTTCTCCAAAGTAAATAAATAATTGTATTACTTTCTTAAACTCAGCTCTCTTAAATGTGTATTTGCCTAGGAAAGTGAACATGTCACATTGTAGCACGAGTCTGAAAATACTGAAAATAATATTATAGAATAGTTTAAGCACCATATTTTATCATTAGATGTTTGTTAGTGATGTGCATTCACATAATTAAATTATACTCATGTCTACTATTAAAAATAATCGCCAAGATATTTTTGTGCTTGATAGTTTTAGATATTGCAACATCATGCTAATGTATTTTGATGACCTTAGTATTATTTAATATATGATGAGACACCCAATAATGCCAGATGGACTAGGACAGATCAACAAGTCCTCAGGGTATATAATAATCATGTAGAGGAGGAAATATAATTACAAATTATAATTATATTTAACTTGAGTTTCTCAAGGAAATGAATAAAACATAATTGCAGCGTAAGTATATACTTGTAGTTAATGAAAGCTGTTTCACAAGAGGATATGAAGGGATATTTTATAATAAACACCAAAGGCAAGAAACTGTGAATTAGAATAAGAAAAGACATTTTTGGCAACAAGTAAGGTCCTAGATTAAAACTGCTCATAGAAATGCCAGTGATGATGCAAACAATGGTTTACCTCTAACTCTGAATGAGAGCCAGGGTATGCAAGCAGTTATATAAATGGGATAAAAACGCTTGAGTGGATTTGCTGCTGAGCAGCAGACAGGCTTCACAAATGTTTGGGTACATCTTCTATCATACAAATGGCTCATAGTTTTATGGAATTTTAATTTTCTCATAAGCAAAACCAAATGCCCATAGGACATGATGAAACCCTCATTTTGTGAAGCTTATGCATATTCTGTTTTCTCTCAAATAAAAAATATGAATACAGTATTTTAAATGAAGAAAAATGATAATACCAAAAATATAAGATAATGGTTAGAGAGAATCTTGAGAAACCTTCTCCTTTTCATGATGGCCCAAGTGAAAGAGTAGCAGCTCCTATGCCCATCTTTTATACCTTGCCTATTGATAAAGGAAAGCATGATTCTTACAGAGGGGGACAATGAAACTATTGCCCATAAAATTAATGAAAACCCAATGCAGCTAAGAAAACAAAACAACACAAAAAGACAATGAAAAAAAAATACCCATTTTTCCAAAAAACAAAAGCAAAAGCAAAAACAAAAACAAAAAACACCTTTTCTGATCATGAGGAAGGGGTAAAAATATGGGTTATACCCAGCATTATAGTTGGAGAAGGGTAGAAAAGTTGTGAAGGCCACATTTCTTAATCCTTGGGATTCAATGCCTCTAAAAACCTGCCTCAATCCAGATATTAGATAACACCACACTAACCAGCAAGCTAATATCCTTTGGGTATAAATAACCATCAAATAACAGCTGGGGGAGTTGTAAAGGACCCTATGATGCATGGTGCAAAGAAAAGAGTTAAGTGTCAAGGGTGAAAGAACCTCTGACTTACTAACTCCCATCTTAAGCACAGTATGTCACCAAAGGAATTTAATAGCTATAGAGCACTGAGGGTAGCCATAGCAACAATAAACCTTAAATCCACTTGAGCTCCTGACTTAGATTAATAAAACTCTCTCACTAAAGTCCAAAGTTATTTATCTCATTCTTTATGATCCTACACAAGATATCTGATAATATAAAAACAAAGATGAAAATACTTAACCCTTTAAGACTTAACTCACAAACCTCTACCTGATTATATTTCCCAAAAGATCCCAGAGAAGGCTTTCATCAAGGAAACAGGGAATACACTGAAGAGAGAAAACTGGTATATTTGAGAATGTTCTTGAAATCTACCTTCTATAGGATGAGGTTTATACCAAAAAAATCTTCCCTTGAAACTGGGATTTCTAGTAGCAATAGACATTATTACACCCTGTAACGGTGGGGTTGGATTGAACAACAACACTTAACCATCCAAAGGAAGATGTAAATTCTGTGAGGGGTAGTAATTGCTGAGGTGGCAATCCAAAGCCATAGTTAGTAAATGGTTCATAGCTCATGTGTTCTTTTCTTTTTTTTTAAAGAGATTTTTGCTATAGGGCACATATACTTGCTAGAGAGACAGAGAGACAGCAAGAAATAACTCTCCTCCCCCCAGTGGAGATGGCCATACCACAATCCCTTCTCCATTCTTCTCTTGGAAGTTTGGACATGCACTCATACTTGTCCATTGTGAATTTAAAGCCACCGAATCCAGGACTTGAAACATAGTCATCTATGCTGAAGTCCAATGATGTAACCATTCTGCCATTTGCTGGTCCTGCTCAAGGTGTTCTTATGGATGTAATAGAAGAATAGATGATTAGGGTTTGCTTGGCTTGTATAACAATAATAATTTTTTAAATAGCTGACATCATCTCTCACAGTAGAAAATTTGGACCTTAATTCGCATTTCACTAAGTCAAATCACAAAACTAAAGCACATTAAAAGGTAGTCTGGGTTCCTAGAAGGAAACATGGTATAATTCCATGGCAATTATATATAATAAACAGTCCTTCAATATTTTCTTAAAGTTCTATGGTAAATAGATTAAAAAGATATGGCATATATACTATATGGACTAACATTCAGTCATAAAATAAATGAGACCCTGACATTTGATAGACAGTGGATGAACATGGAAGAGTTAATGCTAAGTGAAGCTAGCCAGGCTCTGAAAAAGAAACGTTGTATGTCCTCACTCAATATATACCATATGTCTGCGCTCTATGGAAGAAACTGAAAGATTGGAAGGCATAGTATGGAAAGCAACTGTGGATGCTAGAGACAGTGTGGAAGGAGGGTGGACAATGGGGAGCAGGAGAGAGGAAATGGGGGAGAACAAAATACTTAATGGACACAAAAATTGAAACTTATCTGTTGATTATTATGTAAGGCAATCAGTAAGGTAACAGCTTTGGACCAATATGCAGTGAATGCACGCTGGGAAAGTTAATTTTGTATGGGACCAGCAGATGGTGTAATGGTTAAGTCGCTGGACTACCATGTTGTCAACCATGGTTCAAGTTCAGGACCCAGCGACAAACCCACCAGGTGCATTTGTGTGTGTGCCCAAGATCCTGAGAGGAGAATGAGTGGAGGAAAAGGGATTGCGGTGTGGCCATTCCTCCTAGGGGATTATTTCTTGCTTTCTGTATCTCTATCACTCTGGTGAGTGCATGTACCCTATAACCAAAAAATCTCTCTAAAAAAATTAATTTTACCTTAATTAAATGTAAAAAATATATTAAAAAAGAAAAAAGAAAAACAGGTTTATGGTCATTTTCCAGGGTTATTATTTGCTAGGAAAAAAAATGCCCAGATTTTCAAAAACAATTTGCTAAGGGCTTTTGAATTGACACTGGTAACAGTGTTAATACAATTTAACATAGAACTTTTATTAGATAATGTGATCTATGCTATCACCTGACAGAGATTTCCCCCAAGACTATCTCATAGAGGGTAGTTAATTCCAAGTTTCTGAATACATATTTCAAATAGATACGTTTAACTGCTGGAAAAATCCCCACTGTAGCAGAGATGTCTATTATGAGTTTAGTATCATACCCACCAACTAAAAGTTCATTTGGACATGCAGCTTTCACTTTGTTCAAAGGAAATGGCATTTGGAATTACGGGTAGGTCTTCCTCTTATAGAACAAATACCTTCTGTCTTATCTGAAATGTATTGGGTCTTCAGAAAAGTCATGACGTATTTATCTATGTTTTTCTATGCAAAATACATCACGACTCTCCCAATGACTCTAATAGATATGAGAATCCAATCTTGCAGGAGCTAAGAAATAGTTCCTTTTATTTGTATGTATCTCCTGGGTCTCTTAGGCTTCATATCAAGAATATTAATTACTGGTATTAGGACCAGCAGTTGGTGTAATGACTATGTCGCCGGACACCCATGTAGTCGATTTCCCACTTTCTATTTCTCTGTCTCTGTCTTTCTGGAGAGTGCACGTGCCCTATAGCAAAAACCTCTCAGAAATAAAAAGAATATTAATTACTGGTATTTATGAGATGAATCTTATTGTAAAAATATGGAAAATTATTTGAATACACAGAAGAAAACTTTGAGAAAATGGAAGAGAAAACGTGAAAATTAAAGTCGTTTTCCATTTTACAGAACCCTTTCCTCCCTTCACTGTCCCTGACCCTATCTTTATGCCTCCCTGCCTCAACCTAATTCCAAGCAAGGAGAGGGGAGGACTTTTATATGGGGAGAGGGAGTCCCTTTATTAGATTTCCATGTAAAGAGAGATGAGGCAGGACTTCTTTAGCTGATAATGGGTTTAGGATACAACTTTGTATGCCTGGTGTCTTAGCCCAGATACTACCTCCAAGAGTCTCCTAATCACACAGCATGTTCGCTAGGAAAGCAGACTTGATAAAGAGCCCTGTTGGGGAAATCATAGATAAATTGGGTAAAGGACTGATTTTCCATTATGAAGGCAACAGGATGGAGACTAATGGCATTAGTCACTTGGAAAAAGGAACATGAAGGTGTTAAGCTGGTAAATGTTAACACAGGATGCAAAACCACAGTGTCATATAATTTACATTGTTCTTCTCTCAATGTGAGGAAAACCAGAACTTCTGTCTGGATTGCAGGCAAAGCCCAGGTCATTGAGAAGCTAGCTGGGCTCGAGAGTCATCCACGTGCCTTACCTGCCGCTGATATTATTCCTGCAAAAGCCTCTGTTCCTTGTGCTCAGAAGTATGCAGAAGCTCCCCAGTGTATATTTTCATTTACAGCCCCATACATAGAGGTGTGCCAGGGCTACTGCATGGAATTCTGCAACCAGCAGACTTTAGCCCTTTGCTGAAGTGAGCACTTTGGGCTCCAGAAGATCACCACGTGAAGGGAAGCTGACTATGCACCATCTCCCACAACTATGAAGAGCTAAGTGTGGTAGAGACGCATCAAGAAGAGTTGCTAATGGCCAGAGCTCAGGACTTTCTGCTAACAGTGAGTGAGGAGAAATTGTAGTGGTGTACCCAGAGATGGCTGAGTCCCCTCTTCATTTTTATTAGTAGTTTGACAAGATTTTCTTGAGTTCTCAGGCAGATCAAAATCAAGTGCTAGTCTTAGTTTCATCTTGGCGCTCTTGCCAACTAACCTAATTCAAAACATATTTATAAAAAAATAAATTGACAGCAGGGACCAGCAGTTAGCGTAATGGCTATGTCACTGGATTCCCATGTAGTCTGCTGTGGTTCGCATCCCAGACCCGGTGGCTTAAATTCATGCAGGGTGTGTGTGCATGTGTGCCCAAGATCCCAAGAGGAGAATGGAGTAGAAGGGATTGCAGCGTGACCATCCCCCTTGGGGGGTGATTTCTTGCTTTCTGTCTCTCTGTCTCTCTCTGTCTGTCTGGTGAGCACACGTGCCCTATAGCAAAAACCTCTCAAAAAATAAAAAATAAAAAAATAAATTGACAGCAGAGTGGCAAGAACAGACTAGTATTCAAATTTGGGCAGCAGCAACTCAGTTTGGGGATAATCTAGAGAAAGTCTAAGGAGAAAATAAGATATTTCATAGTATTATATTTGTTGCTCTATTAAGTGAATATTTTCCACTCTGGCCAATCTCCAAAGGGAACAGGAGAAAAAGAGATACTGTTTCCCAAAGCCAGGATTTTTAAAGAGGGATATGTAAAGAAAATTTGGAGAGGGCAAAATTTTCAGCAACGAGAAAAGTAGGCATGCCTACATGGACACAACTTTCAGGAACGAATTGACATATAGCTCAAAATTGACCTCAGAGATGGTAGTGGTGAATCATGTATGTCCACGACCTTTCCTCAGGCCAGTTCTTTTCTTACAGTCTCTTCTGAAGAGATTTCCCAGATTCTTTTGTTTGGGCCCTAGAGTCTGAAGGGGGTTTTGAACAACTAAAAATGCCTATAGATTCTCCTCCAGCTTTTCAGTTATCATATTTAGAAAAATACGACCTAATTTCTCTTATATGACTGTTTATAACATGTATCTGATAATATTTACTGATGGGTCATGTACTTGGGATAAAAGTAGCCAGTTCAAGACTTCCTGTGTCATGGTAACTTATAAATCCTTAAGTGCTCATGTTTTTTTTGAAATTGAATCTGTACAAGCACAGGAGTTAATAACAATTACCAGAGCTGAATTTTTTTAAATTATAGATTTAATATGAATATATAGTAAGATGAAATATATATCTGGTTTGTCTTACAACAGAGAAATTTGTTTTTTTTTTTTTAAAAAAAGGTTTTCTACTTAAAATGAGAACTGAAACACCTCATGAAAAATTGATAGCTGCTTTATCAGAGGCTCTGCAACCTGCCTGCTCAGATACCAGTAATTCATTGTAGAGCTCACACAGAGCAGGAGGAGGCTTCCAAAGGCTATAATTTTGCTAACAGAGCTTGAAAAGCTGATACTAAAACATAGTCAAAGGTAGAAGGTCCACATTTGAAACAGCGAAAAATATTTGTTCATTTGCAAACACATGCTCACAACAGGAAATAGACAGTAGATTATAAGAGGGGTCCAAGATTCCCTCTCTCTTAGTCAAGGAGGAATAAAAGAAAAAATAAACAGTTATAATAGTAGGTATGCTAATATCTTTGATTGAGCCAATATTCAGTGTATTCTGGATGGGAAAAATTCATTTTGTATGTTGTAATGATATACAGTGAATGACTATAAAATAAATTAAAAAAATAAAAAAAGAACTAAAAAAGGAGGGGGTACAAGACATTTGTCATGACTGTAGAAATTACCTAAGAAATCAATCCTATGCTACAGTTGCTATTTATATCATTAGTTTTGTGTCATCAATGAAACTATCTGAATAAAAAAAAAATAAGACATTAGACTCTCATTTTGCTGACAAAAAAATACAAATTTTCAAAACATATTAAAGATCCCTGCTGTTTGTTGGCAGGTCTTCACAGGCCACTGTCTACATTAACCAAAAGTTCTTCCTGACCAACTTTAACAACAATCTGGTGACATTTTTATTTCATAGAATGAATGCTTGTCAGTGGGAACAGTAGATGGGGGAATAGTTATATTGCTAGACTCCCACATAATTGACCATGGTTCAAGTTCCAGACTCGATGGCTCAAATCTCACATCGTGTGCCTGTGCGTGCATGCCCAAAATCCCAAGAGGAGAATGAAAGAGAAGGGACTGTAGCATGCCCATCCCCCTGGTGGTGAGGAGGGGGGTGATTTCTCACTTTCCGTCGCTCTTTCTCTCTGGCAAATGAATGGGTGCTATAGCAAAATTCTCTGTGAAATAAATAAATAAATAAATAAGTAGTATTGTCTAGTTATGATGTATATATGGTGTCTGGATGGCCTGAAGTCTTTTCCTCTGCAAAAACTGAGTCTCAGGGTAAAGATTTTGTTAAATACATTTCATTTCACTTCAGCCCATTGAATAATTGGAATCAGAAATCAGGAAGAGTCCTTTCATTGTCACTGTCTTACAGAAATTATGCAAATATTTAGAGTTTACTTCCTGTTTCCACCAAAAAAGCACTAACCAACAATTCAGATTTCAGCAATGTCACCACCTTTTATACTTTTAGGGCAATATTTCTTTTTCCCCATGACCTTGCAATTAAATACTCAAATATATATGTTTGCAAGTATGTATATACATTAATGTTTATGTATTTGTGTTTATATGTTAAATAAAGTTAAAATATATAGTGAAGAATGTAAAACCCCTCAAATTAAGCTTTAACTCCCATGAAAGCAGAAAACAATATAGTTAGGAATGTTTAAAACAAGTAGATTTTTAATGGACATTTGATGAATGAGTGCTCGTGAATGAGTAGTTTTTGAAGTGTAGTTTCCTCTTCTTAGCACCAAATTTACTTACTTCACAATGAGAATACAATAATAGCTACAACTCAATTTAAAATTGACAAATGTGTTCTTAGGAAGACATTTTGAAGAAAAGTACATTAAGCTGTCAATTCAAAATGAAGTATAAGAGCTGTCTTATAATTTTTTAGAGATGATAATGAATATACTGGCTTAATTTTAAATATATTTATTTTTTAAAAAAATGATTATTGATTGACTTTATTCCATTTGTTATTATCTTTTAATTTGACCAGAGAGAGAGAGAGAGAGACAGAGAGAGAAAGGCAAATGGAAAAAGCAAGTTGTCAGATTCGGGATTTGAACTATGGTCGGCCATGGGGGAATCCAGTGCCTTTAACCACTGCACCACCTGCCAGTCACTTAAATATAATGACTTTAAATGAAGAAGTTCTTTTTTAAAATGGTTATTGTGTATATTACAAGGGACACATAATCAGATCAGGGATTACTTCCAGCTCATGGCATATTTTCTATTACTTGCAGACATTTATGGGTTAGTTTATGCTTACTGAGCCATAAATTATTTCATGATTTAACTCGTGTGTGTGTGTGTGTGTGTGTGTGTGTGTGTGTTCCACTTTGGTTTCTATACTATTTTTCTGTGCCATTATTTTTGTGCATGTTAATCCTTGATTTCTTCCTTCTTGATTTTTGTGTTCGAGATTACACAGTCTTAGTCCCTTAAATAAGCATCTGAAATAGAAAATTTTTAAAAAAAATTTAAAGAGTCCCAGCAATGCTTTCTAGCTTTTTTTCCCTCAGACTGATGAAGACAGAAACTGGCTTTTTAAACTCGTGTTTTATCGTGAAGGCAAAGAATCTCTCTGTCAAGAGAGGTGGAGGATGCTAAAGAAGCTTTCATCTTTTTAAGTTCTGGGCCATTTTTTCTGATGAGGAATCAGCCTCTATTGTTGAAAAAGGGAAGAAATAAGAGCTTTTTGAAATCTTGGGCGTGAGAATTGAGACAGAAGTTCCCACGAAAGAGGATAGAAAAACAGAAGAGAAGGAATAAATCTGTATGCCCATATAACAGCCAGGCAGAGCTCAGCCAGGTTAGGGTTCCGGGCTAGTCTGAGGACTGGAAATTGTTGGACCTGTGGAAAGATTAAAGGTTCAATTAAGCAGACTTGTGGGGACTAGAAGTGGCCACTGCCCTGGTCCTTTCAGCTCAGTGTAGGAGTGTAGGCGAGCATCAGCCTTTGTACCCTCGCCAGTAAATCTGTCACTTGAATTCACCCCAATAGTTCATAAAACCCACATTAAAGGAAGCCCTTCCAAGCCCTGTAGACTTCATCTTCTATACTGCCGTCTGTAGGAGTAGGGAGAAAAAAAGATAAATGGGGAGGGAAAATATTAACAAATAGTTTATGAAATTCTTAGACCTAAGGAAAATAGCTTCCCATTTGAAGTGCCTATCTAGTGTCCAGCTGCCGAAAAATTTAAGGAAAAAAGAAAGGAAGGAAATAAAAAAGAAAGGACACCAGCTAAGACATGGCATCATAGGATCCCAAAGCATTTGAAACAACGGAAATATCCTAACCTACTTCTGAAAAATTGGCAATAAAACAAAATTAACAACAACAAACGCAGATCACCTTAAGAGAAATCACAATGGTATCAACCTCAACAGCTGAAATAGAATAGCACTTTACAAATACTAAATTGTGTAACTTTCAGGTCAGGAAAATGGATAAAGGAGAGCTTTCTGGGTTCTTTGGTGTTCTATATTTTAAACTAGAACATCAAATATCAAGTTTTTGTTTTTGTCTTTTTGTTTTTGCTACAGGGCACATGCATTCACTGGAGAGAGATAAGTGAAAGAGAAAATGAGAAATCACCCCCACGGGGTTGGCCACACCACAATCCCTTCTCTATATTCTCCTCCTGGGATTTTGCATATGCACACAGATGCACTCAATGTGAATTTCAAGCTACCACATCCAGGACTCAAACCATGGTCCCCCATGTGGGAGTCTAGCACCTTAACCACTATGTCACCTGTAGGCCTCCAAATATCACATTTTTTAACAGTGGCCCTGCTGGTCAAGTCCCAGTAGGTAAAATAGAAATACCTACCTAGAAACTAAATTGGACAATAGAGTACACTTTGGTTTTGATTGCATTTTGTTATTGCACACTGCCTAATCAGTGGCTGAATAAGTCTGCAGTTCACTTTCTTCATTTTGTTGTCATCTGCCATTTGTCATCTGGTTTGCTTTGCAAATAATCTTACTCCTGTTTTATTTTGTTTTGTTTTGTTTTGCCATAGGGTGCTTGCACTTGTGTGAGAGAGAAACAGAGAAAGTGAGGAATCATCCTTAAAGGGGGATGGCTACACTGCGGTCCTTTCCTTCATTCTTCTCTGAGGACCCTGCACAGGCACTGGTGTGTTCAATTTTTTTAAATTGGAGTTTTACTTAGAAGATCGCCTACATCCCTTTTACAACTTCCCATAACTCATGTTTTTGCTTTAAATTTAAGGGACGGGCCAGCCAGTGACATGATGATTAAGGCAGCTGGATCCCACATGGTCAATTGTGAGGTTCAAGTCCTAGATTCCAGAGCTTGAGAGACAGCATAGGCTTGTGTGTCTGTGTGTCCCAAGTCCTGAAAGTAGAATGGAGAAGAAGGGATTGCAGCATGGCCACCCAACCATGAGGGGTGCTTTCTTACCACTCTGACTCTGGCAAGAGCATGTGCCATATAGCAAATTAAAAAATAAAAATTAAATAAGACACACACACACATAAATTTTAGAGAAAACTGAATATCATCCCCAAAACAAAAGAATTATACAAAGAAGTCTACAGGGAAAGTTAATACTATAAGACAATTGTTGTACCCTTGAGATATCAATGAGTATGGGATTTTGAGTTTAACTTTTATATTATTCTTCCTTTTTTTCCCTTCCTCTTTCTTTCTCTCCTCTTTTCATCTCTCTCCTTCCCTCCCTTTTAACTTTTTTCTTTAACTTAATTCATCATCTTCCTTTGTTAAATTTAATGAAAATATTAAGTGATCCAAATTCACATTATCAATAGATCAGACACAGAATAAAATAGAAAAAAAAATAGCATGTTATTACAATGAGAAAACTTGAGTACCAGATACTAACTTAAGGCTTAACAAATATAGCATCTGAATTTTTATCTCATATGATAATATCTTCACTGAGATATTTACCTCATTTTGTAATTTTAAAGGTCAAATGAAATATGTCTGAAACACCTTAAAAATATATCGCAGTGCAAAAATATGAGTCATTGTTTTATCTGCTATTCTAAATAACTGTAGAAGGAAAAATTGAGAAAATATTGCACAAATTGAATCTGATTTTTTTTTTTTCTATTAAATCTTACGGGCTAAATGTTACTTGAAGATTCTGGGTAAGTTTGGACAAGAAAAGAAACACCATTCTTTTGCAGCAGTGATTTTTAAAACAAAGAAAGCAGACCTAGAACATTTTAATTTTTTAATCCTTTCTTTACAGGTTATCTAGACCACTTCTGATGGAGAAAACCATAGAAAGTTAGTAACTGCCACAGCCAGTGCCAGGCAGGGCCCATGTCCACTTCCCATGGAGTCGAGGTTGGTGGGGTGTCTGAATGCTCCGCTCAGGGTGTCTGCTCACACTTGCTGGAATCAGTTGTAGCAGATTTTAGTGCACAGGTCTCTTTTCCTGATATTTCTTTGTAAACTCTTCCATGTTGTTAGCGGATTTTTTACGGTCTTTAGAGTATTTTCAGCTAGGTTAGCCCAGAGGGGGCACTCAGACTGGGGGTCATTCACCAGTGCTATGAGGGATTGGATTACTTTGTCAGTTTTGATAGCTGGTTTCCAGTTTTCAAAACTAATTACTGGCAGACAGACCTGCCCGTTTCCATCATGTTCAGGTGATAGATCTTTGTTTTAAATGTGATCTTTGATGGTTTGAATGGGTACTCTGTGGGAAAGTTGATTTTGATTCTGAAGGGCCCCTTGTCGTATGGAGGGTTGTCAGGCACAATAAGCCCTTGCCCGGTCAATACATTAGTATCATCAACCTGGATGTTATGAAAGATTTCCACTCCACATTTGTGGATTTTGTCAAGCTCCGTCATCAGCCTCCTCTGAAATTCTTAATACATGAGACTACGTGCTGTAGTAAGCCCAAACTTGGGCACTAAATAACCTCTAAATATGGATGTATTATTTACTGTAAAGTGGAGAATTCCAGCAAGTGAGAAAAAGGGAAGAATGATAAGTTTAAGCATTTCACGAATGCTACGTGGCTAATAAATGACTGGAAATTTGAACCCATGATTTTTCTCTGTGCCTTTTTCCATCAATGTGTGCTCTTTGCTCTCCCGTATCATGATGACTTGGTAGAGAAAGTAAAGTTCAACATTTTCAGTCATTCTTCTTCAAGAACATTTTTTCTTATTTCCTAACTGGAAAGTGGTCATAGTGAACCAACTGAACTATTATTCCTGGGATCCCTTTTCTTTCACAAGGAACTAACATGTCATAGAAAGAAGAGAAATGTTGACACTTCATTTCCAATATTAACACTTTTGGTATAATGTGCATAGTGCCAATGCTTACAGAAGAAAATTCTGGAAATTTGAAAGTACCCATGCACCATTTCTGAGTTCATTCATTTCAGTTGAGAGTTCTTTTTTAATTTAAATTTATCTATTTACATTCATTTACTATACATGATAGCATACAAAATGAGATTTTCCATCCAGAATACACTGTATATTGACTCAGTCAAGCAAATCAACATATGTGTTATTGTCAATAAATAATTTTCCACTTCTTGTTTCCTATATATTTTGCTTTTATTTTCCCATCCTTGATTCCCTATCTCTCACCCTCTTCTATATCCTACCCTCCTCTTACACTGTCTCTGGTATTTACAGTTGCTTTCTATGCCTTTTTCTCCCCACATTTAATTGATTTACTAAAGATCTTAATTAATCTAAATATTTTCAGTAGCTAGCACAACTGATATATACATATCCATGAATATAAGTCTGACTTTAGGAATAAAACCTCAGTGAGTAGAATGAACATGCTATAAAGTAGATCACAGAAGCAATCAAGCATAAATAAGCATGTCCTTCAAAATATTCTTATTGGCAAGTCAGTCGAAGTAAGGAACTTGAGCAATACGTGTGAAGCATTTGGTGTCTATGAGCTGGATTGTGGATTGTCCCTATAGAAAAACAAATGGCAGCTGCTGAAATGTCAAGTTGTTTTGATTTTATAATAAACAAGGAGAGAGAATCATGATTAAAGCAGTGGATGACCAAGAGTTTGACAAGGTAAAAGTGGGCCACCTTGGTCTAATGCTACCCTGTTTGGTGGCTGTAAGAAGAGGTCTACAGACAAGGGAGGCAGCTTCTACGAAACCCAGATCAGTGACTGCTGCATTTCTGAGCACTGTCCTAGACTCAGGAATTTTTCAACTTCTTGCTCCAGGATAAGCACTGAGAATATTTGTCCAAACATGACCAAATGGGTCAGGAGTCTAGTACCTAAACAGAAATGGCATGAATTCAGAATTTTTTTTGTGGCTGTTTTTATGATTCTTTGGTAAATAAATTCTAGCAATGTTCAGCTTTGTTCCTTAAAATAAAAAGTTCATCGATTCATTTCATTGTTTTTCATGAATATAAGTATTACAGAATGTAATATGCGTACATTTTTATAAAATTCTTTACTGTAAGGAACATCATATTTCTAAGGAAATTAAATGACTCAAGTTATTTTTTTGTTTGTTTTATAGATTAAAAATTAAATTTCAGTATTTTTTTAGAGATTTTTTTTTCAGGGCATGTGTGCTCACCAAAGAGACAGAGATAGGAAGTGAGAAATCTCACACACACACCCCCAATCTGGGGGGCAGGGAATGGCCAGGCTATAATCCCTTCTCCTCCACTCTCCTCTTGGGATTTTGGGCATGCACATACATGCTCCCGGTGTAAGTCTCAAACCACCAAGTCCAGGACTGGAACAACAGTCAGCCATGTGGGAGTCCAGCACCTTAACCACTATGCCACTTGTTGCCTCCCAAATTTTAGGAATTTTAAGAATTTTCTTTCTGACCCTTGAAACCTGGAAACCTTCACGTAATATGCATGACTTCAAACACGTAAAGTCATCTCTGCGACAACCTATTCTATATGAACTTTGACTAGCTGTATGCAGGCTCAGCCTGAAAATCCTTCTCTTCAGGCCTTGTACCTGTCTCCCTTACTCCCAGGAATCTCAGTTCACATCGGTCCTGGATTTGGATCTGTTTCCCTGTGATGCACTATGTCTACCAGCATCACTGTTCTGCTCATCCTGGGTTTATGAAGGTCTAATCTATTGACACGATTGCAGTGTTCCTCCCAACTGGAAGCTATATTTTATGGTAAAGCAGGTGATACTATGGAGTCATGGCCTGGTGGTCCATTGTTATTCTCATTTAACCCAACTCCCGGACACATCTGATATAATAGAAGATGAAGTACTTGTTGAAGGTTTAGCTAACGGGACAGCTTAGTACAGCACCCTGCAGACTGGGATGGGATCTTCCAGGATTCTGAATATACGATGAAACGACAGCTGATATATGGCACTCCATTTCCATGTCTGGCACACATGGCTTTTGGAATCAAGGAAGGCCATTGGCCCTTTTCACCACTGCTTATAGTTTCCTATTATTCTATGTATTCTTTCTATGACCACAATTTAGGCATAATGGATTTTGAGGTACAAGTTTTCAGATTAAAGCTTCTTCTTCAATGGAATGTCATAAATGACTTACTGAACATGGAATATGACTACTAACTGATCATAATGAGGTTCTTAATGCAATAATCCAGCAGGCATAAAGAAATACTGTTACATTGGTAAAAAACTACTGACCTTGATTTTCATTAGAAACCAGGAATTACTGACAGACAGCAGGACAGTAGAAAAACATGTCTAGACCCAGAAGATTAAGTGTAAATGCTATTTAAAGCATTCACAACTTGACCAAGGTAAAGCAAATAAGCACTCCAAATCCTTGGTGCTTAAAGTGAGTAATGGAGGCCAATCAGGACGTTCGCTGATGGTCCAGGCAAATGAAAATGGGAGGCAGAGAACAGAGAGGATCATTCTCACAAACAAATGCAACAATGAAGATTTATTCCCATAATTCTCTTACTTTTAGTCTTTTCAGAGACCTAAGTAGCCCTTTCACTGTATGGGAACTCTAAAATAAAGTAGACTTAATAAGGGTGTGTGTGTATCCAAGTTGTAAGAGCGTAGTTGATATGGGACCTTTCTTGAGCATTATTAAAGATGATCTTGCCCTCTCAGTTTTCTTCTATCAGATAGTGTAGCTGTGGCCAGCACTGTAGGCCAGTGACACACTGACCTTGCTTCCTACTCTGGACTTTGCTGGTAATGTTGCAGTGGAGTCACTGAGAATAGCCCTTTACTTTCCTAAATGGGTTACATGTATGCTCCATGGAGACAGCCTTTGACCAATGGAAGGTAATTCTCTCTTTTATTCCTCCGAGGGTCAGTCCTGACAGGCATCTCATATGACTCTTCAGGAGTTCCTCTGAGAATGAAAAAGCAGGTATTGAACAAATGTTCTACGCGTCTTTGTATCTCCTCTCCCTTTTGTTCTGCATCATACCTTTGTTTTAGAGAGATTTTTTTCTACCAGGCGAGTGACCACATCAGAGAGACAGGGAGAGACAGAGAGACAAAAAAGCAAGAAATCATTCCCCAGGGGGATGACTGAACTGCAATCCCTTCTCCTCCATTTTTCTTTCTGGTTTTTGGGAAAACATGCACATATGCCTAATGTGAGTTTTAAGTCACCAGGTCCAGGATTCAAACCACAGTTGAGTACATGGGAGTCCAGTGACATAACCATTATGCCATCTGCTAGTCCCATGCATCACACCTTTTCCATTCCAGGTCTCTGAGTCACCTTATGCCATGACTCCATGCCTTTTCCGGATTCTGCTGTTTACAGAATGCAGACTTCACACAACTTACGCCATACTCAATGTGAATTTTTTTTTCTCTCATCTTGACAAAGTGGTTGTATTTTAGGCCATGAAAAATGCTGCTGCACTGCTCATTGTCTAGGTCTATTGACCTCCTGGGTTGGTGGTTACACTGCTCAAAGTAGCTGCTTTCTTCACACATGAATCCTGCAATAAGCACGCTCACCATAATTCTTAAGATATTTACTTATTTATTTATTTAAAGTTATTATTTATGTGTTTATTTATTTGAATGCCAGAGGGAGCCCATGTGCACATGTGCATGGGGGAGAGAGATGAGAGAGAGAGATAGAAAGAGAGAGAAAGAGAGAAAGAACACTCCCTAGCCTCCCACAACAGGGCCAGTTACACCACAACCTCTTTCTCCAGTTCTGCATCCCATCAGAACCTGGCAAACTCACACATAGTCTGCTTGTCTTTCAAGCCATCAGCACAGATACTTGAAACCCAGTATGCCACCTGATCTGGTTTCTGTGCACAAACTCACCCACGCACCATAGGGAGGCCCGAGGTATTTGTTGATCAGTCTCTGGTGTTCAGATCCTTTTTCTCAACTTTCAGGCCAGTGTCCTTCATGGTCGTAGGATACAATTTCAGCATCTGTAGCATATGTTAGGATAATTCATTTTCTCTAAGGTCTGGTCATTTCTTCTCCTTCAATTCTTACCAGCAGTGAAGGACAACTTAGCACCATTGCTTTGAGCATAACCTTTAAAAATTTAAGAAGTCAGATCTCTCTCAGGGTAACAGATGTCAAATTTTCCAAGACTTTAAGATTTGGCTACTCCTTTTCTTTCTCAAAGAGCTTAAATGGAGAAAGTAAAACAATTCATTTCTCATTCTCATTCTCTGGCTCCATAAAGTTATTTTGGAAAAAAAAAAATTTACTTTTGGTGAGGTGAGAAGAATCTTAGTTGGAAACTCTTGGCATAATGTTGATTTTTATATTTATTTTTTACTATGTTTCTATGTTGATCAGTCGTGAGCCTTAATTTACTTCCCTTTAATGTGGGATAATAATATCTGAAGCACAGGACTGATGCGTGAACAAACCTCAATAATATTTGTGATAACCATTTGCTGATAATTTTTAGAATTTGAGTTGTTTCCACTATTATAGTGATTCACATTGACATAGTGATTTTTATACCAAAACATTTGGCAGGGGGCAAAGTAATGCTAGTGATTAAATAAAAATACATTTGACTATAAGGTAATTACAGAGTCCCTCTCTTATTTACATAAAATAACTTGTTATGTGCATTCTTATTTCACAGAAGAAGGACCAAACTACATTAATGGAGTAGAATGAGGAGCTAATGAAGATGTAAAGGGTGACTTTCCTATGTCTTGTGAAGGTCATAGAGAAATTAATAGCATTATATTATGTAGCCATAGCATATAGTTTATTTTCTTTCTTTTTTTCAGAGATAGATTTTTCCCAGAGGGACAGAAAGCAAGAAACCACCCCTTATAGGGGATGGTCATAATGCAATCCTTTTTCCACCATTTTCCTCTCAGGATTTTGGGTACACACACACATATGCTGTTTTAAGTTGCTGTGTCCGGGACTCAAACCATAGTGGACTACATGGGAGTCCAGCAATGTAACCATTACACCATCTGCTGGTCTCAGCATATAATTCTATATTGCTAAAATAAAAATATATGTGTAGAAAAGTGAAAAAGAAAACATGTTTTCCCTGTTTTCCATGTTTAGCTTTACTTATCTGTAAAATGAGAAGGAAAACACAAATTTTAGAAAGACTGTTGATTCCACTTAAATAGTAGCTCAAACTCTGAAATGTAATAAATGCTTAAAGAATGTTTACTAAGGTAATTTCTAGTGAGATGCTCCAAAGACTATGAACTGTTAAGAAAATATGCCCTTTTGAGCATGCACGACTGTCCAAAATTTATTTTAAATCATGACTGCTTAAAAGTGTTATTTGTATGTTACGCTAGTCTGCAAATTGTTTCATGAATGGTTTATTAAATTCTGAAAGTTCAAGTACAAATAACATTTGAAGACTATAAGTGATACACTTATGTTAACCAGAGAAAAACAAATTTTTTTACTGACTAGAAATAGTTCACTCTAGTGTGCATCTATTAATATATTTGTTATTAAAATAACACTTTGCCTAAAATGAAGGACTAACTAGTGTGCTAAATGTTTGCAATCTTTTATGAAGTTGTAGTTTATAACTAGTTTATACGTGAGTTATTGTTATAAATATCACCTGTATTTTTGGTATATACCACTTTATGCTTCAAAGCTTTTGTCTGTGAATGCAACTGACATTTATTTACTTATCTATTTATTTGTTTCCTGAATGGATTGAATAAAGCTCCTGTTGGAATAAAAAGAAAGAAAGAAAATGCCCTTAATTCATTGTCCAAGATCAAAAGAATTTAAAATGGGATAATTAAGTAATTAGAGCATTTGAAAAAAATTTAAGCAGTGCAATTTTTTTTCACTTCTAGATTTATTTCTGATACACGACATTTTCATCACATTTGCTCAATAAATATTATATAGGAACAATATCAGCAAAAGGTATTCATCTCATTTCATTACTACCCACTGCTGACAAGCCTCACTACTTGAATATGGACTTTCATTCTCATTTCATTTAATAGTTTAAGAGCAATCTAGGTTTTTATGGATGAGAAATGAAGTGGACTATGCCTTTGAACTCTACGAAAGTGTCTAGAATTTCATATGATTTGAAGATTGCAGGCAGCAAAGCTTGAAAGGCAACTTTCTGCACCAATTAGGAAAGACAAGAATAAATCATGTTTTTTTATCATCTGCATAATTAAATTTGGTTCTAATTTACCATGTTCAAACCACTGTAGAGAAAAAAAGAGACAGATTATTTTTAAAGCATGTAGCACCATTATTTGAATGTCATCATTCTACATAGTCCAAGAGGATTATGATTTATCTTTTCTCGTTGACTTTTAAAAAAGCAAAGGCTTTCTATAACCTCACAGAAAATGCAAATTGCATAAGTGCAATAGTAGTCTGAAGAGACCAATTTTTTTTCTAAAAGTTTACATGTTGCATCTGTGTTGTTTGCAAATAAAAGAGTCAAAAATAATTTCCTAAAAGCAAGTTGCATTGTTTCAAACAGTAATGCCTTTACTTCTTTCTGTTATTATTTAAAGATTTTTAAAGATTTTTAAAGACATTTTTTTTAAAGATTTTTACTTTGACATTTGATCCAATATACAAATAAAGACTCCAAAATAACACAAATAACTCCTACAGACCCTTCATCCAGATTCACAAATGATCATTAGTTTTTTACATTTCCCTTTTGTTATCTTGCACACACACACACAGAATTAACATTATTATTTTTCATGAACTACCTTAGAATGCATTGGCTTGATTAAGAGTTTAGTATCAGAATTTGCTCTTTGGTTAGCATTGCTCCTCTGATTGGGACGTCAACTATGTTACTAGTTGCTTCTCTTACTCTGTTTAGTGCTGGCATAGGGCAATTTACAATGAACAGAGTTGTTGGGTCACTTTTCTCGAGGTGGGGAAATTTAAGGTCAAGACACTGGTATCTGCTGACAAGGGTCTTCTTGATGCATCATTGCACTGTGCACAGTGGAAGGGCACAGAGCGAAGGGAGCCAATCTTACTTTTTTATACCGGCACTAATCCCACCCATGCAGGCAGAGCTCTTATGGCTCTGTCACCCAATTGGATTTTTTTTTTCCCCCTAAGAGAGGTTTTTGCTGTAGGGCACATGTGCTCACCAGAGAGACACAAAGTAAGAAATCACCCCCCAGGGCGGATGGCGATGCTAGCAATCCCATCTCTTCCATTCTCCTCTCAGGATCTTGGGCCCATACGTATACACGCCTGGTGTGAATTTTAAGCCCCTTGGTCTGGAACTGCAGTGGGCTATGTGGGAGTCCAGCGACATAGCATTACACCATCTGCTGGGGATGGCAATTGAATTTTTATGAGTTTTGGAGGGAGCTCACATTCAAACCAAAGCATTACCTAAAATGAAAACGACCTCTAGTTCGTAAACTGTGTGAATACGTTGTTGGGCATCTTATGGGAGGCTTCCCTGAATGTTGTGACTTTTGAATTTTGCTTTGCAACATTCCTGCAAGGCCTGCTTTTAAAGTTTTTGTGGGAGACATTGGACCTGTGGGCTTAAGAGTTTCAAGCCAGTTAAGCTCGTGCATATTCCTGAGGTAGATGGCAGATTCGAGAGGTTGCCTGCAGCAAGAGTTCCTGGAGGGCAATGCCTGCCACCCTCTTTCTGGCAAGTCATGGCTCTCTCCCTGTTGCTCTGATTACAGCGGGTGCCATGTGACCTATTCGGGTCTTGTCAGTCTGCACATCTAATTGAGTTTAGAAGACTTTCAGGTGGGGTTGCGGTTTTCCATCTCATGCTTCTCAATACTTAAATATTCTGGTTTGTATCTCCTAAAAATAAGGATATTTATTTCCTTGACTAGCTCCAATACACTTTCATCAGAAAATTTTGAATGAATACTGTATTTTAATCTAATTTATAGCCTATAATTCAGTTTTTTGTATTGACTCAATAATGTCCGCTGTATATGTTTTTCAGTGTTACATGTGGTCATCATCTTTATTCTTCTTTATTTTTCCCGTAACAGTAATTTGGCCTTTCTATGTCTTTCATGATACATCAATGTTTCAGAAGGTTATAGGTTAGTTATGTTATAGAATGTGTCTCAAATTGGGATTGTTTGACTCTTCCTCAGGGTTGGATTTGCTATATATTCTCAGAATTATATGAAAGTGATGTATCCTTCTCAGGGTATGACAACAGGAAACATAAGATGTTCCTCTGCTTTACAATGGTCATTATTGTTTGGATGATTTATTTATCTGTTTTTTTTTTCTTTTTTCATTTTATAGTCTCTGTTTTTCTCCTTACAACTACTGTAATAAGCAATCTGTCAGGATACACTTAAACTTGTGTGATCTACCATAGAAATACTCTGCTCCCATGAAAAATCTCAACCCTTCTAGATTGATTCCCAGTTGAGTGTCTTTGCTCAAATGTACTGTAATGGTTGTCAACTGTTCCCATTAAGCACTTACCTATCTATCTCTATCTATGTATCTTGTTAGTGTCAATGGGCATACAAATTAATATTTTATTCAAGGATTATTATTTACTACTGTCCTAATGTAGTTTAAACTAAGATTGCTCCAGGTTCAACATCTGCTAGAAGACAAAAAGAAAAAAAAATATATATATATATACAGACAGACATAGCTTAGTAAATCAGCTGCATATTGAAGGCAAATAGAAAATAGTTAAATTGCCTAAGGAAAACAACTGTCAAAACAATGTTTTATATGTAACAATGGTATCTTTCGAAAGAAAAGCAAAACTAAAGATAAATTCAGATATTCTGTCACTTCTCCCTTTTCTCCATTACAGTCCATGTTTACCATAAATATTTCTGTGCACTGCACTGTTCTACTGGTGTAGTTGTCTGTCCTCATGCCAATACACAACATCTTAATTTTTAGAGTTTTATAATAAATTTTGATTGCTGCTAGCATAGTTCTCCAACTTTTTCATTCCATCTCTGGATTCTATTTTTTGGTGGGTTAAGAAAGGTCATAAGCTGAATGTGGTTCCTGCTATGCAGAAGGTTGAGGCTGAAAGATTGTAACAGGGAGTCTCTATCTAAAAACAAACAAACACTCAAAATATCAATAAATTCTTTTTGAATTTTAAGGTGTCCTCATAAGTATATCTGTAAACATGGCAGAAACTGTGACTGCATGACTTATGAACCTAGACCTTGTAGCTTTCACTCTTGATTTTTTGCCACCCTTAGACCTTTAGGAAAGGAAGCCTGGGTTCACCTCTTAGAGGATGAGACACTACGTAGACACCAAGACCAACTGCCATCAAATGACTGATATCTGTGACAATCTCCCGGTGTCTGTTAAGTGAGTGAGCTTAGGTGAGCCAGCTAACTTCAGTCAACTTTTCCCACAAGATGGTGAACCAATACATTAATTTTTTTTTTTGCACCCGGAGATAGAGAGACAGAGAGAGGAAAAGTGAGAATTCAACCCCTCAGGGATATGGGCATGCTGCAGTCCCTTCTATTCCGTTTTCCTCTTGGGATCTTGGGCATGCATGCACATGCACCTGGTGTGATTTTCAAGTTACCAGATCTGGGGCTGAAGCCATGGTCAGTCATGAGGAAGTCTAGTGTCTTAACCACCAGGCCAACTGCTAATCCCAGTGAATATTGTTTTAATCCTCTTTGCTTTGGGCCACTTTTTTATATAACAATTGATAACTGATGCACCACAGGTGTTCTGGAACCTTCATATTTCTAAATAAATTTTAGACTTAGTTTATTGATTTCCACTACAACAAAAGAAAAATCATTAGATTTGCTTGGAATTTTTGAATCTCGATTTTAAATATTTTTAATGTTTTTAACACATATTTTTGGGCTAACAGATGAGATAATGGTTACATTGCTGGACTCCCATGTAGTCAACCATGTTTTCAGTCCTGGACCCAGCAGCTTAAAACTCATGCTGGGTGCATGTAAGTACATACCAAAAATCCTGAGAGGAGACTGGAGGAAAAAGGACTGTAGCATGGCCATCCGCCCTGGGGGGCGATTTCTCTTTTTCTGTCTCTCTGTTTCTTTGTCTCTCCAGGAGGGCACAAGTCATATAGCAAAAAAAAAAAAAAAAAAAAAAAAAAAAAAAGAAACAAAAACACAACTCTCTAAAAAGAGAAAATATTTTAACTGTTGCAAAGTTACAATCCATGTACATTTCCAAAGTTAGCTTCAGCATCCTTTTACTTTTACATTTTTAAAATTAAATATTTTAAACATTTTATTTATTTCTTCCATGAGTGAAAGGGACAGAACCAGAGAGAAAGCCAGAGAGGCACACCCCCTCCTAACCTTGGGCCGGCCCCACAGCAGGCGTGTGCACATCAGCAGGCCCAGGGAGGTCTCCAGATGCAAACCTAGATGCTTTCCACTGAGTCAGCCTCATAGAGCCTTGTGCATGAAAGCTGTATTAACATCTGGGCCTTGCCTTGATTTTTATTTCTAATTGTCAGGGGGCATATGTTCCCACCAGAGAGAGACCGAAAGGACAAAAAGAAAGCAACCCCCAAGGTGATGTGGTCCCACGACAATCTCTTCCCCCTTCCTTCATCCTGTAAGAATTTTGAGCACATAAACACATGTGCTCAACATTTTTTCAAGCCACCTGGTCTGGGATTCAAACTAGTTGGTCATATGGGATTCAGTTTCCCTTAACCACTAAGCTACAGGGCCAGTCCACTGCATTCAGTCCTGACAGCAAATTAGGATGATTGAAAACTGTACCATTTTGAGTCAACTTAATATCCATTTTTCCCAATAGTCTTATGAAATGCTCTAGTTCTGAAGGGAGATAAAAAGATATTTGTAGTTCAGCATGTTTCCAAGGGCTGTGGCTGCTGGTGGCCACCGGTTCTCCAACTGCATGCGAAAGCAACATGGAGGGACTTTGACAGTCCAGGTCACACCATACCTGCAGCTGCCACTCGCCTTTCCTATAAAATCCGTGGCGTGCCAGGGTCCCCACAGCCCAGGTTGGGCGCGCTCATGCCAGGCCTCGGGGTTTCCATTGTGCGTTGTGCAGGCGCGGTTCCCGGCAGGTGGCTGCAGAGCCATCGGGGGCCCTTTGCTCCCAGAGCGCTGGGACCAAGGCCCGTGTTCCTGGGAGCCTGCTCTGTAGAGCTGGGAGATACAGGAAGGGCAGCACAAGGAAAAACAGAATTCCTGGTGGCAACAGCTAATGTAGCTCTGAGTGGTCAATAAAAAGAGTCTGGCAAAAAAAAAAAAAAAGGATATTTGTAGTATATATATATATATATACACACACACATACATGCACACACACACACACATACACACATATGGAGGAACTTAGAACTATAAAATACAGTTCTAGATGAGTTATCAATGCTAATTCATGTTTCCATGATAAATGTTCAAAGGAGGATGATCGGGTATGTTTTTAAAGAACACAAAAGTGTTTGGAGATGGGAGTAGAACATTTGCTATTACTAATCTAAGAATTCAAAATAAAATATTCAAACTTCAAAGCTGGAGAGAGAAGGAGAAAGAGAAAGGACCTAGAAGACAACTGGAGAAGTTTAAATCTGTAGAGACACAGAGAGACCCAGGGCTATCTGTTGCCCATTCCAGTGCTGGGTGTCTTCTGCTGCCTACAATATTGCTGTTCAACACATTTAAGTACTAGGTGAGATAGCTAAGCAGACATTTTCTAGCCAACACATTTCATGGTTCTGATAAGAGAGTAAAACTCACTAATGCAACATTTTCCAACCTTTTCACTTTAGTTTAGGCTTTTTGACGAGCATACTCAGTATGGTGAAAGAATAGATGCAACTATAATCATCTTTTAAATTATTTTCACAGCTCCTTGTATGGCGCCTGCCCATAATAAGGACTCTGTACATCTTTGTTGACATATTGAATCAAATCTTATCTTAATTGTTAATGTCTAATAAGACTGAGGGTTCATGATCTTTCCAATATGAGCCTACAGGGGACTTATTAGTATTCAAATCATCAGTAGACAGCTTGAGTCAATTAAAGTATATCTTTCACAATCTGTAAAGAGATTAAAATTCACACTACTTTAGAAACTCATTAATAATTCAAAAACATGTTTGAAATTCCTTATCCTCTGACACCAACTGATGGCAAATTTCAATTTAATTACATTATGAAAATTTATATGAAGCACATACTACTCGCAAAGCTCTACGTTAGAGACAATCAAGTTAAGAAGACATAGTACTTACAATAACTGTAATTCCGTATTTGAAAAGTTAGTATTTGCTAAAAACTTAGTAAGCTTTGCCTCTATTAGTTTGTTGAAGCATCCATTCACTTATTTATTCAATTAGTCACTAAACAAACATTTAGTAAGTACCACTCGTATATTGCGCACTGTTCTATGTTCTGAGTTAAGAGAGGAAACAAAACAGACCAAGTTCTTCGGAGATATACTTTTGTGAGGAAGACACTGAATAAGCTAATAGGAAATATAAAATGTATCCACATAGTTAGCTTTAACATTAACTTAGGCTGTGGCAATCAATAATTCTAAAATCACAGTGCTTCATATTGAGGGTAGTCAGATATGATTCTATTCTAGCTATACCTCTAAATATAAATCTTTTTTTTCATTATGGGATATAAGCTAAAGAAACCACCTTAATCTGGGATAAAGCATTTCCATGGTTGACTCAAAAGTGCAAAATTCTACACAGACCTTATGATGGCTATGAAATCTTTTCTTCTAAATGGAATAGAACTACTTTTGTTCTTGTTTTATTGGTCTAGAACCACTTTTGTTGTCATTTTATTGGTCAAGCAAATCATATGGCCGCATTTTATGTAAAATGGACATCCAGGCTAGTCTATGTGTGATGTATGCTCTCTTACATGGACCTGTAGTGAATAGTTCAACAAAATAATCTCCTTTGTATATAAGTGGAAATATTAGCAGGATGAGGTAAAGATTTTATATTTAGATGGTGGTCAGGAAAGGTTTTTGGTAGCACACGAACAGAAACTTGAAAAGATTGAGTCTAGGCATTCCAATACCTAAACTAAAAGTATCCCTGGCAATTAAAACAGGATGAAATCTTGTCACTTGACATTACATGAGTGAGCCTGGGGGACATAATGTTAAGTGAAACAAGCCAAGCGCAGAAAGAGAAATGTTTTCCCTCATATGTAGAAACAGGAGAAATGCTCTAGAGTCGTACATCAATAACTAACAGGATGAGAAAATGGAGAAGGGATTGCAATGAGATCATACCCTGCTGAGTTGTGCCTTCTGCCTCTCTCTCATTCTGCCTCTGTTTCTCTCTGGCAAGTGCCCATGCTCTCTGGTAATTAAAAAAAAAGAAAAAAGAAACATTTGATATGTTTAAATAAAGAGATAGGAGAAATAGAAGAAAACTCAACTGAAACTTACAGAAATGAAAAGCACAATGTCTGAAATTTTTCAAAAATACATCGTGTGGGATTAATGACAGATTAGAAAATGCAGAAGAAAATATTAGTTAACTTGAAGATATTAGGAGTCTTCAAAATGTTCATGGAAAATACATATTATAAAAAAATTATAGTTGGATTTCAAATTTTTTGCACCAAAATAAAGTCATATTTGATCTCAATTTTTTCACAAACCTTCTGAAGTCCCCTCTTCTGTCAGTAGAAATTATCCAATCAAATATTGACTACTCATCATAATACATAAATTATTTTGGTAAAATATCTATTCAACTCTTTGGCTGATTTTTTTTTCACATTTATTTCATCCAAGAGAAAAACTTGAGTTGTGCCTTCTGCCTCTCTCTCATTCTGCCTCTGTTTCTCTCTGGCAAGTGCCCATGCTCTCTGGTAATTAAAAAAAAAGAAAAAAGAAACATTTGATATGTTTAAATAAAGAGATAGGAGAAATAGAAGAAAACTCAACTGAAACTTACAGAAATGAAAAGCACAATGTCTGAAATTTTTCAAAAATACATCGTGTGGGATTAATGACAGATTAGAAAATGCAGAAGAAAATATTAGTTAACTTGAAGATATTAGGAGTCTTCAAAATGTTCATGGAAAATACATATTATAAAAAAATTATAGTTGGATTTCAAATTTTTTGCACCAAAATAAAGTCATATTTGATCTCAATTTTTTCACAAACCTTCTGAAGTCCCCTCTTCTGTCAGTAGAAATTATCCAATCAAATATTGACTACTCATCATAATACATAAATTATTTTGGTAAAATATCTATTCAACTCTTTGGCTGATTTTTTTTTCACATTTATTTCATCCAAGAGAAAAAGAGAGAAATGGACAGACAGACAGATCTTAACAAGGCAGTCTTGTCTGGAAATGAAGCTACTGTTTTTTGTTTTGTTTTGTTTTTCTTTTTAGAGGTTTTTGGGTTTTGCTTTAGGGCACTAGTCAGAGAGACAGAGAGGTAGAAAGTGAGAAATCACCACCCCTGGGAGTTGGTCATATTGTAATTTCTTCTCTTGTATTCTCCTCTCTGTATTTTGGGCATGCACGCACACATGCTGCATGTGAGTTTTAAACTGTCCAGTCCAGGACTCGAACCACAGGGGATTATATGGAAGTCCAGTGACATAAGCAAGCATCTGTTGGCCCATGGTTTTAAGTATATTTATTTGTTCCTCCCAGGAGAGGCAGAGAGAGAGATAGGTACCTCCAACATGGTCTCCATGTCCAACCCACCCCCAGCTTCAGCCAGTTCCTGATAATGGGCACGCATGCCCCTGGGAGTACTCAGGGAGCTCTCCATCTTGAAACAAAGCCTTCCCACATGGGTCTGCTTTATAGAGTATCAGGTTTTACTGCGGTGTCACTGTCCGGCCCCAAAGCAGTGAGTTTTGAGAGCCAGTATCACTTTCAGAAAATTATTATGTCAACCAGACTAGGGTTTAGGTGGAATAGGAATAGCTCCAGGCAAGAAGATTGGAGACTAACATCATTTAATAAAAAAGTTAGCTCATTTTTATGACTAAAACTTTCTCAGTGTATTTTTTTTTTCAATTTGCAGGTCTCTGAAGTGATTACATTTGATAACCTTTATTCTGTTTTGCACTTAGTTTTGGTAGGAATATCTAATGACATGTTTATTCCTCCATAACTGGAAGTTCCTAAAGGGATTCTGAAGTGTAGCCTGGGTTTTGAAAGATCATTTCATGGGGTGGGCAGGTGGTGTGGTAGCTATGGGTACCGAAAGGTCATTTTATAATGATGAATGGTTCAATTCTTTAAGAGGATATGCTTTGCACTTATATTAAAAGAATCTCAAAAATGCATGATGCAGTAATTAATATGACTAAAAAGAGAAATTGACAATTGTATAATTACTGTTGAGGTTCCAATGATTTTTCTTCAATAATTGTTTGAAGAGAGTAAGAAAAAAAGATATTTTTAAGGGACCAACAGTTGGCATAATGGTTATGTTGCTGGACTCTCATGTAGTCGACCATGGTTCTAGTCCTGGATCTGATGGCTTAAACTTAAACCAGGTGCATGTGCGGGTGCTCAAGATCCCAAGAGGATAATGGAGGAGAAGGGATTGCAGGGTGGTCATCTCCTTCAGGAGGTGATTTCTCATTTTCTCTATCTGCCTTTCTGGTGAATGCATGTGCCCTATAGCAAAAAAAAACAAAACAAAAAACTTTACTTTTTTTTAAAACAAGCAACACATTACCTATTTGATGTTTATAGAGCACACTTATCCAGGTGGAAAAAAATACACATATTTTTAAAGTTCTTAAAGGACATTGACTAAGATGAGATATATTCTGGGATCTTCCAAAAACCGCAGTATGTTTTAAAAGTTTAAAATCATGCAAAGTATATTCTCTGTTCACCAAGAAATTAAATTAAAATCAATAACAGAAAGATATATGTGGAATATATCATGCAAATACTTGGAAACTACACACTAGTAAATAACCTACAGTTTACAGAATAAATAGAAATTAGAAACTATTATGAACTTAATAAAAATGAAATCATGCTATTTTAAAACACGAGAGGATGCAGTTTAATAGTGCATAACACATTGTAAGCAACAGAAACAAAACTTTATCTGTCTTAAACCAATTGAGAAATATATTGTATAGGAGGATGTTCTCTACCTATGGACAGTGAGAAGATGATGGTTACCAGCCCTGCATTACCTCAGGGAAAAACAAGAACTACTCTACCATTCTTAAGGAAGCCAGATACCCGAGGACAACTAACACTGCAGATCCCCACAACACCATTCCTGGTAATTACAAGATGACTGCTGTGCCGCATCAGCTGATAATC